>NC_136591.1:15046960-15136960 GCF_910589615.1 Taurulus bubalis | reverse complement strand
CTTAATAAAACAGCGGGGAGGAAGTCAGAATATATTCTGCAATAAAAATCTGACTGAGAATGTCAATTTACAAGTCAACTGTATTTTTACCTACTAGGCTACTTTACAAAAAACATAATTTCATAAAGTTCAGTTAAATAAATGTCTGTTTGATGTTCTGCAACATGTTGATTACTGAAGTCAGTGCAACAGACATGTGAACTCTGCTGCATATTCTACAAAGAACACACACACACACACACGCGGAAAAGGAAGCTGATGGGGAGGGAATGTGGTCTGGTGGGTCAGAGCTAGTATTTTTAGCTGCAGCTGGAGAACTGTGTTTAACGGGGAGGAGAGAGCGCGAGGATGCTGGACGCTTCCTGGCTCAGGCGCCACACCCTCTCAGACTCATGTGCAGGCGGAAAGCCACCACAGAGAACAATCCCAAGTCAAACTCAGCTGTCACATGACTTTAATGCCTCTCTTTGAGATGAGAAGGCTGAGAAAAGCAGTGTGTTACATGCTTTTTGTTCCTGGTCACAAGTCAATAAAGATAGTTTTGCATTTACTGCCCCCTTGTGGTCGCCTGATGAAATAACAACTGAGGCTGCCGGTTGACATGACACAGGCGACTTGGAAAACAAATGATTTCTTCTGTTAATCTAAAATATTGCTTGATGCCCATTGCTCAATAAAAGTGACATGAGGAGGAAATTAAAAAGCACGTTTGCCCAATAAATAAAGACGTAACTTCTTACTGATAAGCAGCATTTTTCCTCTCAGCATTGGAAGTCCATGCCAGTAATTTTAGCTTTGCTGGTCTTTATTTATTCATTCATAGATTGAATTCATCTAGAATTCCACTCATGAAATGGCATCAACACAGCTAGCAGAAACCATAAAAACACAAAAAACATGGTGGACGATATAAAACACAATGACAATCGTAACACACATAAAACAAGGCTTCTGTCCATGAATCCATTGCCCCAGTGCATGCTGTGAGGGTCCCCAACTGCAACCAGCTAGTCATCAGCCAGTCATCAACCAGTCATCAGCCCGTCAACACTGAGCGTGGATTCTCCTCTCTACTGTTAGTTACGCTTACCGTCTTGTTGCCTTTTGAACTTCAGTTCTCGTTTGAGCGTGAAACTCAAAAACTCAAATTCTTCCGAAAGCCAAACCTGCGACACACACTAGTGAGTAAAAGAGCAGCGTGAACTCACTCCTGCATGACCTGAGCGGCCTCGGACCAGGCCCTCAGAGCCTCCCGCACAGCCCGGTGTCTGTAATGGAAACCAGCCAGGTACATGTAGGGGTAGATGTGCTCGTTGTTGTAGTGCTTCTGAGCAGAGCTGACCGCCTGAGAGAGAGAGTGATAGAGAGAAATTCCTATTAAAGCAACCCGTTCTGGATGGAATAGTTCATCATTCAAGATATTTGTAATGTCATATGCACAGATAACAGGCAGTTATTCTGTACAACGAAAAGCTTATTTTGCTGGGTCTTCCTAACACAGAATTACAATAAACTTTAAGGAAGGCAAAAAATATATAAATAAAAAATAAGGCACAAAATATAGTGACAGTATTGCACAAGAATATGTATAAAGTGTATAAAGTGCACTATGCATTGCAACAATACAATATCCATGGGAGCCCTCACATCCTACCAGCCTCACTGCTGTGTGACCCGGAGGATTCCTCTCTACAGACTTACCTTGAGATGCATGGTCAGCGGGCTCTCCTTGCCCGGGATTGGATCCTGATCTTCAAGGTCTGCCAGAGTGCCCATTGCCATAGGATACCTGGAACACCGTGCAGGAGAGGAGGAGCGGGTCAGGGAGTTTAGCATGCGTCACTTAGCAGGAGAGCTTTTTATTCCTTATGAACTTCAGCCACAAAAACTCACCTGTCCAGGTCGCCTCGATCATACAGCAACCACAGGAGTTTCTGTTAAAGTAAGAGACCACGTGTCAGGTTTATCACATGAACAGCCTTCCATCGGCTCAATCATTTTAAAGTGAAACAACTGCAGGAGTGTGGAGTTTCATTTCAATTTCATTATGTATGTGAAGAGAAAGTGAGAGAAGCAGGTGGCGAGTATGACATGACATGATTACGATGGAATGAGTGCTATGAAAAACGTACATTATAATGTATTTTCCTGAAAATATTAAGAGTGCACTAAACTTTAAGTGTTATTATATGTGCATGTTTTCACCATTTCTCTCTCTCTCTCTCTTTATCTATTTTTTAAAGGTTGTAATTCTGATAAGGGATGCAATTTTCCAAACCGTCTCTAAAGCTGGGTTGCACCAACAAGGATTAACTCTTAAACTAGGTTTAAACCAGGTTTGTCTTTTAATCCAGTTGCACCAAACTTTAAACCTAGTTTACTAAATCTAACCCTTTGGCAATCTCTGTTTAATTTCCATTTAAAATCAAATCTGTTGCACCAGTTATTTTAAACTTAGACTAAACCTGGATTAGCAGTTATATTTAAACCACCACTGGAGGAGGTTTATCTCCGTTTTATTGACAACATGGCTGCATATATTCGCTGGATGGGGTTAGAGGAAAGAGTTCTTCGCAGGAAAATTAGAGATAGGTTAAACCCAATTGAATTTTATGACAGACAGTTTTCACAGCGGTATAGATTCACAAAGGAGTCTGTCATATATCCCAATGGGAAGGTTGGACCAGCAATCAAGCATGGAAGTGAGAGGAATTTTGCTGTGCCACCACTTCTCCAGCTCCTAGTAGCTGGAGTTAAACTCCTCCATTAACTCAGTCAGCAACATCTTTTCAAATGTGGAAAGGTTTGACCCACTTTGACGTGCCATAATAGCTAGCTAGAGTGACGGAGTTTATTAGCTATAGCCGCTGTAGTGGTAGGTTATGAACGGTAACTAACGGTATTTAGGCTATTTTTCCATGGCAACATAAACTAATTCTGTTTTAACCCTTGTTTAAACTAGTTTAACTAATCCGGGGTTAAATGTAAGATGTGCAACACATCTGATTAATTATAAACCAGTTTAAACCTAGATTTACTAACCCTAGATTAACTCTAAACCAGGATTGATTTAATCCATGTTGGTGCAACCCAGCCTATGACATTTAGGTCACCGCTTCCTCCAGCATCTCCTGTGAAACTGAAAGCGGTGGTGTTGTTCTGAGAGATAAAAAAAAAAAAGCTCACCTGTTGAAGCTGCAGGAGCTCAGAGCTGTCGGTATGCAGGTCCAGTGAAGGGTTGATGGCACAGACCATGAAGGCCACCTCCATGTTCCTGTCACATTTCATGTAGGAGCCCTTCAGGTACAGCCAGCTCTGAGGGAGACACCGACAGCAGAGGTTTGCAGGAATGTTGACATCAAAACACAAGGCTGTATTATTATTATTTTTCTTCATTACGAGCGGTTGGGGAAATAGAGGAGCACAAAAGATCACAAACGGGACATTTACTCACACCGTTGTGTGAGATAACATAACGGTCTTTACCGAGCGTCACAAAAGAACCCACCAAGAAATAACTGATGCCCTCTTTTTATTTATATTCAGTGGATTCGCCTCACCTTCTCGTTGACTCCCGCTGCGACCGTCTGCCCTCTCCTGTCCTCGTTGCCCTTTCCGTGCCAGGTGACCTCGGCCGTCTCATCGCCGTTTTTGCTGAAAATCACCCAGGCGTGGTCTTCAGACAGCGCCAGGTGGACGTCCTTTAGACCCAGAACCTGGCAGGCCGCCACCACTGCGAATGCCACACCGGAGCTGTCCAGTTTGGTACCTGGTTCAGATTTGATAAATAATTACTTCCATCAATTGATCACGGTAACAAACATGTTCATTAAAACTGATTTAACTGTAGTACGCGTAATGTCGTACCAGTGATGAGACTGAAGAGGGACTGGATGTGGGCCCGGTCCTTGAAGTAAGAGCGGCTTAGGCTGTTCCAGATGACATCTGACACTTTCTTCACCAGCTCCCTGCTGGAGCCGCCAACCGTCCTCCTATACTGGGACAGGTCTACCGCGCCACGGATCTGGGCCGTGAAGCGCTCGTACAGTGCAGAAATCATGCCTAGCTCCACCGTGGGGAAGCAGGAGTTGGGACAGTCCGCCTCCAGCGGCTCAAACCGGACGCCCGGAACGTTTATGGGGATGACCCGGTTCACGGCAAGGAAATGCTCGACAAAACCCAGGACCAGGGAGAGGAGGGCTAGGTCCGGCTCAGACTTGCGGAGCTCGGCGTCAAACAACTGAACCACGCCGTCGATCCCCCGCAGGGGGAAGTGCTTCTTCTGGGCTGAGTGCAAACCCATGACGTCCACGGTCAGTCAACTCAGATGCTCTCCTCAGTACCTGCAGTACTGGATGTTACACAGCAGTCAGTTCAACTCCACATCAATATCACACACAGCACACTGAAAAATCCAGACTCATAGATTCACTGCCAGTGGATTTCTTCTCCAAGCCTTTAGTTTCATTGAGCACGTACATCTTAAAAAAATAAATAGCTGCCTCTGTAGTTTTATGGCTAACGTCACACATTTCTGGGGGACTATTTTCAGTGGTGGATTAATCCACATTTGGTGTGTTTGGTGGGGCAGCAGGACGGGGTTTGTGGTATACCATGCGTGTGCTAGTGTGTCGATGAAGGAACGTGTCATCCGGCACAACAACAGTGAGGCTCATTGAACACCATCGCTCTAGGACCCAGAGGAGGAGGAGGAGACGTCCGGCTTCGATACGCGCACAATACTTGTTAGTAGATCCATTCATTGTTGGTTCAGGTCTACGCGTGAGATGTTGATGGAGAAGCCAGACTTTTGTTACGTTTTATTTAAAGGAAAGCAACACTTATTGTCATAGAGGTTTTCCAGCTTGTACTTTTCGGCGTTAATACACATCTCGTTATTAATCTCAACCATTATCATTTTGCCAATGCTACTATAACTTGACGCACGCTCAACAAACCCATCATAAACCTAACAGCGACCCACCGCTGAGCGGCTTGACTCGTTGCATAATGCCGCTTCCATCAATGCCGCTAACACGGGCTATATGGCGCGCTGGTGGGCGGGGCACTCCTACCGCTACATGCTACCCTAAAGCCGCAAGAAGGAAGATCTAGGTCCGTGATTCCGTTTAATACGTCTACACAACGTCACAAAGGCTTGCGGTCTTTCAGTGCAGACCGAAATAATGTTTGATTCATTTATATGCAAGACCGGTTAGCCGAAGCAGGCTAACTAGCTAACTTTACTAAGTTAAGTTACCGTTAGCTACCCATTTAGGCTTGCTAACAGTGTTAGTTTGCTGAATGAATACTAACGCCACACTGTTGAATAAGTGAGATGAAACAGTCCGAACCAGGGAGTGAGCCGCACGCTGTGACGAACAGCTCGGGAGCAGCCGGCTGAATGGGGGCTGTTGTCAGAAGCAGCTAACGAGCTAACGAGCTGCTAGTTAGCTAACGTAAACTCACTTTTGGAGAACGCTTATAAACCCGAGCACCCTCGCGAAACATATCGCCTCAATGTGCCGCAACACTGAATCAGTCTGAACTCTTTTCAACGTACAAATTGATCAATGTGTAAGAGTTAACGTACCCGTTTTCTCACAGCCTCAGCCACATGTTTTTGTTTGTGTCCCCCTCTTTTGCCGCGCAGTTCAGTCTGCCCGACAGTCACTCGCAGTGTGTTACGGCTCCACGTCTGCGTCACTGAGCGGATCTCATGACGACGTGACGGCGGCTGTCGAAGGGAGGCAGGCCCATCCCCATGGTTACAGTTCTTAAGTACTGCGCACACGGCTCCAGTTCATGCATGCTGGGAAATGTAGTTGATATTATGTTATTCGTATTGCCACCAATAGAGGGCAGCATGGCGCTGATATGTGATATATCGCTACAAAATGGAACAAAGGTAGCCGTTACATAATGGGAACAAGCTATATTAAAACACAGTTTCGACTTGTATACAATGTTGCTTTCGCCGTGAAGTCACTGCATCGTCATCATTGTTAAAAACGGTTTTATCAATATGGCTATGGCTCGCTTTGTTACACAACTCAAACACACATCAGTGTTTGCATTCAATCAATAATTATCAAAATGTATCTCATAAATGTTTTCTATTCATATTCTGATATGATTTACTCAACATTTGTGTAATGCAGTTTATAACACAAAATACAAAAATCCCGCTTTTGTTCAGAGCAGGTATGAACATAGACGATAACATGGTGCCTGTGTTCAAGAATATTCTTTATGTTGCCTTCACTTGCTGTCGATTTTTTCTACATCGCTTATGACATCAAAAAGACCAATACCAACAGTTGAATCCTAGTGATACGAAGGTCTATATATTTTCAAAGGGAACAGAGAAGAGCAGACAAGTCAAAAATGGCAATTGGTGAGACAACATGTATGTTATTGTAGTTGATCCCTGATACAAGTCGTGTTAATGAACGTTGGTTCTGAGATGTCGGAGCCTAAAAAGAGGCTTTGAACATATCCTATCCCGTCATGTTTGGTTTTTCCCCTCCTCCATAGTCCGCCTTGTTTCCCTCCATCTCTGCTGATCTGTCAGTGCTCGGACGTTGCGTTAAGGTGCGGATCCGAGTCCCGCTCTTGGGGTAAATTTGAGGAAAGTCAGACGACACAAAAATACGCCTTCAAAGGACAGTAATCGACCATTTAAATAGAGACGCCAGACATTTTATCGCCTGTGTGCTGTTGCTTTGAAACTACAGTAAAATGGATCCAATGACTCAATCCGCCCAGATCTCATCGTCGCAGGGGCTTGCCGATGGACAGAATTCTGCTGCTAAAGAATCAAAGCTATCCGGTAAGTAATAGCCTAACGTAAAGTTAGCTAGTCAAATGTCAATTTTAACCAATGTTTTCCCATGAATTGCTATTACACCATATGCGTTTCGTTTTTAATTACAGACATTAAGGATGTCATATGTTAAAGTTACGTCTATACCATAAGGCAATAATTAAACTTTGAGTTGTTCCGCTGTAATGTAGCAACGCTTCTCTTGTATTGTGTCTGTTGTTTGGCCTGTGTGTGGTTGATTAAGCTTGTTTACGCTATAATTGGAAACACCTGTGGTAGTGAACTTCTCCGGATACACTGCTACTAACCATGCCCTGTGTGGCTTTGGCCGGCCTCCGGTTACGTGCCATGCTGCTGTCATTTTATGGCCATAGTGTATCGCTAAGCGTCTTTTCCCCGTTCTTAGCGGAGCCACAGTCGAACTTTACACCCGACGTTATAGACTCGTTGTAGATGTACCATATGCTTTACATATTTATTATGTATATTTGGCCAGCCAAGCAACGCAACACAGAATAATGGCTTTACGTTGCACATTACAGCAGCGTTAATCCATCCACAGGGAGACCTGCGTGATTAGCAGGGATAATGTATTTTTTTGGGGAGGGGGTGTAAAACAAAGACATTTAAATACTTGGTTCTAAGTGCATTTGGTCTTAGCCGAATTTAAATATATATCTTAATGACTGTTAATACTGCCCTGCGTCATGTTCTACGTGGTGGGTATGTTTGTTGACAAGTAAAATGCACACTACATGGCAGTTTTTACAATAAGGTTTGGGGTGACAAAGCGTTATCGCTGCTAAATGTTGCGACGCTCTGCACTGCAGATGCATTGTTACTGGGCAACTGCCAGGGAAGGGAGCACCTCTTAAAGGCGCACTGCCCGTTTGTGTGCTGGTCGTGAACAAACATCCAGCCTGCAGAATTTCTCTACCATCACTCCTTTCTGTCGGAGACCTGTCACCACCTCCACTTTGAGTCTTTCAGGTTTCACAGCCCAGACAAGCCTAACTAAAAACAAAGAGGTCAATTGACAGCTTATTGTGTTTGAGGGAGTGGCAGCTTCATAATCTGTGTGTGTGTACAGCATGTGTGTGGCAGCGTGTTAAACTTTCTGATTTGAACTCCATCGCTTAGTCAAGTGTGCCATTTGAAAATCTTTCAAAAGCAATGTTCTGTCAATCAAAGGGATTTTAGGCCTTTGAAGAATTCCAGCAGCATGCATGGTCATGGGCGTCAACTGGGTGTGGCATGTGGTGCTTCACTGAGTCAACTGAGTTGAGATCACTAAGGAGAGGAAAGCAAAAATGTAATAAAATCTACTGGGACACGAGCGAAAGCGTACAAATTCCCATCAGAAAGCTTTCAGGACCATTATGTTCATGCTTTGAATCGTGTGATGTAACGTATGATTTAAAAACTTCTGACAACGTTGACCAAATTATAATTAGTCCCTCAAAATTAGCAGCCACGAGCGAGTTTGGACATTTTGGTGCTTGATGATATCTAATGCAGGATATTTTTTTTAGTAGCCTGGAGTTTATTCACTGAACTTCCATCCCTCTGTGTTAAATAATTAGAAGTGGTGCACGCAGCTGTGGCATAAACTACACAGGCACAACGACTAGTTTTTTCTGCCAATTTCTCAGGTAGACTCCAGGAAACATGGCTGTAAAAATTAGGTTTTCTGGCAGCCCTGACCAAACTTAGAATGATCTCGGTCGTTATATCTTTTAAACATTCATGACAGATGACAGACATTGCCTTCCGCAAATCTGAGTCATTACAGCCCTGCTGAGTCACCGCAAAATATGGGCTTTGGGCCCTATACTCTGTATCCTCGTCATGTGGAAACAAAAATACAAAAGATGTCACTTTTCTCAACTTTTGAATTGTAAGAAATATATGCATTTTAGTGAGTGGACTCCTTTTCATTTGACACAAGACCAACAAAATGAAGATTTTTTTTATTTTGTGAAATCATCTAACATTAATGATTTATGTATTCATGTCCGTATAAGTGATTTTTAGGCAGAAAGGTTTGATAAGATTCACTGTGTTGCTTTGAACTGACACTCACTATGATGTAATGGCGGTAATGCATCTGTTAAAGCAGCGGTCCCCAACCACCGGGCCCCGGACCGGTACCGGGACACACATAAAGAATGAATAAAAAAAGATATTTGATTTATTATCACGGTCTGAAAGATGTTTTTTTTTCTAAAAATGACCGGATACATCCGTCTGAGCTTCTTGACTCATGTCAAGACGCTCGTCTCAGTCACGTGATACGTTACCCCAAAAATAAAGCCCACAAGCGAGTAAAAAAAATAAGCTTCTTTGGAAAAGGGCAAGGCCCAATGAGGAGATAGAAGAAGAGCCTGCGACTTCCAAGAAAAAGAAAGCTGCATTTAAAAGACAATATCAGGAGTCCTACTAAGAATACGGGTTTACTGCAACACGTGATTCTCACGCACCCGCTCTGCATAATATGGCAATAATTCAGCGTAATGGTGAGTTCTATTTTGTTATGTACTTTATATTTGTTTTCATACCGGTCGTATCATATTTATCCCCCACACCTTGAAGGCCGGCTCGTGAAAAAGGTTGGGGACCGCTGTGTTAAAGGACAGGAAGAGCAGTCAAGCTCCTTTATATTTATTCATTTATTTATAGCCATTTATTTCAGCTGCACAGAGATCCAGGCATTAATTCCCAGATTTTAATTAATCTTGTTCCCTGATTTATAGGTATGTTTTATCAATTTTTTTTTTTGAAAGAAGCTTCCCTGTTTTAATTAGTTATTAATTAATGCAGCACTAACTCATTAGTGCAATAACAGAAATATGTTTATCATTCTCTAGTTTCATGGCGCTTTAACTTGGCTTTAAAAAATCACAGTTAAGCTACTCATTTAAAACTCAACACTTCTTGAACATATGTTTCACATTACAACCTGCCACTGGCTTTTAATGTGAAACAGCTACAGGAAGTGTGGATTTGTAATAATGATCAAAGATCATCCTTCCTGTCTTGTTAGCTTAAAGTCTTGACACAGTTTGGCTAAAGTTAGACAAGTAAAGTCACCCAGATAGAGTGGGGACATATCTGAGAAAGGTCACGCGCAAAGTACATTTTCTCCTGATTTGTTCCTCTGAAAAATGGCATTTTAGTGTCTGAATGAAAACAGGCTCCTATATATACACGCTTGTATTTCTCACATCGGAGTTAACTGACTCAAGACCTGCCGCTAGTCTCCTTAAGCACCGCAGGAAACGACTCTGAAGCGTCCTCTGTCTTTTCTTAACCGGCTTAACAAACCAAAAGGTCGAAATAATTGGTTAATAAAAATCTGTATTTCTCTCGAGAGTTTTCAGCAGAATGATGAGTATGGCACGGTTCTGGAAATACTACTACTGAATACTGAAGTGTCGTGATATATTGCCACATAACTGATATCGAGGTATTCTATCAACGCTTTTTTAACATTTGGTCCACATTGCCTAGGCCTGGTACTGCACTGTATTTTCAGTAGTAAAGTACACTTGGTTTATCTTCCAGTCGGTGGACGTCACCGATACCAGATGGCCCAGCCCGCCTATCCAGCTCCTGTCTGATAAGTGACTCTAGTCACAAAGGAAGTGGCACACTTCAAAACGAGGACGTTATTTCTAAAACTACATTGCACCAGACTTTCAGGGGAAGTTCGCCTCGGAATCAATGTGCGTATTGCTGCGTTGGTTGTAACCGCACAATCGGAAACAGTGGAGGTTTTCTTTGTGAAAAGTACTTCTCAAATCATAATTGTGTGGCAGGTTGTTGCAGACCCAGTTTGATAATTGTAGTGTCCCGTTGAGCTGTCTGTGTGCTCCATAGGAATGTTCTAATATGAGCAGACTAACCTCTCTATTATTGGAGGCGTCAAATCCCAGTTTGATCCATTACCTTTCAGTGAGGAAAAGAGAATTCTCCCCCCTCATCCCTGCACCAGAGACGGCCCTTCTTCCTCCACTCCCTGCTGGAGCGGACCACATCACTGAGGTCACAGAGGCAATCAGATAGCCCTCAGGGGTAGACGGTCTAGAGTTGCGAGAGCAGCAAGGGCGGGCATGGCAGTAGACCCGCCCTCCACGAGCAGATGAGCCTCAGGAGCCGGAGGCCACGTGACAAAGCTCACTTCAAACTGTTTTTTATTGGCATATTTATTAAAGAAGAACTTTGATTCTACTTTGTGATGGAAGGCAGTCTAACTCTTGTCCCATAGACCAAAATGTTTCTACAACATGGCTTAAAGCTGCATCCATCATCATGTTACAAATGGACACCTTGAATCAGCCAGTGGGGCCGACACAGTTGGACATTTCTACTAACTTCTAATATGCTTTGTCTCATTCAGCATGCATTCTGCTTTGTGTTCTCTCTCTACTCTGTTCAAAACACCATCACATGCGTATGTCGGTGTGTTTGCCAGCATTTTACAGAAAAGGCCCTTTTCCATATTTACATACTTTAAGTGTTTTGCTATTTTTGTCACCTAACTTGACATGCATGTGCTAATTTGTCTACAGTGCTTCGTGCTTTGTGATTCTCAAATTCATTCTTTAAATTACCCGGTGCTGTGGGTTTAGTTGAACTACGATATTTATGCACGTTTTACATTTTCATGTGAACAGGGATGTAAATTCTTATTTATTTTTCACATTCAGGTCTAGATATTCTTTCGCAGCCTGTATCTTCTCTCAGCCTTCTTAATTCAACCTCCACCAACCGGCTGGCTTTGCGGTTAACAGTGAAGGTGTGGTGTGTTCAAGCGGTAACAGCCACATGAATCTGAGAGAAGGAATGCTGCACTGCAAGGGCACACCAACCCAACATACCCAGCGTGTATCCACCACGCTGCCTCTCCCTTTGTATACCTGAAACTCTCACACATCTGCAGTCCTTACCCATGACTCAAGATATTTCTCTCCTTGCATTCCCAACCAAACGTAGAATGAGGTGTGAGCTCCTTAATGACCACCTCTTCTCCCTCGAAACCGGACTAGTCAAGCTCTTCACGATAAACTGGGAAGACCATTTATTTGTGGAGCATCCTGGGACATTGTCATGTTGAAACAGGAAGTGGACAAACACAAACTGTTGATACCAAAACTGGAAATACACCGTATGGTTTGATGCTGTAAGATTTCCCTTAACTAAAGGGCCGAGACCAAACCATGAAAATCACTAACCCAGACAAAAAGACAGGGCTTTTGGCCTGGGGATGTTGTTAGTTAACCGTTGACTTGCGATTAGATTTAAGCAGTTAATGTGTTGAAGAATCTGTTAAAACTGTAAAAAAAATAATGTAAAAGCGGCGCAAAACTTGGAGGAGCGACTTGTCACTAAAATGGGAATAGCTAGTCCACCTTAAAGGTTAGCCCACCTTAATTGAGCCTGGGCTGCACTTGCTGCTAACCCATTTACTTTAATCATCAGCTGGAAAATAAGACACTTGAACTTAGCTTGAGTCTTGAAGCGTTGTAGCATTTATTCACCGTACACACACTGCACTGCTACGCACTGCTAAGTTCACAGCGCTTAACGTTAACGGCAACTTCATACTCTGCATCACACACGGCCCTTCTCGCTCGACCAGGCGATCGCTAACATTACGTCGGCTTTGCAGTACTCGGTCAGATTAGGCCAGGCCGATGCACAACATACAACCTCGCAGCTAAACTAATTGATGCAGTGGAGATCTACTGGGAAAGTGGCTGCATGAGTCCACGAAGATAAACGCAACATCGCGATTGCTAACTCGTCCTGACGGATGAACCGGGGACTCGGCTGCCTGTTTGGCTCATACTCTGCAGCTGGTGATACAGGATGGATTTCACCGGTTTGTGCATCGGTCATCGTTGCAGCAGGCAGCTTGTTAGCAGTTCAACCGCAGCAAGGCACTCCTTGTCAGTTAGGAGTTAATGATTGGTTAACCAGGGTCGCCTATCTGTCAGGAAAACGAGGAAAATTAGCATCCCTATTTTGTCCATTTAGTGCCCATAACATATTTTTGTCTTTTGTTTCCATGGTAGCAACATAAGCCCTCGGGGACGAAATAGTCTTTTGGTTGTAGTTAATTTGTGGAAAGCGTTTCTGCTCTTAGCGACACTCGAGCAAAGGGAGAAGTGCTTTTGTCTGTTCCTGAATTAAACTGTCTTGGTCTTTCCTGTATAGCAAATATAAGTGCATGTGTTAAAGTTATTGTAGGTTTACTGAAGTAAACAAATGGCATATGAATAGGGCTACTGTGTTGCAAGTTTTTTCTGGTCTTTATCTGAAGTAGTTTTTTGTATAGCATATAGAGTTGTTAAGGCTGGATAAGTTAACTCTTGTTTTATCTTCTTTTGAATGGATTCAGTGGATAGGACTTATTTTCTTCCTCTTCTAGGATGATCATTCTTCTGTCCTTATTTTTTCAGATTCCTTTCTTTCCTCTTCGCCTGTATCTCTCATTCAGTCTCCTCAAGGCAAGTGTATGGTTCGCTTACGCTGCTCGCCATCTCTCACCCTCTGTCCTGTACTCTCGCCGGCCTGCTGCTGTACCGCTCAACTTCATCCCTCTTTCTAGTGCCCCTCTCCTGCTCGCCAGAGTCCAACCAAAACACGAACCTGCAAAGATACCAGCAACAGGAAGAACTCCGGTTCTAACCCACAGCTCCTTTCCCAGCTCGACCAGCCTTTACCCGCCCCTCCTCCTATAAACCTTGTCATGTTATTCCGTCTGTTTCCAACACTGCTGACCCTGAGTTGCTGCACTGATTGTAAGTTAGCCAGGCAGTACAGCTCCTGACATATGATATTGGTGATTCTCGTCACCTCCCCCAACCCCTGCTGTAATTTGAGATGAACCCTTTCCAGCGCATGCTGTAAATAGCCATCTTGACCTATTGACAGGTTGCATTGTTAGTTTATTGTAAGGGCTGCAGGCATAGCCTTAGTCTGAGCAGCTGATGCTCATACAGATATTTGCAAATGTGATACACTTTGGCTCACAGGCCTCAGTTGCCTTGGTGGCGGTGATACAATTGGCATAAATCATCAGCAGTCACGAGCATCAATCAAAACAAGTGTCGATCCGTTCACTGCTACTCTCCTATCTCCAGAATCTTTGCACACACCAAGAGCCACCCCTCTGCAGCTGCTAGCAATCTGATCCAATTCTCTTTTTACCGCCTGCTAGCGAGCATTATTTAGGTCAGCAGCACTCACTGCAGGTTCAAGATAATCCCAAGATTGCCACTTTATTTTAAGAAAGCAGAGAAGTTCAAGTTCACATTGTGCGCACAAGAGAAGAAATCTAAAAATGGTTCAGGTTGGTGTCTCGAGGGCGGCACCAGCTTCCTGCTGCCCTAGTATCCAAGCCCAAGCTCCCCTCAGTAGCAGCCGAGCCCCAGAGGATGAGTGGCACTGGAGATATCATCCACCGGCCAGCAGCCCGGGCCGGCCATCGCCTGTGGCTGCTCACTCGCCCTGCACCCCACTATCTGCTTCTGGCTTTGTAGGCTTTGTGCATGTCTCACATCCACGCTTAGTTAAGCATTAAGCCGTAGGTTTTCTTTGATCGGTTTTGCTTCTTTATTTTCCCGATTTCTTTATTTTTTTTCTAAATTTTTGTGCTATGATCCTCATCAGTGTTCGAGGTTTATACTTTTGTGAACAAATTATACGCAATAAAAGTAGTGATTCAGTGACATAGTTCTCTATTAGGAACGAGATAGATTAGGGTAGATGATACTATGAGATAAATACAAAGTACTCTTAGTCACATGTAGCCATTATACACTTAAGTCACAGGCTTCCAACCTCGTCACTCGTAAGTGAGGAATGACGGGACGGGACTGCAGCCTGTGGAACATGAATTCTTACCAACTCTTCTGCTTCTCAGCAAGGATATAAGACTTGACTTATGTACCACTTTAGGTTATCAGTAAATCAATACCTGGGAATACCTATATTAGTGAACTTTAGTAATTGATCCCACTTTATTTAATTTGTGTTAAAAAAGTTTTTTTGTGTGCTAATTGTAACAAATTATTTTTGATACTTAGATCACATGCATGAACACTCATCTCTAGTTACTGTTGACAGCAGATTATATCAATCAGACATGGAAGGTCTCCGAGGCTTAATTTGTCACATGAACAGTGACATATTACAAAGCAAAGTTGTTGACTGCTTTATCTGAACCATGGCCATAAAGCCACTCATGAATTATAGTTTATAGTCCCTCTAGAACCCAAAGTAAATCAGTGAATTTATTCTCAGAGCACGAGCTGTTTGGGAATTTGTTAATCAGTACAGAGCCAAAAGGACTACAACACTGTTGGCAAGATGGAAAGTCCGTCCATGTGGCCTACTTTGAACAAGGCATTGTATTGTGGGGGCAGGGTAGGTGGCAGTCCAAGACAAAGTGGACCAGTCAGTTGGGCATCAGAGGAAAGGTCTGTGTCTATGCAGGGCAGGGGAGGGGAGGGGTGGGGTCATGGGATCATGCTGACAACACAGCAAACATTGCAAAATTGAAGTAGAAAAAACCTGGACCTTGCAGTAACTAAACAATACTAGTGGATCTGGAAATAGATTTTTAAGATTCTGTGCTGGGTAAAGGTTAAACTAGTTGGTCGGGGGTTGGGGTTGGCGGTCAGGTTGAGCTGAGCAGCTGATGTTCATGTCCTAATATAGCTGCCATTTCCCTGCCGTAATGCCTCGATGTTGGGTGACATGGGAGATCATTGGCGCCAAAAGGCATCATGTGATTGTTGGAACAGTTGCTTGGAACATCTTTGGAACTCTGTGGCCTCCAGGATAGCTAGGGGCCACACGGCTTGGGAGGTGGGCCCTGCCATCATGGTGACCATAAACGCCTCCTCAGCTGTGTGGCTGAGGAAATGGTGGTGTTCAAATTACCTGATTAACTGCACTGGGACAGCAGTAATTAACTTTTTGGCATATTTTTCATCATTTTGGTATCGAAACGTTCCATAATTTTAAAGCTGTTAACAAATGCTAATAATGTAGCAAGTAACCGACCAGAACGAATGAGCACAACTCTGAGTGTTCTGATGGACATCAAATTGCCACATATAAATTGGTACAGTCGGAGAGAGAAAAATAAATAATTTGAAAATAAAGAAGGTCAAAGTCATCTGAGCCCGAAGCTTTATGCAACAATGGAATACCTTGTTGGGAACTTTTAGGTTGGTAGCAGCACTGAATCGGTGGGCAAAAAACCCTAGCTCTAAGTGTTTGTTTTAGTTTTTTACCGTGGTAAGAATTATTTAGTTTTACTGGTCTTGACTCCTACATTTCTGGTATTCACATCCCTAATTATAATATATGCTACAGTTAAAAAATAAATACAGCCAGCTTTTATCTTTCTGACCTTTGGCCTTTTTCTTTCTTATCCCTGTTTGTTACTTCAGTTTCGTTATATTTCATGGTGTTCTGTGTTCAAGGTGTCTTACGGAGTCACTTTTAGCAGCTCTCATGAAGTAGCTGTCAGTTAAGTGTCAGCAGTTACCACCTTTTTCCGTTTTATTGTGTCATATTAAGCTTTCTGTAAAATTGATGTTGGCTATATGATTAGATATATAGGTAGTTTTCCTAGAAAATTTAAAAAATAAAATTTTACACAACTAAAAAATACGAGGGTAACAGCTCAGATTACATGGAACTAAGAGGAGACTACTTGATACCAATTATATGTTTAGCTTGACTCACACATCAAACAATATCACACATTATCACCATATTTATTTTAGCTGAGAGCATTTTACAAAACCAAATAAAATGAATAAATAAATGAAATGTTGTATCCTGTTCACAAACAAGCAATAAGATAAACCCTAAAAAATAAACAGCTTTTAGGCCTTCAAGTGTATAGCATGTATATACATCTGCTATACTCACCATAGTTGCACGTGGTGAGATCAGTGAGATTTCATTTCTTTTGCTGCTTCATCTGATCATTCAGACAATTTAAGTTGCCATACTGAGTGCTGCCTAATGGCAACCTTGTGGAGTATTTAAGAACGGCATGCAAAAGGGGAAGATCCATTATATGAATCTTATATTTCCATGGTGCAATGCATGAATGCTTGGGCTGCAACATTAAGGCCTCGCTGAATAATATTAGAAGTGCATGGGAGTTTAGTGATAGGGTACTACTGTGATTTATATGACCTCCCCTCCTTTTTCCTCTTCGCTGTCGTTCTTCATACACGCCGATGCAGACAAAAGAGTGGTCCTGGGCTCCGACAAGCCCTGCGAAGGCATTGCAACATCCCTCCGCTTTCCTTCTCAACCTGGCTCATTCACTCCCAGTAATTACGGGAGTGAAGCAGGGCCGCCGGATGGACAACCGGATTCGCCGATAAAAACGTCTCCTGTGTCGGAGCGAATAAAGGCACTGGAAGCTCTTGCTGCCAAAAAAAAGGAACCTGATTTTAGAAGTGATGGCGGTTTCTCTCACTTCAGAGACCGCCACCATGAAAAATCTCCCATTGACTCCCCCAAATCTCCTGTTGACTCCCCCAAATCTCCCATTGACTCCCCCAAATCTTCCGCTGACTCCCCCAAATCTTCCGCTGACTCCCCCAAATCTTCCGCTGACTCCCCCAAAGCTCCCTTTGACTCTCCCAAAGCTCCCTTTGACTCTCCCAAATCTCCCTTTGACTCCCCCAAATCTCCCTTTGACTCCCCCAAATCTCCCTTTGACTCCCCCAAATCTCCCGTTGACTCCCCCAAATCTCCCGTTGACTCTCCCAAATCTCCCGTTGACTACATCAAATCTACCATTGACTCCCCCAAGTCTCTCATCTACGCCCCCAAATCTTCAACTGACACCCCCAAATCTCTCGCTGAGAAAACGGCACCAACTGTACAAAAAAGAGAAGGTTCAGCTGATCAGGAGTCACCAGAATCCCCCTTTGAAGTACTTGGAGATTTAAGACAAGTGAATGAATTTGAAGAAACCGAAGAGTGGATGAAGGCTCATTTACCTCCTGTGCCAAACTTTGATGCTGTAGATTTAATTAAAGGCACCCTGACTTGTGATAATATTGCATCAAAGGAGGAGAAGGGGACTGACATAGTTATTCCTGATGCTCATGCTGCCTTTGCTGGTGTCCCTGCTGCTTTCATGGATTCCCCTGCCGAAGCTCCAAAACTGAAGGATGAGTTCAGTAATGCACAGAAGCAGTCAAGTATTGAGGAAGAGTCTGAGTTTGACCTCAGCTTTTTGCCAACAGCCTACATGTGGAATCAGCAAGAGAAATCGGGTGCCCAGGCTACATCAAATCTTGATTCAGTGCTTCCAGCTTCGCCTGCACCTCCTGCAGGCTTTGCCTCCCCATCTCCTCCCGTCTGTCCACCAGTTGGCACGGACGTTAAACACAATGTTTCAGATAACAAGAAGAGCATGTGGACTGGAGATCTGGAGCCCGTAGAGCAAAGTGAAGCTGACAGCTCAGGAGAGTCGGACGACACTGTCATTGAAGATGGTGTCACTGTTCCTGCATCTGTTCTTCTTGCATTTTCTGATTCAGCAGTTTCAAATGATCCTATTCCTGCTTCTGCAAATCCCAATCTTGCTACTGAGGAAAATGAGCCTCCTCCATCAAAGTCTGAGAGGAAGCTAATGCAGGTTCCTACGATAAATGTTATTGAGACAGACGAGCCAAACTACAGTGAAGAAGAGATGGAAATGGAGCTTGAGGATTATGAGACTGTAAAAGAACTAGCTATAGAAGCTCCAAAAACCCCAGAGCCAGATGACGGAAAAAATGAACCACCAAAAGCACGCCCCTTAGAAACAGAATTCATGGAAGGCTACTCTCCTCCATCCTCACCTGTAGACTCTGATACTGAATACTCTCCTAAACGCAACATACTCAAATCTCTTCCTGAAACGGTAGATCAGGAATCATTATCAAAACCTGAGGCCCAATCCAATCAAACCCAATCTGAAAAATCACAGTCCAGTAAAGTTAAAGATGAACCTTCCACTTTCAAAATCACAAACGAAGAAGTGGACTTCCCAGACGATGACGAATGGTCAAATGAAGCACAAGAGATCCTCGTCAAACCTTGCAAGACTGGTGTTGTGTTAATAGAAACCACTGCTTGTACCCAATCCAAGATGGATGAAAAGAGCAACACTGCTGCAAAAGATGCTTACATGGAGACTGCTTCTCGGTCTAACACTAGCTTCATGCAAGATGATTTGTATGACAGACAATCATTTGATTATGATTTTGATGCATCCTGTCCCATGGATGACATTGATGGCAAAGGGTTAAACAATGCTAAGCAGCGGTTTCTTTCTGATCCTTCTGAAATCCTCATTGAACCACTGAATGCACACAGTCAAAATCTGGACGATCTCACTTCAGGGAATGATGATGAAGCTTTCCCCAAACTAGTTGATCAGCCATCTCTAAGAGAATATCCACAAGATCCATATTCCTCTTTCCAAAGTGAGACCAGAAGCAGCACCAATGAGCAAGATTTAATTCAGAAAATGACTACTGAGGTTATTACAGATAACATGGGAAATGGCAGCTCCATCCCAGCACAGAAAACCACCTCAAAGATCCAGCAGGACACTAAATCAGGTCACCCTGCACCTGACTCAACAAGCAACAGAGCAAGCATTACCCCATGCAGTGTAATGTCTGAGCCTACAGATAGCTTTGTGGAGTTCATGCGAGAGTGCCTGAAATCAAGGCAGGATGAAGAACCTGATGACACGCTCCAAGCTGTCTCTTCCAATAACAAGTTGTGCAAAACCGGAATGCCTCCTTCCCAGTCCACTCCAACCATGGTGATGGATCTTGAACAAGAACGGCTTACTATTAACGCTCTCAAAGAGTTGGGCAGTAGTCAAGAAGAAGAAGAGGTGGAGCCTCTCCAGTCGAGAGTTCCTGACCAGAGCAAAACTAAACCCAGCGCGACATCTACACAACAGTCTTCCTTTGCCGCAGTTCCTAATCCTTCATGTTCCCAAAGCAACCGTGTGTTTGACAGCACGTATTCCAAAGAGGTAGAAGCCATCGACGAATGGGTGGCTGAAGCCTATCATCTTGCTGAGCATGTCTTGACAGCAATACTAACCCACTTATCAGGTAACACTTCTTTCTTATGGGCAGTAGGCCTGCTGACCTCATGCAGTCCCCTCAATAAGACCTATTTTCTCTAGTGCTCCTTTTTCAGCTTTGTTTTTACATGTTGTATACATGTGGGAACAGGCTGTATGGCAAGTAGAAAAACACCCATTTTGTTATTGCAAACATACCTCTTCCTGGCTTATGTCTTAGGTCTGTGGAGTGTAGCGTGTCCCCTGATACATAGTGGCCACTTATACTTATACATACTTGCACTAAGAAAGCATAAAGGCCTTAGTCGAAAATGTCTAATTACAAAGTTACTTTACCAGTTCTTAAAGTCCACACTCTCCTACGGTGTCCCTGCCTAGGCATTCATTGTCTTGTACTTGTTTAAACACATGAAAAGTGACGACGTTATTGTGTGGAGAATAAAAAAGGGCTTCTTTTTGCCAACATCTGCTGGCAATATTTCAAAACTAACTGTACTTGCTCAGGTTGAGCCAGTGTACAAATTGTCAAACCGGTTTGATATTAAGCCATACACAGGACCGGTGTACCAAATTTTACTACTACTAAAAATTTAACTGTTAAACATGCCCCATGTTTAATACAAACCATTTACAGTTAACAACATTTAGCTTTGTTTGAGAATTCTGTTATTTTGTAGATTAAGTCAATCATGAGCCCATCCTACAACCCAATACTGCAAATATTACATAATCCCATATATGTAGACAAAATGCCAAAAAGGAGGTGATTCAATAAGCACTACAGATACAGCTGACTAAATGTCCAGGGAACCCACCTTTGGGTGTACATGTAATGTACAATGGCATTTCAAAGTTACGATGTCAAGTAGCTAGTTACAGAAACATATTTGTCTTGAATGTCATTGGGCTATTTGACAGTATACTAAAGCTGTAGAGACTGCAGTTGTCACAAAGATTATAGTATCCAAACCACAGTGTAGTGTGCTATATGGACACCATGGCTGCATATGGTCCAGTGATCTCCACTTCTTTTGACCCTCTCCTGCCCTCTGTCTTTTACAGCTTGGCAGTGGTCCATTAACAGAGTGGGGGTGGGGGTTTAGATATGGCGCCCAAGTGCTGCCTTGCAAGAACCTTGGAAGTCACTGGGTACAGTCAATCCCCAGTGTCGGGTTTCTGTCTTGATGCAAGTTTCCACAGCCCACTTGGTGAAGACCATGACTAGGCATGGTACAAACAAACAAAATCATACAAAATTACTTTCATATCTAATTATTTTCTCTCCGGTTTATGCAAGATGCCGTCTTGGGAAATTGGTTTGCTGTCCGGTCTTTCAGTCCTTGCATGTCCAATTTTCCTCTTCATCCATGTCCAGCTGTCCTTTTTCCACTGAAAATTGTTTTATATTTGTGAGCTGATATAAACCAACCTGCTTCCAAGCATCACAGCCTACAGTGATAGTTATTAGTCTCCATTAGAAGTTGACCAGAGCAAGGGCAAAGTACTGGTGGGTATTAGTTTTCAGGAGTTACATTAGTCAGTTCTGCAGTACCCTCCCCTTCTCTGCAAATCCGATCTCCATTCCACACACCCAGGCACAGAGGCTGGTATGCAGACAGCAATCCTGACTCATTCAGTGGTACGTCTACATGTGTTAAATATTTTAGCCTAAGTTGGCACACCAGTGAACAGTGCTGGTGCTCTGGCAACCAAAAAACTAAGAAAGTGTGCCGAAGAGGCATACAAGTTTAGCTTTATTTTCAAGGATTCAGCTAGGAGTAGGCTGGGTAGTGAGCCATAAGTCCTTGCTGGGTTCGCTTGGCTTCCATCTCGGCTCTTCTTCCTGGAGCAGTAGCCTCCGCTGGCAGTGGTGTTTGGACCGGCAGGTCTTGCTGGTTGGTCAGCCGTGGGCGGGGATCTTCTCTAGGTCCACTGCACTTAATCCAATCCCCACGCTTCTTTTTCTGATGTTGATAAATGTATTCTGTCATATGCCATAAGTTCTCCAGTAATAAACGAGAAAGAACACCAAATTAAAACATAGTTGTAAAAAATTCTATGAGCGCTACTAGCGGTAGCATGTACATGCTGTCATGTTCATTGCTCTGTGCTTGAACAAGTTTAGCGGTGCACATAATGTAAACGTTTCCTAATTGAGATATTAATTACATTTCATTTAGCTGACGCTTTTATCCTAAGCGACTTAATAAGTGCAATTCAATGACGAGTACAAACTCGGATCAACAAGAATCAAGAAAGTACAATTTCTTCAATAAAGTTAAACTACAAAGTGCTATCAGTAAGTGCCATTTAAGTGCTACTATAGTGATACCTTCCCTATTCAAGGTGTAGTCAAAAAAAATATCTGTTTTTAGTTTGCGACGGAAGATGTAGAGACTTTCTGCTGTCCTGATGTCAATGGGGAGCTCATTCCACCATTGAGGAGCCAGGACAGCAAACAGTCGTGACTTTGTTGAGTGTTTAATGATTTAGTGTTGATGAGGAAGCTCAGTTTTTGTGTCGTGTTCTGTAAAGGAGCCTGTGTTGTTGAATCCTCCCCCTCCAGCCATGAGCTTGAGCTATTTTAGTGCTCCTCTGCAGTGCTGCTCCACAACTCTGGTTATTAGGCAGGGTGAGTTTTTTTTCAGTTGGTGTGCCTGTGGGATATGCTAGAAAATGTCTGCATTGCCTTTCAAGTTTTTGGTCCCAATTCTATCCCAGCCATCTGTCAGTGAAATCCACAGTGTTGGCAAACGTGATCCTCTAAATTTCTTTGTGGGCTAATTCTAATACCAGACTTGTTGTCAGGCTGTAAAAGATTAGTTCCAATCCAACATTCCATTTGTGCTAAGATTTGTGTTAATCCTCTGTTTGGAGATTTGTAAAGTGGAGAAAAGGCACATGTGAATACTTGACTCAAACTGAACCTGTATCAGCGTTTGGTATTTGACTCCCAACAAAGCTATCTGACATGGACCTGTAATGTCTAGTTTGTTCAGACCATCTTGTTTTAGTTTGAATGAATAACTTCAGTCAGGATATGTATTGGGGTCACATCAAAAGTAGAGCAAGGTTTGAACGGGCTTAATGGGTTGTTACTTAAAATAGTCGTATTGCCATATTTGCCGTTGGAACAGTAATTAATTAAACTGCTCATAATGTATCATGACTACCCGTCACTATTTTGGTTTTCCATCCCAATAACTTTGCTCTGCACTGCACACTACCTGCCCAGCATCTGTTACCGCTGATCAGGTTGTCGTGGACCTGTAACGTCCGTCCTCGAGTTCCACAGTTAGCTGTCAACATTGTTGCGGTCGTTGGAGCTCTTTGCACTGTTATCACCGTTTAGCTTCTAGCTGCCGGCTCAAAGATCTCCATGTTGAGAACCGTGTGTAGGCAATCGCGCCTTCTTGGGGTTTTGTGCCAATCGCACATCGCACGTCTCATTAAACCAAATAACTCTTGTGATGATTGGCTGCAGGCAAAACCATACAAATATTCCTTCTTTTTTTTTCAATCTCGGCACAGAATGATTGATTGCAGGTATCGTTTGACTGGTTTTGATACTACTTGGTACCGGATCCTAACCCAGCCATAGTGAAGGGACACATTTCTCATGAGATGGTGGAGACCAAACCAGAGCTAAAAGAGAGTGAGTTGTTAGCCCCTGCTTTCATCATCTTTATTTCACTGGACAGTAACTGACAGAATGTGATAAAGGGTTGTGTCCACTACCAATTCAGAAGAACATCTGTCCTGAATGTTCTCTGACTGGATAAGGCATGATTATGTACAATATTATTGTGCACAGTTGTCTGTTTTCTAATCCGTCCACTTTGAGACAAAGTAGCAGATGGCTTGGACTCGGATGACATGGACCGGCATGCCTATGGATTTATTCACCACATCAGTAGTGACGACAATCCCCTGCTGCCACATAGTTTAACGTTTGATTTACATTGTGTGTGGATTGAAATCCTGACGGAGACCTAAAACATCTGAACCTGTCTAAAGCTGTGTGTGTGTGTGTGTGTGTGTGTGTGTGTGTGTGTGTGTGTGTGTGTGTGTGTGTGTGTGTGTGTGTGTGTGTGTGTGTGTGTGTGTGTGTGTGTGTGTGTGTCAGAGTAGCACAGTGAAAACAGGCCACTGCGCCTCAGCAGCCACAGGAACCTCAGCAGATTATTGTCGGGGCAAGAGAGAGATAATGATCAAGGGAGAGCCCCCCCACAGGCTGCCGAAAGCATTCAATTGATAGTACACTGTTCTTGTCTTTTTTATTAAATAAAATGTGTATACTGTTTTCATTGAGGGACTTAAAATAAATCAATACAAACATTTATTTATCAACTGAATGTAGGCTAAAGATGTAGGCACACTGATATTCATTGAAGGTAGCTAGCTAACGTTAGCTTAATAACAGGATGTTTCTCACTGCCTCCCTTTGGGTGCTGGCAGCGCACACACACAGTCACACACACACATACCCCTACAGTGCAGGGTAAGGAAACCCCGCTCATTGTTCCTGTCAGATGAAAACATTACATCCCCAAAAGTCAACTTTGTTTCCAGCTTGCCCATCGTGCAGTGTAAAGTTTTCATACGTGTTTTGACGAGGGATTTTATGAATCCACGTGTGCCTGAATGTTTCCAGCGGTCTGATTTGATCGGTGAAAATGGTGTTTGCTGGAGTTATGAAGTTTTCATGCAGTCTCATTGTAGTCTCAACCGATGGAACGAGGAACAATAGAGCTCTTTCTGTTTCGGTGAGAGCCCCACAGCCGTGCTGCTGCTTTTCTCGCATTCTTTCACACAGGTTCAGCTCTTGGCATGCTCAGCTTATTTTGTAAAGGAGTCAGACGAGCAATGTGGTGTTCAACATAATACAGAAAAATGTGCCTTCGAGACCTTTTCATACAGCATCAGTTCAACATTTATCCAGGTACTAAAATGGACCAATTTGTGAATGTGTGGCCCATCCAATAGTCTCGTCATAGTTTAAAAGATATACATTATTTTTTCTCTCTTCAGCCACATATTTATAGTGTTTGCAAAACATGCATGTTAAACAATTTCAGAAGGACGTTTGAGTCAGATAATTGCCCATATTAACTGTGGCAAAAGATGACCATGACAGCAGTAATAATTGAGCGTTTGGGTTCTGGCCATACATAGTAGATTGTCACAATAGCTGTTTCTGTCACCAACTAGGCATTGAGCTCACAGTTTATCGTGGACAAATATTTGTCTCATCGACTCTACAAACCGTGTCTCTCTTGTGGAGCGGTTATACGGCACGATAACGTTCCAGTTTTTCCCAGCTCTCTGTTCCATCAAAGGTCAGCTCTGTTAAAACTGCACTTGGTCAGCAGCAGACATTTGCATACATCATAGCTACATTCAAGCAGACTACAATTTATAGCTTTAGTGGACTTGAATGTCCCTGAGGAGAAAATTGAGACTGGTCTTGGTTAGAATTGTGGCCGACTGAAGAGACTGTCCCTCATTTTCAAATAAGGTGTGTGTGTGTGTGTGTGCACGTGTGTGCACACGACATGCGACATGCATCTTTGAACGTGTGTGAACCTGCATGTATCTCAGCTCTATATTCAGAGCTTGAAGGCCACTAGGTTACTAGCTTGCATGCGTTTGCAACAGAAATGGACCTCCAACCTGTACTGCATTGTTGCAGGTGTTTTCTAATGTTCTGTTCACTCACATTTACATACTGTGTATATACATTAGAGTTCACGTTGGGCTGGTGAGGGCTCACTGGGCAAAATATCTGCTTTAAGCTCCCTCAATCAAGTCTTTTGGAAAAGATCTATTTCTGCTTTTAACATTTCTGACTTTAATTGACATCTTTGTCCTTTTGAGAACGCTTTTGCGTGCGTGCGTGTGTGTGTTCCCCCATTGAACCAGCTGGAGCACTGAAGCCTGAGCCCTCCCTGAGGCCTCGCCTCACGTGCTTTCTCCCCCACTTACAAAAGGCTTTTTTAAATGCAGCCGTTTCCCCATGCAGAGAGAAGGCGTGGCAGTCTAAGAGCGCCAGCCCATTGCAGCATTACATAACCGCCGTGTATAGAGGCCATCCCTTCTGCATGCACGACTCATCACAGGACATGCATACAAACATGGACTGTTGTTCTCTGCTGCAGGTGCCTGAAGAAGATTTATGTTTGCATATTCATCTTTTATTGGGAGCTTTTCTCCAGGCTCGGCAGACCACGAGGACAATACCAATATTTCCAATTAAATCAACCAGTTTAATAATTTGCACTGCCTCAAAACCTCACTGAGTTGATGGGGCCTTTATTTACCTCAGGTGCAAAGACAACCAGGCTTTTATTTTGAAAAGTTTTTATATAGACAGCTGCCTAAAACAAACTATTTAGATTTTATCCTGAAAATTCAGTATCCCCCAAAAAACATTTATGACTAAATAAAAGGTTATTCTTCCAGACAAGCCATTATGTTTCATATGATATTTCATTTTGTTCTGATGTCAGTCTAACACTCTCCACTCCCAATATCTTCCTCTCTGCAGTTAAGGATCTGATCCACTGGCGGGACCCCAAGAAGTCGGGCCTGGTGTTCGGGCTGTCCATGTTGCTGCTGCTGTCGCTGGCAGCCTTCAGCTTCATCAGCGTGGCCTCCTACCTCCTGCTGGCCCTGCTCTGTGTCACCATCACCTTCCGCATCTACAAGTCCGTCGTCCAGGCAGTGCAGAAGTCCAGCGATGGACACCCCTTCAAGTAAGACCACGTCCTCGAGAACGTCAATGCTACTTTACTTTACCTTCTCTAGCTTGTTGTCTGGGAGATTTGATTGACCTGAGTTTTAAATAAAGTTTTTAGCTGTGGTAATTGTATAGAGTGTTTCTCTTTTTTCTCAAGTGACTTAGATGTTTGAAAACAGTCCCTGAATCAGAATGTGTGAACCAATCAATTTAACTATACAAAGAAAATCAAGTCTTATTCGAGTTTAGTAATTTTTTTCATTTCATCCAATTAGTGGTAACTTAACAGCGACCGAAAAGAGTATGAAAGTAGAAGAGTTTTTTTTATTCCTGTGCCAGAGACTGCTGCTGCTAGTTTTGAGTATTAATAGTATCAACAACAGATTAAAATAAGAGCGGATCAGAAAAGTAGGAGGCCTTTTACTCAATATTTACTTATTAAAAGCTATTCTTATACAACGTATTCTAAATTGGTCCCAAAGACACGTTCAGGACCCACTGGTGTGTCGAGCCATTGGTCTTGATCAACAACCCTCCAAAACGTTGGCTACATCCACACAACTACCTTTTTGTCCAGCCTCCTCCTCAAAGTTGCAAACTGTGAGTTCAGAAGTCCGCTCTGTAGGGCTGATAACGCCGCTGGCCACGCCGCTCGCTAATCACTCCAACAACAGCTGCTTCTGCCGCGTGTCGGCAGTAGTAGAATACAACTGCACAACAGCTGCCAGCATCGATAAGAAGGTCAGCAACGCCTGTAATCTGTTATCCATGTTGAAACAAATCACTGGTAGACCTGTCTATTTGTTTTCATCTGGAAAAGAGTCATGTGATCGGGACGTGACCAATCAAGGAAGGACACGTTGTGACTGCGCAGACCCAATCAAGTAGCGAAAGGCATCGTTTCCAAGCGTATGCGTTGGTCCTGTCCACACTAGGAGGTAACCCCGGAGTTTTCAAACTGACCCGTTTCTAAACTCTAGTGTGGACGCTCAGTGTAAACGTAGCAAAATATATGCGTTTTTAAAGTGAAAACGTAGTAGTGTGGATGTTGCCCTATTCTCTTTTTAAGCCACAAAGAAACAAACGAAAGCCTCTCATTCGTTTCCTTGATAAAGCTGGTCACCAGAGGCGAGTTCTGTCTGTTTTCCTGCAGCACTCTGGCCCGCACACTTAGCCTCATTTCGTGCTCACCTTCCCCTCCTCCTTCCCTCTCTGCAGAACTCTGATAGATAAGGATGTCAGCATCCCCCCGGAGACTTTCCGCAAGCACGTGGACTCCAGTCTGACCCACATCAACCGAGCCCTGAAGCAGATGAGCCGCCTCTTCCTGGTCGAGGACCTTGTGGACTCCCTGAAGGTGAGCAGCTCCGACCTTCAGTCACTGCCCACTGTCATCCTCAGTTCTGCTCATTTAATCCGCTTCTAATGGAAACCTTTACCCACTCTGTTCCATGAAGATTCCTCTGGGGAAATCAGTCCAATTATAGTCCCAATCTGATCCGTCCCGTTAAAATAATCCCGAGCAGTTATGATTGTATTGGTGGATGAGAGTTGTTTAGATATTATACCTTAAATGTTTGCCCCTATTTGAGGTATAATATCTAAACTAAGTCTGGACATAAATAATATAATCGTATTGTGAACCTCAAAGAGGAAAAAAAAAGGACAATATTTAAGTAAATGTACTTAGTTATAAAACACGGACGAGAAATGATTAAACGAGATAATCGACAAATACAAATCACAACAGGGAGAGTGACCTGAAACTATGAAGTGATTCACCGCTGCCATATAGAGGTAAATATCTCCTGTTGTTGTCATTCCACAACAAGTTTCTTCACTGACCTACCAAACAACTCCCCTGTGGCCGTTTTATATTGACTTGTATCAAAACATCCCAGTTTCTAATAGGTGGACATGAAAAAGTCAAAGCCTGTCCGTCACACCCTCACAGGTGTTTGGGCTCATTCTGAAAGATTCAAACTGCTCAGGGATCGCAGAGTGATAGAGATTAACAGTGATGGATGGTTGCTAGAGTCTGAAGCGAGACTTGTTATCAATTTAAAAATAAAGTGTGCAGTTCAGTCCTGGGACACAGTCTTGTTCTGCAACTATTTATCAATCCTAAGAGTTTATTGAAGTGAAACAAAAGCAGCTGTCAAACAGCCCACGATCCACCATAAGGGTGTTTCAGGCAGCCTGATGGGTGTGGACCCACTGAGCTGGACTATCAGCTCCCCGTTTCTCCTGTTAGTTTTGTTGCACCTTTTTCAGGGAGGAACAACTGATCCGTTGATCCTTTCTTGTTTGTACATAGTTTGGCGACAGCCTGCAGAAAAGCAGCAATAATACTGAGTCCACATATACAGCTGGGGAGTCCTGAGAAGATCTGCCCACTGGGGGGAGCTCCCCAAAGAACTACACACTGAGTCGTTTTTTAGCTTTTTCAATAATATAAGAATAAACAAGTCTGTAGCCTGACATAATCATACAAACACTCGTTAATTAGCTGTCACTAAATGACAAGTTTCCAGTTTGAATCTGCTTCCTTGGCTTAGTGAGTATGTGTTGTGCTACTGGGTTAGCCTTGGTGCTAACGTTACTGGGTTAGCCTTGGTGCTAACGTTACTGGGTTAGCCTTGGTGCTGATGTTCAACCAGTCCCAGTACACTCGCGGTTCCTCTAGTGCTGGGAGAGTACTTACTCTGAAATAGGAGTAAAAACATCCCTCACACAGGTGTTCTATGAACTGTGAACATTTCTAGTTCTTGCGCCGTGAATAAAATAAAAATCCGGGCTCTTAAAAATATGAAAAAGTTCCTCCGGTCTGAAAATGCCTCCTGTGAATGCTCTAGCCCCTCCCCTTTTGTGATTAGCTTTTAATTTTCAAACGTAACTTAACGGGCATTACAAATCTCAAAGTACAAGTAAATGGAAATACTTAGTGAATAACTAGCGAGTGGTGATTATGTCATGACTAGTATATGCTAAATTTACCATGAAAGCAGTTAGAGTACAATTGATTAATTGTTTTTCTAATGAAGACATGATTTAAGAATGTCGACTATGGTCAAGGAGATCCCCTCTGAAGTGTTGCATGATGTCCTAGAATGCTTCTCTCCAAGTTACTCTTCTGTTCACTCCCCAGCTGGCTGTGGTCATGTGGCTGTTCACCTACGTAGGAGCCGTCTTCAATGGAATCACGATTCTCATCCTGGGTAAGCACCAAGAACCTCTTTCACATTCATCATGTGCACCATATAATGAATTACAGATGTGGCCTTCATTTCTGTATTTGTTTTTAATGCTGAAAAGTATATTTGGTGTCACTTAAAACTGAGAATAAGATAATGTTCAATCCAACTCCAAAATAAAATCTAAGAAGCATGCAAAAAGTGTAATCTGAATTTAGTCACCAAATATCACCAATTATACAAATGAAGAAATATGTAAATGCAGAAATAAATGTACAAATAAGACATGACATTTTTTTTCTCTCTCTCTCTCTCTGTGTGTGTTCTCCAGCTAACATCCTCCTCTTCGCCGTGCCTCCCGTCTACGAGAAGAACAAGGTGAGAGAGCGGCCTCTGTCCCCGTGAACATATCAGATGACATGAGCCGTTAGCGAACTTTCCCGTCAGCAGTGAGCTCACTGGATGACTCCACTCGTCAGACACTGAAGGCCTGTTGCTGCCCAGCTGCTGAGAATGTGAAGTCATTCCACTGCCGGCTCAAATAAGGGGGCCGGCGGCGGCGCGTCCATGCACATCATGCCAAATGGGAACTTTGTGTTTTGGGGAATATACTCAGTCTCTTGCTCTTGTGTTTTCTGATGGAACCGTTCGTCACACATGACGTGTTCAAATCTGACGATAATGACGTTTTTTACAGCTTCGTAGGAACTATGTGGTTTTTGCTGATTGTTTAAAAACAAAGCGTGCTTCCCATCAGTCTAGTGGTTTTGTGGTTCAGACTGTGGTCCGCTTGAAACCATGTATTCATACAAAGTTTCATCTGATCCAGTGTTTCCATCTATTGGCATCTGTTGGGAATTCTGTCCTTGACCAGACCTCATGGCCCCAGCTCTGCTCTCTCTGGAACATTCAAAATGTCCACGTTACTGCCGACACGCACGTCTCTGATCTGCCAGAAAGTCTTCACTCGTCTTCCAATGAAAACAGAATAGAAACGTTATGCCACTGGTTTCACTTCTTCGTTAATGAAAAGGCTCGGAGCCCGTAGATTTTACTAGTTGGCAAACATTTATAAATGATTCTTACTTTTTAGGTTGAGAATGTTTCTCTTTTTTCCCCCACACTGATTCTGACCTTCTCTCTCATCTCGTCTCGTTCCAGACCCAGATTGATCAGTACATCGACGTGATACGCACTCAAGTCAACACCACAATGGCTAAGTAAGTGAATCAAGTGGTCGTGAGGAGTGTTTTCTGGATGTGGCTTTCATCCACACATTCAGCTTTTTCACACCCGTTTTGTCTTTCTCTTACAGGTTGCAAGAGAAACTTCCCGGAGCTGTGAAGCGCAGCAAAACTGAATGATCAACCTCCCCAATTAGGAGCCTCCATGTCATCATCATCATCCTCCTCTCCATCACCATCTTAGAGCCCTGACCTTCTCCTATCCCCTCCAGACAACCCCCTGCCCAGTCTAACCCCCCACCCCTAGTCCATCAACCATCACCACCCTACTACACTGAACCTTGCTAGGTAGAAAATCTCTTGAGCTACTCGATATTCAATGTAAAACTACTGCGCAGCTTAACTTGCAAGCATTAAAAAGAACTGTGCCTGTGCAGACAGGAAGCGTGTTGCTAGCGAGGAAGTGATGTAGCGCCGGGGCGGACCCCGACTTGTCTGCGGGCGCGCTGCAGGGGAACGGAGGCAGGGTCGAGTGAACTAGACTGAATCTATGACCTGGCTTCATCGCGTAGAGCGAGCAGGGGGTGGATGATGGCTGTCGACTTCACAAAAACAAGCATTTGTCTGTACCACGCATTTCCCTGAAGGCAAACAGATCATTTAAGATGGAAAAGTAAAGAAAACAAAAGCATAAAAAAAACACAAAAAAAGCGCATTAAAACAAATGTTTTGGGTGTAATTGTGGCTAGTCTTATCCTGCTCTCTTGCTTTACAGCTGTTAATATGAGTTATTTTCTAGAGGCTGCTAACTGGTTTGATGTTACTGATCGGCCTGTTAGCGAGTTAGCCTCTATTCACCTCACAGCTACTTCTGTATGTTTCTGTAATGCACTGAACTTTTATTTTTTTCAAACCCACGAGCAGGTTGAAATAAAAGCGTTGGAACACTGAGCCAGCTGTGATAATTTGGTCTAGTTCACCCACTTGATCAGATGCATTTTTTTTAACAGTTCTCTGTATGTAAATATCCACCCGATGACGACTACAGTGTCTCTCTCTTTCTCTCTGTCTCTCTCTCTTTCTTTCTTTCTTTCTCTCTCTCTCTCTCTCTCTGCTGTACGGAACACGTTAGCCTTGCTTTTTATATCAAAGGAAAAGTTCCCTCACAGCAGCACTCCTTTTGTCGCACCTGTTGAAGCTACAGTGTCGAGGACTCGCACTCACTTGTACATTTTTATTATTCCTCTCACTGCTTAGTACTATTATTGATATTAATTATAGGATCGCTGCTTTGACTCCCTAGTAGCTTGACGACAGCATTGTAAGAGTTCTGTTAAGTGTCATTGAGCTTCGTTTTAAACTGGAGGTGTTTCGGTGGCCTCTTGAAAATTATTTCCTGATTGTTCGATAAGTTAAGAGATTCTATTTGATGTCTCATCACACCCTGAAATCTCAAAGCGGATTCCCAGCTCACTATTGGTGCGTTAGAAAGTCTACAAAGTCTAAAGTTTTGAGTTCCAAAGCTGTGGAGTATAGAAGGTGCCCCCAGAATGAATATGGACGTTTATCTCGATTCATTAAAAAGTCCTCTTTCTAGCGTTCTCCGGAGCATTGACGAAAAGAGAGAATAATAATAATAAAAATACAGTTCAAATGTGTTTGTCCTTTTTTTTTGTATTTTAGGGTGAAAATTGAACTTTCACTCCCAATTTAAGTATAATCAATTGAACGGACTTCAATTTAAAAAAAAGAAAAGTATGATTTGTAATTGCTTTTTAATGAATTCATGTTTTTTTTATTCGAAGTCTAACTATTCTTTTGCACGTTTTAGACTCCATACACCCTCAGCATTGACTTGAGAGGAAGTCCAACAAGATCAGGATGGTGGACGTTAGATAGCGTAGCCGACAGAGGAACGTTTCTTTCCTTTTCTTTCACCTCCATGACACGCACGTCTTGGTGTGAGCTGGAAACCGACTCCCGCCCTTTATATAGGCTGTATCATATCCTTCACCCTGAAGACTTGTGTTTGATATTATTACTTGTGACTGTTTCAATGTTGTTTTTGAACTCGGTAAACCATAGTCATATTAGCCACTGCTCCGTCAACATATTGTTTTAAGGGACGAATATGTAGAAGGAAATGAGTCTGTTCGTGTTGCTGTCCAGTTCGCTGCGCCCCAAATGAAGTTTGCACGGAGTCCCTAAATACTGAATCGCCAACATCCTCTAAATGCAGATACTACTACTACTACTACTACTACTACTTTACTGGATGTTTTCTCTGGAACATTCCCCCATGCATGCCCTCCGCTGTGTGGTCGCCTCACTCTGTCTTGGTTGACCCCTCTAGCATAGCGGTCTATGCTAATGTTTTTCTGCATCCTGTTTATTTATTTGAATGTGGAGAGGTTGCATATTGTAGCTTTGAGTTTGTCATCTAAAAGCTAAACTTCACGCTAGTGGACCACATTTGTGTCCGTTGACGCTCGTTCATCTGATTTAAAGGGCAGGTTCAACCAAACTACTAAAGAACAAACTCGTCTCTGGTGGTCATCCAGAGGTCAGATAACTGAAGTTACATTTGGAACTCTTGCTTTGTTTTTATTTTAAAGAGTTTAAAGATTTCTAATGGGCTGTCATTTGTGGTGCTGACGTCATTGAACTATGAGTCAGCACTTTTTGGGGTGGGACTATTTCTTCTTCAAAACTTAGTTGGTGGCACAAACTAAATCCATTGCGTCTGTTGTGGTGGAGGCTGGAATCTGAGACTACATTTAATCTGATTAATATCTTTTGATTGAACTTCCCCTTTAATGTTCAACCAGCTCCCTTTACCTGTAGTCAAATACTATATATACTATATAGTATATATAAATAAATAAATAAAATCATTAATCAAACCTGTTCCCCGACAGCATGTTTCTCTTCTCCTCTTCCTCCCTGTGTTTTTATTGTGTATGGCAGCGTGTGTGTGTGGCAGGAGCGTTTTCATTTATTTTTTCTTTCTTTTTGTCTTGTTTTGCTTCCGACTCTTTACTGGTTTCTAGACGTTGTTCACTAACATCAGTTCTGTTTTGTATTAGCTATGACGTTGGTTCTGATTTTTGAAGCTTTGGGAAAGATGTTGCTGGAAAAAAAGAAGAAAACTGTAAAAAAAAAAAAAAAAGAAGGAAAAAACAAGTATGTGGTCTGTACTGATGTCAAAGTGAAATTAATAAAAACACGTCAAAGGACTGTGGCTTGGTGGCTGTGTTCTCTTGTGTCTGGGTAAAGGTCACTGGAGGGCCTTGAGAGAAACAAGGTATTTCCCCAGCATGCCTGCTGATAAAGAGAAATCCACCCAGATGAAATAACTAAAATAAGAAGCTTTGACTTGAAGCTGCTGTCTGTTATGGTGTTTGGGTGGAGAGAGGATTACAGGTTCTAATTTTAGACCATATTAAAACCATTAATGTTAACAGTTGCATGCACATCCCATTTCCAGCCTATGTGGTGTTACATAATGGAGTCACAGCCCTAAATAGTGAATGAAGCGTTACAAAGTCAGCAGCTATGTTCCAGATGAACACAATGGTCAAAATGTAGGCTGGAAATTTACTGAGAGCTGTTGTCAAGGCAACAAATCCTTGCAAAAGTGTAGTTTATTGTCTGAAGATTAGCTGATTAAGAATTATCAGGACAATTTTCACTAAAATCACAACAAACTGACTTTCTTGTCACATAAGATGTATAATTCAAACAGGATCAATAAGTGATGCCTTTGCCTCTCTATGAAAGAGCCAATAAGAAGGACGAGTCATTCGCCAGCCTAAATTATTTTCACATAACCTGGCAACCCAAACTTGTTGACGTAATATTGCATTAATTTGACCTTTTTAAGTTGAATTAATTTCTGTCGCTCGATTGGTTTGACTCTTAACTGTATAAATAGATTGGGATAATTATTATGCATTTTGCTGCTTAAGCGCCCATGACGACAGAAGTCGTCCACATCATATTTGGGGTTCAACATAAGGCATACATGTATATGGACGCCGGAACAGGATAAATGAAGACGTCATTCCAAAACCAGAGTTTAAATGGTCGTCTCATCTTAACGTTCAGAGGACAAACGAGAAGGAAGCGTTCACAGCAGGCAGTGTTGAGTATTTATTCAAACATGATGGAGAGAATAATGTCACACGTCGACATGTACAAATGAAAGGTCAACAGATGAGGTGAGAAAACAAGGAGGAGCCAAAGAGGACCTCTCTCCTCACCAGCATACACATACACAGTAGAAACACACACACACAAGCAAATTCATCACATGCTCCCTCATTCATTTCATTGGGACTTACTTCATTTTAAATATTTAAGTGCTATCCATCTCAGAACTCTTCTGGAGTGGCGTGGGGGCGTGTTCTTGGCCAGAAAGGACCAATGAAATGGGAATATGACTGCGTGTCTCTGCCGTCAGACTGGAGTCCTTCTGTATTTCACTTTGTATCAAAAGCTTCACCTGAGTAAATTCTGTCAACGTACAACAGAGTAACAGGGCACTGTCAGGGAGTTCAAGCCTGGCGGTTCAATGCAGATTTTGGAAAATTACAATTTGAAATATGACCATTTTTTCTGTTGTGTTTTGTGAGTTATTACAGGCTTTTTTTGTTCTATTGCGACTTTATTTTCAAAATGTTCGACTTTTCCCTCAAAGTATTAAGACTTTTTTGCGTAACATGACATTTGGCTCAAAATGTCATTACACTTTTTTTCTTTATTCCGACTATTCTCCAAATATAAACCAAAATTATATTATATTCTTCTCAAAATATGACTTTTTTTCTCAAGTTTGTTTTTGCTTCAAAATTCAGACTTTATTCTGATATTACTTTTTTTTCCCCAAATACACGGTAATCATTAGTTTTTCTTTTAGCGGTCGCCTCAACAGTGTTGTACTTCTACACGCAGACACTTGTATCCAGAATCTTCAGGTGGGACTTAAAGACTACTGATGAAATGGTTGTGCATGAGAACAGAATCCCTGAGTTACATTCTGCAGGTGAAGACGTGACTTTTCATGGCAGACGTTTCTCCGACAACTGGAAGCTTTTCTTCAGCATCTCCTGTTGCGCACTTTTTGTACAGTGAAGGAAAAGAAAAGAAAAACGAAGCTGGAGCAAACTCTTCAAAGCAAAAAGTCCAACGAGCGTTCCTCCTGACGTCAAAGAGCGACGTCAGCGAAATCTTGAATGAAGTAGAAAAACTGGACATAATTACAAACACGCTTTGTAGAAACTCGGGTGCATAAAAGTGCTTGTATAAAGGAAAAATATTTATATTTTTTCATATATTTACATATTATTTTTTGTGCAGTTTCAGCTAGGATGTAGATGATGGAAGGGATGCAGACTGAAAGAGAGATAACATATCTCATAATGGGCGACAGACGAGGACGTCCATCTCCTTCACTGTAAACAAGGAATTAAATAGAGAGAGGAAAGGGACTGCACTCTGGCATTCATTGTCTTCAGCAATTACATCAAACACAGTCTCATCCTGTTGGCTGTACAGAAGGAAAGCTCAGTTCGAGTACTTTTTTGGGGGACAAAGTGCTGTGTTGTCTTCAGACACATTATCGTAAAACTAATTCACCTCGGCCTCAACGAAGACTCTAACTTCCTGAGAGCATAAGACTTGAGCAAGCCCTGGACCCCTCATGGGACCCCTTAATGGGTCCCCACCTGGACCCCTTCTGGGCCTGAGTTAAATAAAAAATAATATGAAATTGGAGTCATGAAATTGCATACAATTATACCAATTTGGAGTTGAAAAAATAAAAGCCCAGAAAATGTAAAGTTTTAAAATCCAAAGCCCTGTTTCAGTATCAAAGACTGGTCAGACCAGAGAGTGTTTATTTACTGATGGATTGGTTGGTTGGGTAGTGACTACTTGCATTGCCATGACATTTTTTCACGGTTTTCCCACATTTCCTTTGTGGCAGTTGCTACCTGCATACTCTCAGATTCAAGGGGTGGAATCAGGTATTAACCAACAAAATTCTCAGATGTTCATCCATCATCTCAGATGTTCATCCATCATGACAACTGGTCATGTTTACATTTTACTTTGCAGCTGCAATGGAGAGCTTTTGGGAACTTTGGAACAAAGTCACAGGGGGCAAAAGAGCGAGGATAAGACCCTGTTTGGCAAATACTTGAACTTCCCCCTTAAGAGAGAAGGTGGAGGGCTGCTTCTGAAGGCCCCCCTTCAGAAGCAGGGGCTGAGGAGCAGCGGACGGACGGAAGACCTTTCTAAGTGCCAAAGTGTGCCAGAGCGGGAGCCAGCTCGGTGTGTCCGTGGTCCTGGGAGGAGAAGCAGTCGTCGGAGTGGATGAAGTGCAGGGCGGCCTGGTTGTAGCTCAGCAGCGCCTGCTGCTTCTCCTCCGGGCTGTAATCCAGGGAGTGGGGGTGCACCTGCTGGACGTGCCTCTTGATGGTGCTGACCTTCAGCGTGGCCAGAGTGGCGCCGCACACCATGCAGATGAGCCCGTGTCGGCGGCAGTCGTAATCCATCAGGTACTCCATCCGCCAGCGCACCTGGTAGTTCCTCCTCTGGTCCTTGCCGGGGTAGTGGCCGTGGCGGGAGGGCGCGGCTCCGTCGTCCCTTGCTTTACCCTTCCCGCCGCCGCTCACGCCCTCCTCCTTCTTCACAGCTTTGCCGTGCGCTCTGACATCGGGGGAGGCGTCCTCGTTCATCTCCGCCACGGTGTTTAAGACATCCGCTTCACCCGGGTTGGTTTCTGCTAAACACAGCAGGCCGTATTAGACTGAAAGAAACCACCTGACTGCTAACAAACACAGAGGCATGGCGTGCACATCCCCAGCTGTTGTGTCATCATTTCAATATTAAACCTGCAATGTGTCAAGATTGGTATGGAAGAACATCTGTTTCAGAGCTAAATCCCAAAGTGGGACTTAGCGTAATATTAGGACTCAAAGGATTCCTCCTGTATTATCAAATCAAATTCTACTCTCTCATATAAACATTCTCAAGGAATTAAATTCTTAGAGCCCGTAAATTCTCAAATACATGCCGTAATTAAATTGCACATTTGTAAACCAGGTTGGCGTGCATGAACACATAGAGAGGGAGGAAGCACAGGACTGAACTATAAAAGCTCACATCAGTCAATTCAGCTTCAAGTACATAAACACATGTCGTACTGCGTGTTATTCACCCATTAGTTACAAAAACGTTTTTACTGCAAATGTAATGCAATACTAACTGCAACACAATACAGGTGTAAAGAAAAAACTATAGTGGTGTGTGAGCGCTCCAGAAACGCAATTTTAGTTTATTTTGAACATTTCTGATGAAGTCTAACTCTAGTTTGAAAGCACTTATTTCCTTTTTTTGGGACGTCTGCCAAATTAATTTAAGTGGAAATGTAAGTCAAAAGCTTTTAATGTTAAACATTTTTGCGGGAAGTGCATTGACAGTGGCTTAACGTCGGTAGAATAAAATGCAAAGTTGAAGCTATTGAAAATATTAAGGTGGAAATGGACAATATACTGAATATCAAGACACAAAGAGATAAACTATAAATAAATAAAACAGGAACAGAAGCAGTGGTAAAAGCTTCTCACCGTCTTGAGCTTGCGGGCCTTCACTAGAATAATCTTTGGTCCAGGCAGCAGCCATGGCTTCCCTTTCTTGCCGGCTCAGGGTCGTGGTCTCGGGGTGACACTCCTGGATGTGGCGGCGGAAGCTGCTGACCTTGATCTCGTCCAGGACCTGAGAACACACCATGCAGAAGGCGCCGCGGCCCTGAGGCCCGTGGGCCACCAGGTAGTCGAGGCGGAGCCTCCACGGGTCGCCCTCGTGCAGCCGCCTCTTCCTGGGCTGCCGGAGGGGTGGGGCTTCCCGCTGTGGCGCTCCGACGCCTCCGTTCTCACCGATAAAGTAAGCGTCCTGAGTTAAAGTGCCGTCGCCGTCTGGGTACAAGTCCGTGTTGATCTGCATGGCCTTCACTTCCTGAGCAAAGAGGTCCAACCCGCCTTCTTTGGTGTTAGGCTCTGATTTGATTGAGGTTTCTGACTGATCTGTTGTGGGACAGAGAATTACACGACAAATTGATGGAACTACACAGGAGTACAGCGGTTCTGGACTTCATCTACTTTGTGTTTCCCCCTGAGTGAACAGTGCACGTTCCTACCGTGAGCCTGAGCCCAAGCCTGCAGGATGCAGTGCTTCTCCACGGAGCTGTAGACCAAGGAGTTGGGGTGGGAGTCCAGCACGTGGCTCTTGATGTGGTCCAGGTGAAGCGAGGGCAGCTCGCCGCCGCACACCATGCACAGCAGCCGGCCAGCCTCCGCCTCGTACTCCATCAGGAACTCCTGGCGAAACCAGGCGTGCAGCGAGTCGTTCAGGTAGCGCTCCAGGGTCCGGGCCGACGGCCCCGCCAGGTCCTGCTGCTCTTCCTCCTCCCGTTCCTCCTCCTCCTCCTGGGGCTGGCGGGCCTCGCCCTCCTCGGAGCTGGGGGGGATACTGGGGGGTTGTTGTGGCTCCTGGGGCCTCACAGGCTCCGAGGGTTCGGCTGCATTAAGAAAATATAAAGCTTTGATGATGGCTGTTGGCCACAGTGACTTTTGTTTAGATTCTGCTTCCAAACTCAGGGTTCATACATATTTTGACCAATGGATTTCCATGACTTTAAACCAAATTTCCATGACCAAACATTTTGTGAAACCTCAGTGTATACATGTGAGAAAATCTAGTATTTAAACTAACAATGAGAATTCCAAAGCATACAGTAAACCTTAAACGACACAAATGAATGAGAGACAATAGTTTGATTCAAAGAATAAACATGTATATAGATGCCTGTATGTATGCCTGCTTATATTTTGAGCGTCTTTCTTTTAAAAGCATATTCATTTTTATATATTATTATATATATATATATATATATATATATATATATATATTAATATAACAAATTTCCATGACTTTTTCAAAACTTTTGGGTTTGTTGTTTTCAAGGACTTTTCCAGGCCTGGAAATAACCATTTTAAAATTACATGACTTTTCCAGGTTTTCCATGACTGTAAGAACCCTGCATACTGCTTTTTTTTTCATGATTATCTACAGTGATCGAGCGTTTATACCATAGAGGAAATAAAACAATGACTGAATGAATTATTTTATGATACATCTCCAATAAAACAGGGCTTCTGTTTAAAGAATTTGAATGGCCACATTTAAATACACAAAGTCCTCTGATTATAGATTCTAGGTCTTTGATGGGGCTGAATTTGCATAGAGTTGGAGACATTACATGTAACATTTTTTTTTTTCTGCTGTCTTACTTGGTCTGGTACGACCAGCAGTTTATTGTGGCGAACATTTGAGCAAATATTGATGCACATATCAGACTTGTGAAGTCCATTTTTTATGTTTGCTAGCTGGCCATCTTCTTCTTCACTGCATTTGCGTGCACATTGGTCCGACACTATATCGGTTTGACTTTGACTCTAACAAGAAATAAATGTGATTTTAAAAGGAAACTTAAGGCAACAATAATCAGAAAGGAAATTAGTGTAGATTAGGTTACTTTAGGTATTTAGGCATTTTTATTATTTTTCTTTGAATGTAAATGTTGTTCCTAAGTCTGTGTTTTTGTTCACCAACATTGATCAGGCTGTACTGCATTTTATGATTTGTATTGTAATGCTTTTGCCTGGACCCCAGGAATGATAGTCTCCACTACGGTGTAGACTAATGGGGATCGTTAATAAATAAATAAACCCAGCGTACCTCTAACTTCCAGCCGTCTGTACATGTGCATTTGCATTTTGGGTTTTTTATTTAATTGAACTTTAAATGTCAGATTTCCCCAGAGTAAATGTGTTCACTGTGATCTGGGACATGGAAACCTGTGCTGCCACCTGAGCACAGTCATGCCCAGGCACCTCCCTCTCCAGCCCCAACACATCACCACTGAATCATTACATCATCCTCTCCTCCACCTCCACACCGAGCCGTAAACTCATACTGCCACCAAGTGTGAGCTTGAGAGAACTCACGGTGAGAGTCCTCCCCACCGGCAGCATGCTGGTCCGAGTCCGGCTGCTCCTCTTTCCCCGGAGGCGACAGCACCGCGGCGGAGCCGTATGACCTCTGAACTCCCCCCAGGCTCAGGTGGCTCTCCCACCCGGAGCGGATGACCTCCTTGTCGGCGACGCTCCACAGCAGGGAGTCGGGGTGCTTCTGCCGGATGTGCCTCTTGATGGTGCTGAGCTTCAGGGTGGCCAGCGAGCTGCCGCACACCATGCAGATCATCCCGTGCCGCTGGGGGTCGAAGTCCATCAGGTACTCGCAGCGCCAGTACTCGTGGTAGTAGCGGCGGTGGTCCCGTCCTGGGATCCGGCTCAGGCCCGGACGCGAGGCCCTCTGGACCCTGGGCTTACGTGCAGAGGGCCCGGGGGCCGGGGAGAGGAGGAACGGTTGGTCAGGGCCCTCTGTGATGTTCCAGTAGCTGGTGCCTGGAGATGTGACGGGTGTGACCATGCCGGCCTCTGACTCCTCCTCACCGTGGCCATTGGCAAGGCTGTCCTCGTCTGAAACAGGAGACAAACCAGATCAATCCAGTTTACTACACCGTAAAAATGTACAATAGTATATGATGTATATTATACATAACTTTGGTGTTGGCCACAAAAATGTGTATTGGTCGGACTCCAACATCTGTGTGTTGACTAAGTGGTGTGTCCCTAAATGTAGTGCCTATGCTTTCATACACAGGGTGGCGTTCCCTTGATTTAAATTGCATCATGAGAATAAAGTAACATGTTATGGATAAATTATGTTGTTTTCTCAAAATGTAATATTAGAAGCTGTCATCGTTGGCTCACACGATCTGTTTGTTTTTTAGCACCATCACTCTGGAAGAAATGCACCTGGTTTGTATACTGTTGAGGTATTGTAGCTCACGTGATATTTAATAACGGGTTATTTACTCCAGTAACTCATTATTATTGTTTACTCGTTGGCGTGAGGCGGCCTGTGCCGCCGCTGTCCACTAGGTGGCAGCGGCGTGTCTCTCGGGTCCGCCTGCCTGCGTGCTGTTGAGCCTTTGTTTATAGGAGCCACAGAGACGGAGGGGCCATGCTGCTCCACGGCATTGTCCCCGACACGGATTAACTGGCTGTCTGACAATGGCCGTGGCTCTGACAGCCACGCAGTCCTACTTCGCGGTGAGAAACACCATGAATAATAACACTCTTTTTTTTCTTTCTTCTTTTTTTTCTCCCCCTTTACCTCCCAAGTCACTCTCCTCTTGCGTCGCTTCCTCCTCTCCGCTTATTATTAATGAGAGCAGCTCAGCCTGCTCGGCACTCCGGAGGTCCACGGGCTCGCTTCCCCGCGGTTCTTTCTCTTCCATCACTGGCCCCGGCCGCGGCCGCGGCGGTTTTCCTCGTGGATAGTGGATCCTCCTCGCTTTCACCGTGTCGCGGCGCTGAAGCGGGACATGTCACGCTCGCGACAAACACGTTACAACAGTGACATGTTCACAACCGTTCGACACGCATCTGGCAGGCGCTCTACCTCGAGCCCATCGCTGAGGAGCGCGAGCTCCACGATGTCCCCCCACGCGCCCCACACGGGAGCCAAGTTAACTTTTCATAGAATCACACTATCATGTATTCCGCCGGTGATTAGCGCCCGTTCCTCCGTCCGGCGCAGAGCTGTAGCGCCGCGGCGCAGGCCTCCAGTAATGTATTTTTAAGGCTCTTGCTTGTCTTCAGGGTGGGGAGCCGACTAGGGGCCCCTGGGGCTCCTTAAGGGGCTCCTGGGTAAATTTAAAGAGACAGTAGCAGCGTCGACAATGCACACCCACCCCGGGGGGGAGCAAACAGAGCAGCGGGCGATAATGCTGATAATACTGATAAGCCGCTAATACTAATGCTGTTGTTCTCACAAAACCATAAGAGACAGAGGCGGGCTGGTTCGGTAAAGCATCGGTTAAAAAAAAACGAGGCGGGTCCATTGGAAATCAGGGCCCCATGAGCTCGAGCTCATAATATTTAGTGCTGGGGGTCCAGGGGGAGAGGGGGTAGTCATTTTTAACAAGCTATATTTACAGCCGCCGTTATTATACATAGGGAACAGTCATCTTCATTAATAAACAATCCACTCTTTCAATTGCCTCAATTGACGTGTTTTGCTTTGTCTGAACAATGGACCCCTTCCCCCCCCCCTCCTTAATATTCCGTTTGCTACCACACAGAAACCTTTAAATATGCCCATGCAAGAACCAACAGTCAACATTGCGTAAACACATTCAAAACAATGTTTTTGAGCATTGACACTCCAATCATATTCTCTTATCAATTGTTATTGGTTGTCGTATGATTTAAATCCCCCCCAAAATATGACTACTTGGTTTGTGTGTTCCGCTCTAAAGACCGGCCCCTCTAGATGTATGGAGATAAACGCGTCCAGACAGTATCGTGTGCCAGCTTTAGTTACACGTATGCTTGTTTGATGTTATTTACTGAAAAGAAGAAGACATTGGAGCCCATCTCACCCGTCCTGAAATGGAATTTGAAAAAGATTTGTGAAGATATTTTTTTTCTTCTGTTTTTATTCACCAGCCTACTATAGGTTAATTATTGTACTTTGGTGGTTCTGCACATGAATTGAAGTCATCTGTAGAAAAAGGCAATCAATCAATTAACCTTTGTCCAGCTACGCCAAATTGAAAATAAAAATGCTATATGTTATTGCGAGCTTTGTGTAATATCTGTGCATTGTCACAATGTTTCTATTGATTGATTATTGAATGTGAGTCCTGGCCCTAATTCAGGTTTCACTTAATCTTAAAATAAAAAATGAGGTCAGTCCGACCGCCGTCGTGACTCGTGGACGTGTAGCTTCTTAGCTCGTAGACACAATTTACTAACATTATTTCTCATAAACGCCACTTAATGGTTTGGAAGCGGAGGGTTGCGTTGTGTTGAGCTGTCTCTGCGTGTAGGCGCCACGGAGCATACGCATGCGCACACACGAGCGCACGCAGAGCAGGCACCCAGGTCCCACATCCTGGTACTTTCGAGCGTTGTCAAGGCAGCCTCAGAGAGCACGGCTGGCTGGCCGCTGGCGGAAAGTAGCTGCAGTGTCCTGGCAACGTATGTCCAAAAAAAAAAACCGTTCACAAAAACTGTCCCGGAAAGTTAGGTGTAACTAAAAGGTATCGGGTATGCATGTTTTTCTACCACACGTTTCCGGGCGTCGTGCTTTTACGACGGCAATGTGCGGGGTTTCTCGCTGCTTTTCGGGCAGGCAGCAGACTCAGACAGGCGCCCGTCCGTGAGGACAACAGGGGGAAGAGCTTGTCCATTGTGCCGCCGAGAGAGACACAGCGGTTTAGGCTCGATTTACGCCCTAAATGTCGCGATTTACCCACTGCGTTTTGGTGTGTGGTGTTGTTTGCGCTTTAGCTCGGCCGCTTCGCCGCGTTTTCAATCAAATAGTCGCAGAATAAAGAATAAAATGGCTCTCGACAGATATAATTTGTGATAGAAAGGGACAGTTTTAAAGGGACAGTGTCACTCCGCTTCCTTCCTGGTTCTTGTAGCTGAACGTAAGGCTACACATTTCTACATATGCGCGACGTGTTTGTATCACCAAAGATGCCGTTGGATGGGATATTTAATATTCATGTTAAAATGCGACATTTTAATATTTAGCCAACTATAAGGTGTACTCTGTCTCACGTGGAAATCGTGTTGTGAGAGAGGAGATGGGCGTCTTGGTAGCTTACATATGCATGGTCTGTTATTAGCATGCAATCCATTTCAGCCAGGCTCTCTGAGATCGGGGCATGAGCTCAAATGCGACATTTTTTTTAGTAAAGAAAGAGTCGGGGGGAAAAAAGAAGAGTAAAGTTAGAAAGTGAGTGTTTTCACAAAAGGCTCTAACCACACAGTGAGAACACGTTGCATTTAAAATGTTCTACAATGTGAACGTATCACATCTGAAATGTGATTGGCATGTGACATAAAATCATAACATGGTGTTCTCATATGCTGTCTCACATTTCAATTGTGACATCATATGGCATTATGATGTGAATTTATTACAACCATGTGTGCATAAGTATTATCAAATATTTGATAGTCACATGTATCATGTAAATGTTACATGTGAAAAATGTTTACTCTTTTTTTGGTGTGTGCATATAATGGTTTGATATTCTTCACTTTACGAGATATCTAATGTGATCTAGTAACACAGCTCTGCCCCATGTTCTATCTACAAAGATTATAATGTTCTGAGAGGTGCGAATTCAACTATATGTTTATTATTGCTGGTGTGGCGGTTGTACTGGAGAGCATTATATTCCAATGGAAAACAAAATCTATAGAATTTAAGGCTGAGCTGTTGTGAATTGATTTGATTGTACAGGTGTACCTTTTATAAAATGGCCACTGGGTGTATTGTATCTTGTCAGTATGTCTACTTAGTCCTCAGAAGGCCGGGATCTCCTTTTTAAAGTTGCATGATTTAAAATGTTTCCGCTATAGATTCATGCTTTAGCTCGCTCCACTGTTACCAGGTTTATTACAAAGTAACATGCAATTAACGCTCTTTGTGTTCCTCAGGAGACCCGCATACCGATGTGATGTCCTTGAGATTAGGCAGCTGCTCAGCAGAGCAAAACATCATGTCGGAGGACACCATGTAAGTTGATGCCAGCGAGGATTCTAGACGGGATGAATTGAATCGGCGCGACAAAGGAAGAGCCAACCAGCACTGTTGGATGAGAACTGATGGGACGTCCAAGTTGGCGATGCCAACTGCAAAAGATAAAGGTGGTTCAACACCGCACCGCTACCGGCCGGCATCAGAATACGATGACGCCACACTCACCCAAAAGAGACAATACTGGAGAACCAAGAAACGAGAGCAGAGGGCCCGACTGACAGAGCGCAGAGGAAAGGGAACGCAAGGCGGAAAGCTCCTACATCCGCATGCCCCTGCAGTGAATAGTTCTACTTTACCCGACCCTTTTGCTGCTTTCTCTTCTCCTTTGCAGAGTAACGATGACTCATGCAAAACAGTCGCTGTCTCTGGAAATACTGTCGGGGGCAGCTCAGTTAAAGCCACTGAAAACCAAAAGGAGAAGTGGCTCCAAACAATGAAACTTGACAGGGTCTCGCCTCAGTTGCCAGCATCATGTTCTGTCTCAGCCAAAGCTGCTCGGGACAACACAGCCACAGCGAGCGGTGCTGTGAGCAGAGCCGTTACCTCACCCACACCCAGTGGAACCCAGCTGAACACCTGTTCCTCAGTGCCTCCAGACAGAGTGACCAGAACTACCAATGGCAGCTGCGCTGAAACAGCACCTCAGTCATGTGTGTCTATGCAGGGCGCATCATTCCCCAAAACACGACATAAGGCACAAGTTGCATTACGCATTCAGCCCAAACTCCTACCCACCAATGTGACCACAGGCATGATTCTTATGTCTTCACCATGCGTCCCAGTCTCTATTAAAACAGAGGGCAGAACAGCGAATGCAACGCTTCAAAGTGGAACAAAGAGTGCCTTGGTCACCTTGCAGAGGGTTAAAGGTGTTAGCAACTCCCATTCTTCCCCGGAGCCAGAGGAGGAGAGAGCAGCCAGGCGCAGAGAGCAATGGCGGATCAAAAAGCGAGAGCAGAGGGCAAAGCTGGCAGCCGAGATAGCTAAAGCCGGAGAAAGGACGCAGAGCGCGCAGGTGATGTTACAGAGGCAAACAGTACAAAAAACAGGACTTCTGGGAGGCAAGATTCTTCCATCTCAGTCGTTTTTGAGAGGAGTGGGCCAGAGGCAGTGTCCTATTCAGGTCAAAACTTCATTTACATCTGCCAAAAGGGGGAATTATGAACTGCAAAGTGGGGCAAGAAGTTTTGCTACAGTTAACCTGCAAGCAGATCGGATTAAGGTAGAAAATCCACATGGGAATAGGACCACACAGACAGCCGTCACATGTGACGCTCTTTCTGTTAGAAAGCCAAGGGAGTCGATAAGAAAGTTTCCAAGTTATGTACATCTTTCCAATGTTGCCCGAGGGATAGCACGATGTAAAACCCCAAGACAGAGGTTTATCGATGCCCAGAAGAGCTTCATGAATCAAAGAAACCTAAGATGTAGATCCCCGTTACTTTCTTCAGTCTTTGCTACCAGAAATATGCCACAAATCGACCCCAACGACACGCCTGAGCAGATAATAGCCAAACGGCGAGAGTACTGGCGGATTAAAAAGCGCGAACAGCGAGCTAAGCTGTCGATGGAAGTGAAGTCTCGGTTAAAGGAGAGGGACTCTCTGATGCGAAGAGTGAAGCGTTACCACTTCATCCTAGAGGAGATGAGGAGGGCCAGAGCGCTGGCCCAGTCAGCAGGAAGCAGCCTCACCCACGCCTCTGAGACCATTGGAGGGTTCATCAAGGAGGATGGGACACTCACTATTAACATTCCCCAGGTTCCTTCAGATCACAACACAGAGTGTCATATACTTCCTTCCAACACTCCCATCACAAAACCTCAGCACCAACCTAGTACAAAAAGAAGAGTCATAACACCCATCCGTATAACCCCTCCTCCCCTCCGCCCAGCTCAGGTGAAAGTCTCTTTTCCTCTTGCTGGACAGTCTGTCAACAAGCCTCCAAGACTACTGCAAACCAGACAAATGACTCAATTTGAAAGCACAGCAGTTCCTAATCCACACAAGTTAGCAATCCAAACTGTTAGTCAGCTCACACTCACTCATCCTCAAACCCCTCAGAATGCCGTTTCTGGAGAATCAACAGTGGAGTCGAACCTCGGGGGATGTGTCATGAAAATGGCGGTGTCAAGTAATGCATCATCAATGCCGATGCTCTCTCTGGATCCAGACTTGACAGAGGAGGAGAGGATGGTAAAGAAAAGGGAGTACTGGAGGATAAAGAAGCGAGAGCAGCGAGCAGCTCGTGCGTCTCGACTGAAGCAGGGTGTCTTACAGGCCAGGGCCAGTGTGACCTTACAGAGGAGGAGGGCCCAGAAGCTGGTAGCAATAACCACCACACCATTCAGCAGAAGTCTTCCTGACCATACAGGAAATGCACAATGTCTCCCCAACAACAGTGTGCTGGTTACGCCACATGCAAATGAGATAAAACAAGAGAGTGAGTCTATGCCAGAAGTTGACCTAAATTCTCAACCAGAACAAGCCATCTGTCCAGATATCAAAGCCCCAACCTCCCCACCACCACCTCCAGCGCCTCCTGCGGAGCCTGACCCAGCTCTGAATGCGGACAGCCAAGCTACCACTCTGCTAGCCGTAGCCTCTATGAAGAAACTCCTGGAAGAATCACTGAGCACAGTGACAGAGTGTGGCAGTGAGCCGACTGTCATCAAAATGGAGTCAACAGAAGAGGCCTCAGAGCAAGAGATGGAGCCAAATTTACCTCTGAATGAGTTGGCTCCCATTGCTGCTGACTTGACATTGGAGATAAAAAGCTGGCCGGATTCCGATGCTTTGGTACAAGAATGTTCACCAAGCCCTCGTCTCAAGGACTCATCCCAAAGTAGTGAGACACTCCCACCTCTTCCCACCTTCAGCGAGGTCGTCCTGCCTCCCACCTGCGAGCACTCATCCCAAACCCTCTCCAACTTCATAGTCAACCCCTCCACGGAAGCCTCTTCGCCACGCAGAGCCCAGAGGCTTCGCACAAAAAAAGCAGGCCTTCAAAGCTGCTGTTCCCTAGAGCCGCCAAAGCTTCGTCACCCACCCCTGGATCGACCACAACCACAGCAACAACCCTGTGAACAACAGGGTCAGGCACAGGAAGAATGCCAAAACAGCAACTCCCGACCAGCACAAGGATATCTCAGTGTGGTGACTGAGCGCAGCGGTTTGTTCAGCCTGCAGAGGAAGAGGGAGTACTGGAAGCTGATGAAGAGGCAGCAAAGGGCCCGGTTAAGGGCCAGGCAGAAGGACAGACAGGGAGAATGCAGCAGTCGCCTCTCCCAAAAGAACATGCAGGTGCTGAGACACATTTTGTACCATCTGCAACATGTAGACGGTCATACGTTGTGTGTAATGTAACAAAGAGCCAATATTGTACTGAGACTGAGTGAAGGAGTCGGGGGGTTGTGCATTTGTGTCACCCCTTCTGTCTAAAAAAAAAACAAACAAAAAAAATTAAACGGGAGGTTTAATTGACAAATTTGAGCACTTCAACATTTTGATTGTGATAATCCTCAAAGGGTGATTTCAGTATTTTTATGTCAGTACTTTTTGAAAATGTTCAGCACACTTTAACAGTATCACGATAATACTAATAACCTCAATAATCTTCGGTACATATGGGCAATGTGAAATGTTCACTAGACCCCCTGATTTGTCTTTGTCTCTGTAGGGTTATCTACTCTTCATTTTCCTAGCATGACACTAAAGTGTTGACTCCACAAACAAAATAAATAAAAAGGAAACCGGAGATAGATAGATAGATAGATAGATAGATAGATAGATATACATATACACATACACACACATTTGAGGAACAGCGTCTAATGGCAATTTGGGCTCAGTATGAATTGATATGAGCAAGAACATTAAGTTCAGCCACGATCACTGAAAAGTCTGTGCGTGACACCTTATGAAAGCGCTTCAGTTACCACCAACTCTCTGAAGCGTATGTGACTTATTGCTGATCTTTGTAAATTGTTTTTGCAATGTGGCACATTTGCATATCCACAACATTGTGCTGCATGTCTGCATATCACCTTATTAAAATGTGTGCAAATAGCTCAGGAGCACCAAGAAGCTACTTGCTGGGCAGCACTGTCCGGGGAGACCCTTGATCAGTGATGAACCCTGATTATACTGAATTTGCAGCATCCGGTACTGCTTAAAACACCAGTGCTGCCTTGAGGCATGTTGTGAACACAGAGCACAAGGTTTGTAGACATGGCCAGTGCCCTCTCCAGCTGAAACCTGAGTCATTACACCACAAACCTCTGTCTGGCATTTGACACTTGAACAGCAAAAATAGAGGAGTGTGACGGAGAGGAGCCTAGTTTAGCTAGGGGCAAACACACCTGTGCATGTTTCAGATAGATTATTGTCTGGTTTCTGTATTTAATTGGGCTTGCCTGTGAAAAACTGATACAAATAATTTGTTTTCCTGTTCATGTCTTTGTCTTTCAGGCTCCACGTCTTATGAATATGAACCCTGTTAAGGGTTTGAATCCTCTAGGACCACCAGCTCTCCAGCCCAAGCCATCCATCGCGTCTGTAACTGCAGTGACCAGTATCCCCTCTGTCCTGTGCGTTAGCCCCACAACATGCAGTGCTCAACAATCACCTGACACACTTCAGGTCAGATTGCCTGTCACCAGTGTCTCCTGTTCACCCAGAAGTGAGCAGAACCATGTGAACATTGGACAGATCGTGTCAGACTGTCAAGGAGCTCACAAGAATCCGCAACAAGCCATGCCAGGTTCACGGAAGTGGATGTCCAGAAGCACAGACCTGAATTCGGCCCCCTCGCTCCCGACTCTGAAGCCCCCAGACAATCCACTGTCCAGCATCAACCTCCAACCCATTGAACCCCATCTAACTCGAAATTCCAGCCTCAGTCCAATAAAAATCCCTTGTTCTCAGCTTCCGAGTCCCACACATGTTATACATACTCCCACCAAGCTGGCATCTATAACCTCCATGGTTCCACCAAAGCCCATCCCAGGGGAGTCTGAGGAGGACTTTCTGAGGAGGAAGAGGGAGTACTGGAGGATAAAAAAGAAGGAACAGAGAGCCAGGAAGGCCATTCGGGACAAGGGAATCAACCCAAGGAGGGCCTCCAACAACCTGAGGCCCATCCTGCCGGCCCAGGAACCACAAACTCAGGTATATAAAAACTATTATGGTCGTATTAAATGATGACGAACAGACATTAGTCAAAGCACCACTCGGGTTACGTTCGTACTGAAGTGGAAGATACTTGTATGTGTGCGGGTTGACATGTCTCTTCACAAATCATGTTTGTTTCGATTCGAGCATGAAGTTTGTTTATTGCAATTTTTTTTTTCTTTTTAAACCACAAAATGTTTCTCTCTGACTGTAGGATTCTGGTCAGTGGGTGAGCTCTTCTGAGGAGTCGGAACATATAATGAGGTGGGAAACTGGTATTACTGACATCAAATCAGTTTGGCTGCAGGCTCGATGTGGCATAATAATGAATGTGACTCTGCTCTCTTTTATAGCAATTCAGAGGACACCAACCCGGGATCGTTTTCTTTCTCAAGTTACACAGAACCAGTCGAAGGTGAAGTGTCAACTATGTCACTTTGAACCTCCTAAATGTTTAAAATTGGAGAAATTGTCACAAAACATTTTCTCTTTCAACTGTCTTTTTTAGTTGATTCCGAGCTTCTGTTCGGCGACTACGAGAATAATAACGGCGAGGAAGATCCTGTCTCAGACGCTGTGTGGAGGAACCGCTACCTCATGGACTACGATCCGCTCAACCAGCTTCTGGTGTGCATGGTGTGTGGGGAGCTGCAGTACTCCCACAACCTGGAGGGAGTGAGAGCCCACATCGACGAGGCCCACCCAGAGACCCTGGCCCTGGAGCCCAGGGAGCAACGGCAAATACTGGAGGCCTGGGACGAGCAGGTGTCCCAGAGGGAACGCTTCTTCACCAGCCAGCTCCAGCAACACAGCGGGGCCCTGGCAGGTACAGTAGCACCACAGACAGAACATGCATACAGTCTTGGAAATAAAGGCGCTAACTAGAACCATATAGGGTTCCTTTGCTTGTAGGAAGAGGCCTGGGAGTACTGTTTATACCATCTGTAAAAGATCCTATAAGAGGTTATATGCATAACCCTTCTATGGTATAATAGTTCCACACAGAATCCTCTCTGGGAGTTCTATCTTCTTCTAAAGGATAACAAGAACCCACCCAGGGTGTTCCAGAACTCTTTTATATTCCATAGGTCTTCATCTAGAATTCACAGAGGAAGTTCTGTCAAGAGCTCTTTTATACCCCAAGGATTACATCTAGATCCCACCAGGTGTCTTTTGGGGGTGTGCACCATAGATATATACCACTACTGTTTATTTAACGACTCCTCATCACGGCTATTTTATGATTAAAATCATAAAATAAATTGCTGAATTTTAAAATTACTTTTAGGTGATTGGATTGGCCCAATGCCATACGTGTATTTATGATACAGGAAGGTTGGTTAAATTAAAAATAAATACTTACTCTTTTGTTGAGATGATAACAGTAATAGTTCTGTTATAAATACAATTAACTTACCCTCTATAAACAGTTTTGAAGTATAGTCTTTCTTGTTACTGCTTGTAAAATGTAATTTAGTTATACATTTATAAATCAGCTTCAGTCAGTAGAGCAGATCTCCAGCTTGCTGTTGTTTTTCATTTGCCAAACCTGTTGGTGTTGCTTTGCAGAAGCACACAGGAACTGAAGAGGACTGCCTGAGACAGCTGAGGACCACAGACCAGGAGAGGACAACCACCCTTTGTCTTATTTATTTATTATAATTGTATCGTGTTTACCTTCATAGTCACCTTGAAAGAAAATGCTGTATTGGGAACATTCACCCCGACGAGCAGCTTTACCTCATTTCCTACCAGGGTTGTAATGTGGGTTTATGACAGTCAGTATGGACATTTTTTACATCGAAGCTATGACGACTGAGATTTTTTAAATATTTTAAAAATTTAGTGCAACATTTTTGGAAACAGTCTTTGTACTAAGTTAGGCTAAAAGCATCATGGACCTATAAACAAAGAGAAAAACCTATAATGAAATAATTTTATACTACTCTGCTTTTTAAAATCTTTCTTTTGTTAAGCCATTTTAAACCTCATCAACTTCAAGCAGTCAGTGTGTCTGTGTTCTTTGCTGAATGATGAGTACATCATATAATTCCCCAGACTGTGCCACTCTGCTCAACTCCTCTTCCTCACTACGCTACTTGCAGTGGCAGAAATATTTAATTCAAACATTTGATTAAATACAACCTGCTGCTGGATAACAGAAAAAGTAATGGAAACAAATCATAGAATGAAAGCCTGGTCACACCTTTAAAGTGGGACCGCAAAATGGATTCTCAAACTGTAGTATCAAAGTAACACAAGTAGAGAAGGGTCTTAAAGTAAGCAAAAACACTGTACACACGGCAGTATCTGCCTCAAGTTTGCTAACATTAGCCACCATAGGTTACTGGTCATACCAGACCCAGTAGAACTGTGTCAGCGAAACTTGTGAGCAAAAGTGTGTTGTATTGCTGATGAGTCCAGCTTTTATTTTCTAATAAAACGATTCTGTTAAGCCTTCGTTCAAAAGTTCCACAGTCTTGCTTTTAAAAACCAGACCGACAAACCTCCATTACCTTCTGGAGCCATAGACCCGACCTCCATGAATCAGTGAAGGCAAACCGTAGGGACAAATGGATCAAACAGTGTTGAACAAATCCGCTAATAGATACAATGGGTTAAAAAGACAACACTGATGCCTTAATATCTCATAGTTCCAATACAATAAACAGTCAATTTAGATTATAGCTGTAAGAAAACGAAGTAAACTTTTTTTTTTTCTGCTCTGCTAGCAGGCCAAGGCTGTTCTCAACCCTGGTTAGTCAATGGACTGTTGCATGGGTGTCTAGAACCGTTGTACCGGAGTGTGTATGTGATACTGCGCCATGCTGTTCTTCAAACCCTGAATCTTACGTATGTTCCTCCATGACAACTTTTTTACAACGTTCTCAAATGTGTAAAAAGCTCCTGCAGTTCATATCAGCTTCACCATGTGGCATAAAGCAACCCTCTGCACTGTAAATACACAAAATACTAAAGTGGTCATGAGATGTATGAGACTGGATGGTTTCACAATATTGGGAGCTATGGTATTCATTATTTATTGAATCTCCTCTTATATAATGATTATTGATGATGAATTATTCATATCTGTAAAGAGCTCCATGTAGAGAAGTTTCTCATTTGTGAGTATTGAGAGTCCAAGGCTTTCCTGCATGAGTAGTAAAAGGATGAACAATTGTGTATCAGTTCTGATATACATTCCCATGTTTTTGTACCATTTCCATTCAGAGTAAACTGCTGAAATGATGTTCTGTTTGAGCACAAAGCTGTAAAGAAGACTGCCTGCACAGCTGCAACACAGTGTAAATAGCTGGAGATGACCAAGCTATTCTACCTTCCGAGAATGTAATTCTGACTTGAGTTGTTTAACAGTTCAAAGGGAATGTTTCAATGCTTTTTCAGTAATAAACCTTTTCTACCTTTGGGATTCTTTGTTTACGATCTTTCTTAGCGCATTGATTATCACATTTGACCTCTGATCAAATGTTCCAGTATAGCTGAATAAACCTGTAGTGGGGGGGCTCTACCTCTATCATTCAAGGTCAGTGTCTGACCTTAGCCATTGGAGGTCAATGCCTAATGCTGCGTTCACACCAAACCGTTTACGGGGTCAGTTTACTCGCTCAACAATGAAAGTGTGTTCACACCGCCTTTGTCAAAGGGGGCGTGGCTTATCTCTGTTGCTTCTCCGTGAAAAGACCTATTATATTTTATTTAGTTACTTGTTGCGGAAGTCCCAAAAACGTCAGAACATCAAATGCCCTCGTGTTTGGGTTCATAACACCATCCGTAGCCACACACAGGTCGGTGAATTTCACCGACTCCTCCAGGAACTGCATCTGGCTTATCTCCGTAAAAACAGTTACCGTTTCCACCATCCATCATGGAAATAAGCACTAGTTCTGCTTTATACTTGTGTAAATTCCACATACGTCGGAACATCAAACTCCATCGTTTCTGGGTTCATAATATTACCCGTAGTCCCACAACAGCGTCTGAATGATGGCCGCTACCAGCGCTGCTTCAGGCGGACCAGCAGCAGTTTGATTCAGCAACGGCAGGACGGCGATGATGACTGGCGGAGCTTCTCAACGCTGATTGGCTGAAGCAACTTTGCGTCCCGTGATTTTTTCGCCCGAGTTGGAAAATTTCAACTCACGCGAATTCGCGCAGCCTCAAACGCATCATTTGCACCGCCCGGCCGGAAAAAACTCTTTCGCAACCTATTGCGTCTGTGCATTGACTTCGCATGAAATCTGGTTGCGCGTCAAATTCGCGCCGCGTTTGGTGTGAACGCAGCATAACTAACCATTGGAGGTCAATGCCTAAACTTAACCACCTCACAACTGACAATGCATAACAGAGAAAAAACAGCCGTTAGGTGGAAGGAACTGCTTGCAAGGACTAGACCAGACCCTACTGTGTCGATGCACGATCAGAGAAAGAATTTAAGGTTCCCAAGAGCACAGTGGTGTCCATGATTCTTTATATGGAAGAACTTTGGTGACGTTTGTTCACTCTAGCTGAGCTCAGGAGATCCTGTTTGGTGATGGGTGTAACTTCTAGAAGGACAGCCATCATTGCAACCCTGCACCGATCAATGGTCATTCTGATGGGGTGTTTTTCAGCAGCAGGGACTGGGGGCCTGGTCAGGGTTGAGGGAAAGCTGAACAGTGCAAAGCACAGAGATCTCCTTTATGAAAACCTAGTACAGAAAACTCAAAACTTCACACCGGCCTTCACCTTCCAACAACTCAAAGCTCACAGCCAAGACAACACCGGAGTGGCTGAGGGAAAAGACGTGTGTGCCCTTTCTCGCAGAACAGATACTGTGCTGATGTTTCACTCTTTAGTCACTTTTTCTAAGTTACATGTGAATAGTCTTAGACTGTTACTGGATTTCTCAGCCAATATTCATATTACATTTTGAGTGTTTAAAAAAATCCAATAACGCGCAACAGGACCATTAAACTTGCTTTTTTTCTCCTTTTTCAACTCCTCCGGTTGCAAAAATAAGTCAGATTGTATAGAAGTCTATGAGAAAATGACTACTTCTCTCTTGATTTATTCCCTAAACATTGTGAACATGAGTTTGTCTCAAACGTTTGTCCGTTCTGGGAGTCGTCCATGTTTCAGTCTTACAAATTGAACCCCTTCACTGGGTGTTTTCAGTTCTTGAAAGTTAATTGTAACACTTATTCTTAGTTAGTTTAGCTCCACCCTCTCATGTGACTTCTGGTTGCAAAAAAACAAGATGGCGGTGGCCAAAATGCCAAACTCAAGGCTTCAAAACGGAAGTCTAAAAACCAATAGTTGACGCCTTACTTTTTCATCATGTATGGAATTAACATCTATATCCATTTTATGTGTTCATTCGGTAACAACGTGTTGACTTTGTGGTACCAAACCTGGCAACATCCCTGTGACAAGCTTTACAGCCACCGCACCCTGTTATTCACCAAGAAGTAGTTCCAGGATGTTCCTTTAAATGTGGTTGGTGGAGACTAAAACGTGTAGTCAGCAACTTGTAGTGTAAAAGTCAGCTTGTCAGTGCTCTCTGGTGGACAAACTGCAGAGAAGACCTCAAACGTTCCTCTACCTGCCAACATGTGGACATCTATGGGTGGCTGTGTCAATGAACCCGTTGGGCTCTAAACTGATGGAAAACTAAATAAAACATATTTTTGGGCCAACACCTGCTAGTTTGGGTTGCGACAGGAGTATTCAGCTTTAATTAAAAATAAAGCCCTTTGGAAGATATTTCACCTTTATTTTGCCGTGCAGCTTTTCCATAATCACTGAAGGAAGAACAACTAGCATCACCCGTTGGCCTTGTGAGCCGAGTTCCTTTAGGTTTGAATGGACATATGCGGAAATATATATATATATATATATATATATATATATATATATATATATATATATATATATATATATATATATATATATATATATATATATACATACACACACACACACACACACACACATATATATATATATATATATATATATGAAAAATACAGAAATTAATTTTCTTCACTTTAGATCAGTGTTTCCCAATCTTAGTACTTGTGAACCCCTTCCCCCTCGCTTAACTGAAATAGCTTCACAGTATTATCAATTCATTAACTAGAAGATGCAGCAAAGATTTAAGGAAGTAAAAATATCATGATTTTGTGTGCTAGAAATATGCATTTTTCCACTTTCCTCTCATGTAAATCATCACGACCACTCAGATTTATCTTGCGAACTCTAGTAGTAGTCCCCCAGTTTGCGAACCATTTTTTGGGGATCATTTAAAATGTAGACTCTTTTGATTTATCTTACAATACATAAACATGCCTCAATCATTTTTTACTGACCTCGATATTGCCCGTTGTGTTTACGTGCGTGTTAAACAAAAGAATGTCCCCATTTTTGGTAATGGAGCCCAAGAGTCCATGTTTTATTGTTTTGGTTGTATGGCTTTACTTAATTTTTTTATTTTTTTATTTTTCACATTCAAATATCTTAATATTCTTCGGAATTAAAAGTAAATTGCTTTTTATTAAGTGTACTTGCATCCTTATGCTATTGCACTATCCTTATATCAGAGGAATACAATTACAAGAACATAATTGATTACAATAATTTCATCCAACAAAAGTATTTTTTGAGACAAGGCTAATTTTTAGAAAGACAAAATTGATAGTACAGTCTGCTGTGGGTCTGAAGCACACAGTCTGACTGCTGTTCACCATTTCATCCTCTGGCTTGTCCTCAGCTCTTCCTCCACTGTTAACTCAGTTTCTTCTTGAGGCCGTCTCTCCTCTGTCTGGGTCTCTGGTTCTGGACCGCGGTGGTGGGCTGAATCTGGCTCAGCCGGCCCCTGCAGCTCCCGGGGCCCAGCGTCCAGGCGGAACAGAGTGGGGACCCGACCCAGGATGGGGTTGTTCTCCTGGAGGCCGGAGATCCACTGGTTGAGGACGGCCTGGTCTCCCTGGCCGGCCATACACATGGCGAAGACCGGGCCCTCGTCCACTGGATGCGAGACACACAACAGCTGCATTACACGCTCAGCGAGAGGTCTCCTGGGCCTTCATTCTCACCAGGAATAATCACAGAAATCTATTTGACAGCTTTGGTGTCTTACGGTCATCCACGTCGTAGTTCTCTTCGTCCCCGAGGTCACGGTCCAAATCTAGTTCAAGCTGCAGAGGATAGTCCAAACACCTCTCTGGATCAAAGGGCTCCTCAACCTGTGGAGAGGAGGAGAAGACAAAGTTACAGCTGTAAGAACTTCAATGCTTTCTTCTCTTTTTCTTGAGCTCCTGTAAAGATCAGGAGCACAGGATTCTACCTTCTACCTTCTCATTGGCCGGTGTGGGGTCAGCCCTGAGGACGTAGTAGTGTACACACTTCTTCCTCAGCCACAGAGGGAAGGGGCCCTCGACAAACACCGGCCTGCTCGGGTTGTGCTTGGCCAGCAGCTCCACCTGGCCGGGGCTCTGGATACCTGGTGTCAACACAGGAAGGAAGGAAGGAAAACAAAGACAATGAGCAAAAGTCTGGAGATATATATATATATATATATATATATATCTTTTTTTTAATAATCCAGTTTCCTGGTTTGTTAGCGTTTTTCTGGTTTCCTTTTCAGTGAAAACCCTTTACTGCAGTTATTACTCAAAGGACAATATGTGACATATTTCTGTAAAGTCACAGCAATATACACAATGTTAATCCCAGACGTATTCCTATATCCACTTACTAAACCAGTCTGGGAATCAACTCCACTATAAACCATTTCATGAGACAAACCAACAGTTTCCATACCTACTATATGTGGAAGTGTGATTTCCTCACCGCTCTCTGTAATGTCTGTACAGGGCAGCTAAAGGGAAGAGAGAGAAAACACGTCATCATTTTTGGCAAAGACTACTTTAGTTATTGGTGACAATAAAGTAAAGAGAAAGCAAAGAGAAAAAACTAAAACAAAACATGACAAACTTTTGCATAACAATCTTAATATTCTTTCAGAACACTGGTTCATTACATTTAGCTGACGCTTTTATCTAAAGCGACATACATTTTTTCTATACACCGTAGAGACAGCAACGGGGAGCAATTAGGGGTTAAGTGTCTTGCTCAAGGACACATCAACGTGGACTAGCGGAACCGGGGCTCGAACCACCGACCTTCCGATTGAAAGACGGGCATGCTAACCACCGAGCCACTGTCGTCCCCCTTGGTTCGTTACAAGCTCTGGAAAAATCCAGTAAGTGGACCTTTACTTGAGGTTTCAGCTGAAAATGGATATAGCCAGAAAGACAAACTATGTAATCCTATATGATGTTCGTTTATGTCCATTTAAAACAGAAATACATGTATACATGTAACGAACATCATTTCCTACAAGCCCCGGACTGCCGTTGACTAAAAGGTCACCAGCTTGACAGACCGAGACCAGTCGAGTAGTGAGCTATGAACACAGGCAGGGAATAACTAACGGCTGGATTTTGAGTTTGAAAACGTTGGAAAGATGACATAAGAAGAAAGAATGAAAAGCTACAGCCCCCAAGAAGTTGTTTACGACAGCTGTAGTTTCACAGACACCAAATCCTATGGAGGTCATGCTATAGCTGGAGTCAGGCCTAGCTTCATGCTAAGCTAGGTCTGACTCCAGCTCTGTACTTCACGGCCCGATATGTGGTCGAAGCCCGTCTGACCATCTCGTTCTCTGAGAGAAGGTAAAGCATCTCATTTCACCAATCCTGAAGCGCACGTCGTACCTGGTGGACGGTGACTTTGGCGTCCCGGTCATGAGCGATGCGGGTCAGGCTGAAGCGAGCCAGGTCCACTGGGTCTTCAGGCAGATGCTGGGGGACGGGGAAGGGGTTTACATGCTTGAATTTGGGGAACCAGTACATGATGCGCTGGTACTTCCTCATGGGGTGGCTCTTCTCTCCAAAGATCTGGACCAGCTGGACTTTGGTCTCCACGTTGGGCATGATACCTGAAACACAATCATTTAGACAAACGCTCTCCAGGGCTTCCATGAGCCGACTGCACCCAGCTCACAGACACCCACCGTAGTTCTCCATCTGCTCCAGTAACTGCACTCCACACTCCTGCTGCCGGGGATAGTGGTTAAACATCCGCTGGATAAAGTTCCTGGGCACAAACACCTCTTTGGGGAAGACATCCAGCAGCCTGTTGTAGACCACCAGGTCCCTCTCCACGCCAAACTCCGGCATCTTCTTCAAAGCGGCGTAGATAAATTCCACATGACCCCGCCGCCTCACGTCCCCCTTGATGAAGACGTCCACCACCTTGTTGAACGTGGCCTTGGTTTTCACCTCTTGAGCCACCCGCTCAAACAGGTCGTCGTGGGCGACCACGGACTTGTCCCCCTTCTTGTCGTCATCGTTGATGAACTCTGCGGGTACAGGTCGACCCTTGGCGCACGCTGGGCTGCCGTGGAAACGTCTCAGCACCTACAATTGGTTGGGGAGAAGAAAAAGGCTGAGATTGTATTGTGATGAATGCAGCTCAGTGGGTGGACTGTGTCTAGAACTGAAGACTCCTCTTTAAGGAAAAGTCTTAATCACTCTCATGTGCCGTTTGTGCCTTTGATTATAATGCGAACATCGTTGAATGCATCTGGTCCGGTGAGTGGAGGTTAAAGTTCACCTGGTGCTGGGTGCTGCTGAGCACGTCGGGCTGCCTGGAGGAGGCTGACTGGAGCAGAGCTCCATACTGGGCAGCAGACCTGGCTGACTGGCCAACCAGCCTCAGACACTGCAGCTGGAGCAGGCAGCGGGCACGCTTCATGGTGGAGCCATCACACCGACCTCCAGGGAACAGAACTGCGGAGGAACGATGCACACAAGTCCTCAATAACTCAAAACATCAGAGTTTACTGCAGCAACGACAACACCAGAGCCAAGTCATTTGGTTGTGATTCTGCCTGAAGAGCAATTTAAAATGGACGATAATGCATTATTATTAATGCACTTGCACCTGCTTTATTTATAAACGTTATCATATGAGAGGGGAGGAATTAGGGCAAACTATCATTCAGACCAGATGTTCTCTAATAGTTGACTTGTGTACATTTTAGACGGAACATATTTAACTCCGGAACTCACCATTAATGCTGACGAACGCACGAAAAACTTAGGTCTCCTTCAGAAATCAACCTCCCGTGGACGCCTCCATGATGTAAAGCCGGCTGAACTTCCGGTCCTACACGCAATCACTTCCCCCACAAACAACAGACACATTAGCCCAAACAATGGTTCCGCAACCGCTGTCCTGTACAATGGACTGTATGGTTCTGTACAGCAGACACACGTTTTGTGCTGTGTACTTCTGCTCCACATTCCTCAAAGGGGGACCGCCATGAAGGTGTTTTGGCGCCTGTTTTGCTCAATTATATTTTGTGGCACTTAGCGTTAATTTAGCTAAAGGTGCAAAAGAGAAGCAAATATTTGCTAGGCTTTTAAAACAACATGTATGTAAACAAATGTGTTACACATGAAAGCTAACGTTAAATAAAACAGAATGCATATGTATTACCGTATTTCTGGTCGTAACGAAAGCGTACACGGTTCTGCACTACACAACCCCGCCGCGAGGTGGCGGCAGATGGCTGCGAAACAAACACTCGCAGCTTTTATGTGACAGGCGCTGAGGTGTAGCCCTAAAATGTTGTGCTGAAACTTTTATCCTGCGTTCTCCTGTCACGTTACATCTTCCTCCGTGAGCGGACACAACAGCTGTTGCGTGAAGCTAATATTGCAACTTTTGACATTCACAACGCATCTCTTCATCGGCGCCTTCCCGCGACTCGCATGAAGCTAGCCATAGTGAAGTAGGTGACTTCCGGTGGACACTTTGAATACCTCAGCTAGCGAGGTGTTTGTTGTTTTAATCCATTATCTTGTGTACCGTAATACACGTAAATATATACTCTAACGTAACATTCACTGGATTTAGGAATGTGTTTTAATATTTGGTCTATTCTTGCATAAACCGTAGCGCTTTATTTGCAGGAAAACTGGCTTCGTTTCCGGTCTCCTCGTCGCTAAAGCTGTGGGTTTGACACACAAGTCCCCAGAGTGTGACTTCTGACACTCCTCTCAGCATGGAAAACACACCTCAGTCCAGCTTTACCTCTAAATAAACTTCCCACAAGTTACCCGCCGTGTTATGGATTCCTCTACAAACAGCTTGGGTGAGTGAAGCAGAGAAGAAAACGTCTCGTGTGTTTGTGTTTCGCGAGTTTGACTGACAAAACATGCAATATGGAAACTTGAGTGAGTGTTCGGGTATCGCTCACATGCTTGTGGAGGAAACGCTGACAAAATACTACAACATCGGCAATGCGTGTTGTCGTATAGCATTTTAAAAAACTGTAAAGAAAATAAAAATGTCAGACTCGTTCGGCTGTGCATTTTCTATTAAAGCAGCTTTAATGTCATAAAGTTGTACAGTTGTCTCTCGGTGCTTCCTGCCGCATTCCTGGATATCTCTTGGTGGAAGAGGAGCCGAGAGGGGAGAGAGGCGCGCGCGCGCGCGGCTCCAATGTGGACATTTTAAGGAAGTCTTTTTTTATTTTATTTTGCCATTTGTGAATGTATTAATTGTTCAAATTGTGATGTGGGCACGCCACTGATCGGTGCAGTCTGTGTTGCAAGATGACAGCAGCGGTGTGTAGGTGTGTTTGGTAAACAGCTGCTGTCGGTACTTTGTTCTGCCGCTAGCTCGTCTCACGGAGCGCGTGATGTTCAACCTTGCATTCAAACAGTTGTCTTTATGTTGGCACGCGGGGTCAGGATATATTTGAGACGTGACTGTAACTTTTTATTTGGTGTTTTTTGTGTGTCCTATCTGTCTTGCTCTGTGGTGACACATGTCAACTGGCAGCAGAGTAAATTAACTCTATGAACCTTTTAGCTTTGTTAAAATTAGTTGTGGTTAGTCACATGGCTGAATGGGGCCCTTAGCAGAAACTAAATGGAAAGTACACTATATGGTGTGAGTGTGTACATATAATATTTAGCACTATACATTATGTAACAGATTTTCCATCTTGATGCACAAGCAGGTAAAACTGTCATGACACATTTTGCTCAAAGTCAAGTTGACTTTTTGCAAGCCAACCCTACCTGCTCTGGATCCCCCAAAATGCCGTTTGCTTTCAAGGAGCTATAAAGACTGTTGCACAATGCAGATGTTTGTTGCACATCTGTGGGCCCTGCTGTCTCACCTCATGTGTGTTTACATGCCTTGTAAATGGGCGGGGTGGCGAGGCTCAGGGGAACAATAAATATCAGATGCTGTTGGAGGGGGAACGGACGAGAGAAACAGTGTGAGGCTGCCACGCTGCTCGATAAGGATGTCTGTCTTTAATAGTAATTATCTTGCACTCACGGTTCATAATGAGGGGAATTTAGAGACTTTGAAAGTAGTACAGTCATGTTCAGCCCTGTCGTGCATTTGCTCCTTCCTGTGTTTCACCGTCAGCTGACCGGCTCGTGCCACATCATGGGTCAGATGATGTGAACGCCTCATTGTTGTAGTTTGTGAAGCTCCAATAACAAGAAGACACCAATAAACACAGGCTTCTCCACCCATATCATGTGGGACATGCAGGCAGCTGATGCCATGTTTGTATGCCTGTACAGTAGTTGTCGTGGATGCACTACTGATAGTTCACACACATTTTAAGTCATATAACTATTACCAGTAAACGTGCGTCAGCATCTTCAGCTTTCTGGACGGTCCATGGTGGCCTGTAAGGGACATGCATTTAGTAAGAGCATGAGGGGATGACAGGTGGCGCAGAAGGCAAAGTTCATATGTATTAACCGTGACCTTGAACAGGTGGAAAATTGTGTCGGGGTAACAAACTCCACCGCTCAGCTGCTGTGCATTCAATGCTTTTAGAAATGCAGTTTATTAGCTGGCTGCCTAACAGTGTAGCAACAAGAGAGGGGAGGCGGTAAACGGCTCTGTACAGCCACATACATGCATACCTACATAACTGTACATAGACAATACATGTACATACATACATAAACCGTACACACATACACAATCAGTACATGCATCAGGGCTCGACACTAAGTTATAAATGTGGTTGCCATTTTTAGTCACATAATATTTTGAGTAATTAAGATACTATGCAGTTATGTCAGCTTAATAAAGAAAATATTACATTTAAACACTTTCCCAATTTACCATTCAGCTCAAAGATGCTGGGAGACTTCATCTGAATGAAACGGCTATATTTAATATCACGAATGCAACAAATATAAAAAAAATGAGATGCTGCTGTATTTCTTATAAAGTTTGTGCCACTGATGACAAAGGCCCATATTTTGTTGCTGACAACTCTTGCTGTGGAGTGTTGGCACATTTATGTAACTGCCTTGCTCCCTGTATCTACTGCAAACGGGAAGCTAGAATGCATCACTTCCTGTAGGTTCAGATAGATTTTCCCTAGAAAAGAACTGCAGGTACCAGAGACTGGAGCAGTGTCCCAGTTGCATCCTGCTATGCATATACTTTGTTACCGTGTACAGCTTTGCCAAAGGAAAAATGAAGTATAACACGTTGTTGGTGGTGGTACTCTTACTTATGTACTTTTGGACATTTCAAACAAAACCACCAACTCGCATCTTTTATAATTTCCTCTCCAAGCGGTCAACCAAACCTTGCATACAAAATTGAGTACATGATGAGGAGTGTTCCAATTCCACAATCCATAGTTTACAGTATCTTCTATACTTAGTAATTGTTAGTGCTTTTAAAGTTTGTGAGAAACCTGAGTATGTTTTGTGGTTTAGTGCCAAGATGAAATTATGCAATGTACGTGCTAAATGTCAGTCATACTGCAGCTCTGGAATGCCACTGCCTGTTACACTTCACTGAGACTGAACACAAGGTTTTTTTATTTATTTGTTTAGTTGTTTTGCATTTTCGTTTCACCGCTAATTGCAGCTAAAAGGATTTGGTGTTTTTTTGTGTGCATTGCATTGTGGGACAGCACTGTCACTTAAAAAGCAAGTGGTTTCTCACCTTGTTGTAGCAGCAGTGATGATAATAAAACTTACAAGAACCACGTTTTATTAACGCAGACTTATCCTGTAATGATGTCCCTTTTCACTGGGGATAACACATGCATTGGGGACAGAGAGCAAGCTGTGCAAAGACCAGCAGGAAGTTGCATCAGCAGATGGCAGCTATTTCAGAGTTATTCCCAGGATGTTGTAATACTGCCTCTTCTCTGCAGTCTGGAGGGAGAAACGTCTTCTTGGTTGTTGCACAAACACGTTTTTTCCAGTTAGATTAACACTTGTTTTGGTTGGTGGTTCTTTTGATTGGAGTAAGATAGAAAATTCTGCCTATTTCTGCTACTAAACAATTCAATGATTCCCACCCCTCATCTCTTTTGCATGACGTTCCATTGGAGCTGCCACCAAACGTATATTTGAGAAGGAACAAAAAAACAAAAACACCCAACTCATCGTGGATTTAAGCTCAGTCCCCCGAAGAGAAATGCTCTCTGGTTATTAAATGAGTAACTAAACCCCGACGCTCTTCACCCAGTGAGATCATCGCGCTGCACAGATTTATGTTCCATCAGGAGTCAACAGACGAGCTCCCTGTTTTGTTATTTGTATGCAGAGCCAGCGTGGTCTTGCATCATGTTTGTCTGCTTCAGCCAGATATGACAGTCAACTCTGCGACAGCATGTTGACGCTGCCAGCGCTGTGAGCATCCACCGGCTCCTCTGGCTCTCTGACAGATACTTCTAGAGGCTTTTGTCCTCTAAGACAGTGTTGGTGCATTAGCAGGCGCCGCACATCGGCTGCCTTTTGAGTCTCTCGCTACTGAAGGATTCCATTAAGAAGTGTGGTGGCTCCACGTGCACAAAAGGTTCTGGTGCAGTTTAAAAAAAAAGGAAAGGGTTAGGCATGGAATGGGAATCGATGTTGCAGGTTTTACACCGCCACAAGGAATTGTGGGACGCCACTATCTCCTTTCCTTTCGAAAAAAGGCAGGTTCAGTGTTTCCTATGCTAAAGGTGCCAAGTAAGGAAGCATTGAAGCTCCTTTCCTTTGCATTTAGAGAATTCGACCAGCACTTATCATCTTCCGGGTCATTTTACTTAGTTACAACCTTCATCGCGGACTATTTAACCACAACCAATATCTGCCTCTATGGCTGCCAGCTGGTCTCTGGCTGTGGCTGTTTGCTGCAGAGCAGGTAGAGAACAGGGATTATCAGAGCTTTGTCCCTGAAAACAGCTGTTACTGGAAACCAGGCTGATGAGAGTTGTTAGCTGGCAAACCAAAACAAAGAGCTAAAATAGGATGAAAGGTTCTGCAGACCTGCAGAGTAGTTGATGGTTCTCAAAGGGTTGCTGTCTTTGAGCAACACCTTTTCATTACAGTCATTTAGCCATATTTAATGTTTTAATAATATAATATAACTATTTTCTTTTCCAGTTTCGCTGAGTTAAATGTTTTGATCAGTATCAGGCATAAGAACGACCAAATATTGACTAATTTTCAGAATTTTAAATATTGTTTTTATGAAGTAAAAAAAAAAAGGGTTAGGGTTTTGAAAACTAAATGTTGGGAGGATTTTTTTTTTCACGGGTCCGGATGTATTAATGAGCAACAACACTGATTTGTATTTTTAGTGCAGTTTTAAAAAAAAGACTGCGATTATTATTTTCCATTTTAACCAACACTAGCCCTACTAAATACTCATTTTCAGACTTGTTACCCTTTAAATGTCAGTTTGCATTATGCATCTGTTGTTAAATAGCATGTATTTGCCTCATAGGGCAAACATGAGAAAAGATCTGATGGAAATGAGTAAAAATTACATTAAAGAAGCCAGGGTTTTAGATTGAAAGCCTGGTATAAAAAAATCCCTGGTTTGATGCTGTGATGTCCGTAGGATCAAACATTGTAGTTTTTTTGCTCCGGTCACATTTCATTCTGTGGCCTCGTTTTTCACTGCAACATATAAGTCCTGCACCTTTTTTAAAGCGTTTCCCAGATATGAAGCTGCTCTCTGTTTCACTTCTCAGATGGAACCTCAGATCTCAGTGCAGGGGCGTACAGGAAGTTGAGCGGAGGCAAAGCGTCACGATCAAAGACGAGAGCACAGAGCAGCGAGCGCTGCGCTTCAGGACAAGCGGCGTCTGTAGGTGGTGGAGGGCATTATGTAGAGAGAATGGGTGGGTGGACAGTGTGAGAATGTTTCATGTGACACTCGCATGAATATTCTCACAAACTGCGACAGGAGATACGTTTCAAGGCTGATGCTGATATTATAGCTCACGTTGCATGCAAACAAAGGCTGTATCTTTCATTTTTGGGACTGATGTGGAGAAGCTGCATTAACCTAAATGACAAACAGATTTAATTGGATAAAAAGTCAAACTGGAGGGCATGCTAGGCTAATTATATCCACAGCATCCGCCCTATATCTGGCTCTCATCAAGCTGGACGAAAAGAGAAATATTTGAAAACTGGCGCATCGACCAGTTGGACAAGAAAGACTGTGTAGCGGTGCACAGAGACTCAACTCAAGACTCCCATCAGTCCAAGAGTGTGTGGCTGTGCCGCTGTCAGGCAGCCAACCTCCCACAAGACCTGGAATGACCTTTCAAAGAGTGAAAATCAAATGCAGGATTTGTATTCCCAGCTTTGGAATCCAGTTCTTATGCTGTTTTCTTTTTTAGGATCATTGGATACTTGTGGCTTCTCATGTGAATAACTCCAAACTTCTGAGGCCTCACACTTTCTTGTAGGAGTTGTGATTCACCAGCAAAGCATGTGTTTTGGTGAATTGATCTGATTCATTGGCTCACTCCCAATCAGGAGGGCCTTTTTCTTTTAATCCACCTTTTCCTCGATGCAGCCGCTTCACGCTCGTCTGCAAACTGGTATGTCCTGATGGACCCGTGACCTTCATGTTGGACTTTGTTCCGAGTATACGGACACAGCTCTCACTTTGGTTGTACAATAACCAGATGGCTCGCAGTAACGAATACGGGACCCTGTATCCAGCACCCCCCCCCACCAGGACCCCCCGGGGGCCAGAGTCTTAAGTCTCCAAAACCCATGTAGACTGAATGGCCAAACTCCATGACCCCGCCAACAGGCCAGGTCTGTCGCATCCAGCATTTGTAGCTATACCTATGGGGAAAAAACGCAATGTCACAAAATAATGTTGTGTGGTATGCACGTAATCATAAACAAGACAGCAAAAGCACACTACAGGAGAAGGGGTAGATCGGTCCAACAGAAGGCCATCTTTTAGCCAGGAGGCCGCTGTCCGTTCCTCATGTGACGAAGTCAACGTAACTTGTGTACTTTGTAATGGCACGTCTGTAGTTATTTAAACCCAAAGGATGATCTTTTCCTTTTGTTGCTTAAACTATATATATATATATATATATATATATATATATATATATATATATATATATATATATATATATATATATATATATACATATACACGGCCCGTATCCTCACACAACAACTCATATGAGATATAGATATATATCTCATATGAGACATAGATATATATCTCATATGAGTTGTTGTGTGAGGATACGGGCCGTGGAACAGAACTGTAGGTCGTATCAGAGCCTTCTCTATAACATCAAGTGTTCATCACTACAACCATCAAAGTCAAATTCAACTTTGGTCAATCGTACATATCAGTTTTGTCGGGGGGGGGAAATGTGAATCGGGAGCAAAACAAAAGGTCGCATTTTTGGTTTGGTTGAAACAAAAAATGTGACGGGAGCTTGAGATTTGGCCATTTTACAGGCAAACCATTCCAAACACGAAGCGCTTGTTGGAGCCAAGAAGATGCAATAAGAGTCTCTTGTCTACCATGTTTGATTTGCATACATCATTTCCTGTCACTTCTTCTGCATGCTGCTACTTTCTGAGCAGGAATGTCGGACGCCGCCTCCTTCAGTAGAAACTAGCACATTGAGTCCTTCAGAGCAAACAAACCAAACCAAGTGTGGCATTACGGGCCTTCGTACAGGTTGACGGTAGTTCTAGGTCTGAATATTCATCAGAATTCCAGTGCGGTTTGGTGTAAATTTAATGGAGATCAAATTCCTGCTTCCCCTGAGCGGTTGCCAAACGGCTATGAGTCATCCCCAGTCTTGGCTTGTAACCCAAAAAATGAAAACAGGAAAACCAGAAGCACAAATAAAGCAGGAAAGCAGTCATGTGTGCAGAGTGTAGATGCTGGTGTGCGCTGCGTCTGTGGTGTCTGTTCATGTGGATTCAGGTCAACGTGGTCTTCTGATCTCATGGCCATTCATTCATTTGATTTGAACAGTATAATTAAAAAAGCATAAACAGATTGTTTATTGAAGGACACTCTGTGCATCTCCGACTGTATTCATTTGGTGTGGTTTAGTCCAACTGTGCATCTATTTCCTACAAATGTTTTTACCAATTACAGACATATACATTTTGTCTGAGTTGGAGGGATGTTTGTCATTTCATATTCATTAATATTCAGCTACATTTTGCGGCGTTAGGTAGACTTATAGCAGCACACAGCAACACAGTCTGAAATGCGGATTTATTGTCTGCTGTATAGTAAAAGGACTGTCAATCACTGACTGTCCTATCATGCACTTCTAAAAGATGAGGCATAAAACCAGACAATAAAACACTATATTCATCTAGTCCATGTATGACACCAGCCTGCTAAGTATATGATCATACTGCCAAGTGGAGATCCTGCGAAGAAGCTCAGCAGGAGTGGGTGTGGTGCCACCTAACTGCCATCATGGCCTTGCAATAAATGCAACATGGACTCTGTGAAAAAATATTTTTTCTTAAAATAGACTGCACAGAAACAGAACTCACAGGCATTTCTTATATGCTATGTGCACTTCTTTAAGGTGTGCATCTTTCAGCAGTGTGGTGTTTATATGTGTGGCGAGCAAGAGTTGCAGACGGACCCCAGCTGGTTGCAGGCAATTAATCTTTTTTCCCCTGAGGGCAATTTCAGAAATAAACAGTGCGCCTTTGGAGGGAAAGCTCCCACTTCCTGTTTGGTGTCCCTTCCTGTCGCGAACTTATGCCCAGAGATTAGTGCCCAGATATTTCAGTGTAAGTTATGGTAGAACATTTGGCACTCTGAGATTCTTTTGAATAAAAAGTGCGTTACAAATAAAATGTATTATTATCTACAAGTTGTGTTACATGCCAACAGTCTGTCCTTCAAAACTGGAGGAGCCTGGGCTTAATCTTGACATAGATAGCTGCCACTTATGCTATATCTATCTATCTATTGGAAGAAACTTGCATTCTCTCTATTGACCAGCAGGGGATGACTCCTCCGGTTGTATAGAAGTCTATGAGAAAATGAGTCAATCAGCCCATAAAGCAGGGAATGCTTTAGGGCGGGGCTACTGTGATTGACAGGTCTCTACGGGAGCCGTCCGTGCTTTTGTCTTAAAACAAGATGGCGACGGCCCACACACACACACACACACACCAATGGGTGACGCCACGTTATATCTACTTCTCATGTACACTCATGGTTGCGTTGCTAGTGTGTTTTCTATTCCTAACGTAAAGCAAACCTTCGTCTTCTTTATGACATTTTTTGGGTCTCTTCATAGAGAAGTTGTATGATTTGTAATCAGGCCACAGGAACAGTAGTAACTATTATGTAAGGGACAATAGCTGACCAGTTGCATGTTCCACACTGTCCAGCTTTATCATGGCTGTAGTAGCTAATTCTAAAATGTTCAGGTAAATATCAAAAACATTTGAGATTTAATTAATTACATTTGGGGTACTCAAATAACTCTAGCTCCAGGCTTCTTGTCATTAAACTGTCACTGTCCATAAATTTGATACTGGCACATTTATTTAGAACTGCAAAACAAGCACTGCCAAGGTGTCCGGTTGCAACCAAAGATCAGGATGCTCAAACAAGGTCATCCTGACAAGATCATGACCACCTCGTAAGCTTCAGGGTCCAAAATGGAACAACTTCATACTCGCGTGTATAAATGCGATGGCAACCTGTCCTGTAGGTTTCGCTGACTGCACCACATTCAATGACTATATTATTCCAGCTACTTCCTGTCTCAGGTTCTTTTATAATATGCCCTTGATGTTCTCACAAGGCCTTACAGCTCCATATGTAGGAGGTGTTTGGTGTCTTGTGGCTACATCTTTTTATAATTGATAAAACAAAGTTTAAACTCCGGGCCCACCTATCAAGCTTTTCTTGTGTTTTCCATCACATCCCGAAACAAACTGAGTTGGCTCAGTTTGTACTGTTAAACCACGTATGTATAAATATACAAGTTGCAGAATGCACAACATTGATTCCGCAACTTTGTAGGTGAGTATCGTCTTCTCGTTCCTACCCAGAGTGAATGTTAAATGTGTTCTTGGCCGGTCTCCAGCCTGCAGTATCTTTATCAGGCTGGGCGTGGCAGATAGACGTAACTGCTCTTCAGCACGGTGTTGTGTGTTTGTCACAGAATCTCAGCGGTCTCTAACGTTGGAGCCAGCTGGTTTCTGTCCAGACTCCAAGAGTGATTTAACATGCATGAGTATGTAGCGAAGCTGCAACTCATGAGAACCTCACAGCAAAGCAGAAGATGGTGAGACTGATATACGATCTCTTTTGAAGATGCTGGAATGGACTTCTATTCCTCAGAGCCCCCAGAACTAGTCAACATTTAGGGAAGTACCAAACCAGAAGGTTTGGGACATGCAGTACGTCATGGAGACACCAGCACAGACGTCTGTTTGCTGGTGGTTCAGTTGTGGGACGGACAACAATGTAAAATGGGCTCTTATGTAGTTTAATTATACATTTTGAAAGAGTGGTTAAAGATCCGACACGAACAACTCTGTTTCTACATCCGATGATTATAATTTCATCAGCTGACCGTGAGACAGTCCCTCTCCTCCTGATTAAATATTGAGTTGAGATTTAACATTGCTGTCTTGAACGTTTATGATAAAGTGGATCTAGACTGCGCTTTGTCAGAGGAAGTAAAGTTCACATTTTAATGGACATTATAATACGGGTAGATCAAATCAAGCATTCTGATTGGTTGAGAGTGAGTCACGAGGTGTAGTTTATTCAGCCATAAAGTACTGTACAGCCTGTTTACATTTAGAGCGTTCCATATCAGTGCGCACTTAAAAATAACAGGTAGATTTAAATTGCGCGACCGTTAGTTGTCATTTCAAGCTTGACAGTTACCAAACATGTTCGTGTAAACTTTGATATTGTAACGTCCGCAGTAACGACCCGCAGACGTTGGTTTCCTTAACTTGCAGGTGTATTGCTTGAGTGTTCACAGTATTGCAACGGGGCTCTTCGCTAACAGTAACGTTAGCTCAAACGGAACAGCTAACAAGCTCACTTAGCATCCCCCACACTAGCATAACGAACGACAACACACACGTCACTTCCTCCCTAAAATGAGATGAGGAATGAAAAGGGTTTGACCACAAAATCGTGATAATTTCCAGTGAGAGATAATTACGACGGTAATTTCCCAACGCGAGGCAAGTTCTCTAAACATCATGGAGGCGCGTCGGGCCTAACAACACCCTTGAACAGTACATTATTGCACGACACAGTACTGCCTCTTGTACCTTATTGCTTAAATAAACCACACAATGGTGAGATGTCTGCCTCCATCAGGAGGGGTTTCTGTTGGTTTTGGTTTAATAGGGAAGGTAGATTTTTCCTTTTCTTAAAATGATATGACTTCATTCTCTTTAAATTGCAACTTTATTCTCAATGTTACAGATTTTTTTTCCCCCTCAAAAATAATTGGACTTTATGCTTGATTTTATCAGAACATACAGATATGTTATAAATGTACAGGAAAGTGTCTACATGAGCAGACATCTTGCTGAAACACAAGTTATTAATGTCCAGACGTTTGCAAAATAATAAAAAACCAGAGCTTCAAAACAACACTCTATAAACCATGGTTGATGTGACGACGACTGCGTCCACTTCCTGTACAGTTTGTGGTGTTGATTCGGCAGAGATTGGGAAATCATGAGGAAATACATTCTTGGTTGACGAACACGCATTCTGTTTGGTGACTAATCCAGTTGATTTCAACAGACAGAGTTTTTCCTCAAAGAATGACACAAAAACATCACTTTAAATATTGTGTTTACCGAAGATGTGCCCATACATTTCTTGGAAATAAGTCATTCAGCATTTAAAAAACATTAAAAACATGACTAATCAACAAAATAAATACTTGACCAATACCCAGACTAGAGGAGAGAAGTTGATCGACAGGAGAATACATATGGGAAAGCAATACAGAAAGCCTGAGAGCTTTACTGCATTACATTCCGATAATGCATATATATTTTGAATTGTCACCTGCCACCTGAATTTTGTGTTTTCCTTTTACATAAATGAAGATGTTTTCACCAGAAATTGATGTCTACAAATTGTATCGGCATGCAGGAAATTAAGAGTTTTACTGTAATAAAATGTTTTTTTTTGATCAAAGTATGTAAATGTACTCTACAAACTTGAAAATGAACATATGTCTCCTTTATATTCACACTGGCTGAAAGCCCATTTTATAATACATTTTCTAGTGGGTATCTTAATTGACAACAATATGTGATAGGGTTATATACGCATTATGCTTCTGCCAATACCTTTTCAGTCATATCGTACAAAGGCTTTATTTGTTGTAATGGCTGAATAAAACACGACTCCATAAGAAGAGAGAACATGGTGTCTGGAGGAAGGCCTGCTACAATAAAGCTCATCCATCACTGTCTGAGTGGTGAATGGGTTCATCCCGCTTTCTAAAGGGAAACTGGTTTATCTGCTAATGATGTTTGCTCTTTGATGCTCCTCACTGACTGACATCGGCTCTTTTCTTTTCCCTCTCTTTGGAGGAGGCCCGCAGTGGGAAATTGGCTTTCCGCATGTGTTTCTGCTTTTCGCTGCCTTTTTTTTTTCGTCTACGTTTTCAGCAACGGCCTCACAATAGGAGGGTTTGGAATGTTTTAATTGTTTATCACCAGGTAGTGTTTAGAGATGAGGGTTTAGGATGGCTGTTAAAACTCCAGCCACGCTCTCCTAAAGTCTGCAAAGGGCCCAGAGTGGGGAAGTGGAGCCTTCCCTTCTCGCCCATCATTCTAAAGACACGCCAGCTTTCAGTTACATTCCTGTCAATGCTATGCGTCTGCAAACTCTTCCTCCATATTTAATTGGTCATGATATCGATAATAATAATATGCAGGACACATTTCCAAAGCGATATTATATTTACTTTACTGTAAAAAAAAATCGTCAGTGTTTGTTTCGTTGACGGTAGCTTAACAGCGATTTGTAAAAGAGTTTAACTGGTTACATTACTGAAGTAAAAGAGACAGCAGCAGAGTGGTGAGCATCACATGACTCAGTTGCTGCACTCATGATACTGATTGTTCATTTCGACAGCACTAACTATCAGCCATGTTAGCTACTAGATAATTATTTTATATGAATGTTTTACCAGGCGGCAACCTCCGGTTCTGCCGAGTGACGCAAGTGTCTTAACACTTGCATTCTCTCTACTGACCACCAGGGGGAGACTCCTCTGGTTGTATAGAAGTCTATAGAAAATGACTCTACTTCTCTCTTAATTTATTCCCTCAGTAAACATTGTAAACATGAGTTTATGTCTCAATCTCTAGTTTCAAGTCTTCTTTAATACAGCGTGATGTTCACTTAGTAAATTATGGTCAAACAGACATAAAGAGGAGTATGCTTTAGGGCGGGCTGACTGATTGACAGGTCTGTTCATCGGTTGCAAAAAAACAACAACATGGCGACGGTTGTAATCCAAGATGACGACACCGAAGTCGCTAAACTCAAGGCTTCATAAACACGGTTCACAAACCAACGGGTGACATCACCATGACTACGTCCACTTCTCATATACGGTCTGTGATTTTTAAAAAAAAAAAATTTTTTTCCAATGATCCTGAACTGTGTGTGTGTGGGGGGGAAGGGGTCCCATGTAGTTACTTATGTCCCTTCATCAAACACTTCCTCTTTTCTGCACTGGCCATAGGCCAGACATCTTTCTGCAGGCTTCTACTCTGACAGGTCGGGGAGGAAGTGTGAACTCTTATCGGTCTGACCTAAATTTGAGCAGATTAATGACGAGCTGAGGTGTCTTTCCGTTGTTGCTTCAGCTCAACCACAACGTAACATCAGGTTATTGTCGTGGCATTTTCCATTTTGATACGAGTTGCATGTAGGTCACAGCAGCAGGAAGGAAGGAGAGGGCAAGACAATGTTTTAAGTCGCACTGATTAACAATCCCCTGCTAATTCTGAACTATGCACCCAGCTGCATGCCCTATAATGATGAATTACACCTTTTATATACCACGTTAGACATGTATCCACTGGGAGCTATTTGGGAATTCCATTTCCGCCTTGTGCAAGGTAATGGTCATGAGCACAGAGGAAGGGGAGGCAACCTGAGAGGAGGAAGAACTCTGGCTACATGATTACCAGACATTTTATTTTCCAGCTTTTTTTTTAATGAAAGATGAGCAAATCCTGCAGGTTAAGTCTTTCTTTCGGTTTAGTCTAAAATCAAATTTCTGTGATTTACAAAAATATGTATATATTTGACTGACTGAAGACAGGCTGGTATTTATCTGCACTTGTTAACCTTAAAACCTGTAAAGGCCTTTACAGGTTTTTTACACACTCGGGGCATGTTCTCTCCTGACGGTTTCTTCCTTTTTTCTTTCCCTGTGAAAGTTTTTTTTTTTTTTCTGATCAGATGTGAGGTCCTGACAGGGATGTCATACGTTTACAGATTGTAAAAGCCCTCCGAGGCAAATTTGTGATTTGGGGCTATACAAAATAAACTGAATTGAATTTTCTCCATCAGGAATGTTAGTTAAGCCATAATTCTCCTTTCTCCCACCATCTCCACTGGAACAAGGGGTAGAGCCTCTTCCCTAAAGAAAATTATTTAATTTAAAGTCAGACTGAAGCAGACATTTAAAAAAACTTGAAATTGGATATTTGCAAAAAATGATATCCCAGACAAGGATCTAAGGATTATTTTAGAAGAAGAAACAGGGTTAATCTTTTACTCATGGCGTACTAATCATGTGATCGCTCCAGAGCTGGTCTCCAATGTTACTCCTACAGCCATGTTCACTCTGAACGTATTATTCTGAAGGCCAATTAGTGCGCAGTGTTTCCAAGAAGACTTTTATTGTGGAGGGAACGTTTCCTCCACTGTCCAGGCGTTTCACAACAGCGCTGATGATGAAATGCCTGTTCCAGTGAAACGGTTACACCAGAGGAAAATGTCTTCAAGAGCCACAGTGATTCATGACTGGTGTGCCAGAACCTCCACGAGGCCTCGGCTGTTTTTACATCACTCGGTTGGCAAAGACACTGACATCTCCTGGTGATGACGGATACCGTGCTGCCTGCATCCAGGCTGCGTCTACAGATATCAAAGGGAATGTGTATTTTGCGAACAGGAAGTGATTTAAAAACCTACATTATAGCTTTAAAACTTTTTAAACTTTGTTTAGATAAATAGAAGGGGGCACTAGAGGCCTAAAGGGGTTTAGGTTAGTTAGGATAGTTTGGATGTTTTGAAGTGGGCTTGTACAAGGTACTTCTAGTACCTATTGTAGAAACACACAGGAATACCAGCACGCGAGCAAAGCGATCTACTGTTGAAGATGTATTTTAGACACCTAAAAACATCACTCTCAGTTTAAATGTACGCTAGTATGTATGCATAGTATCAAATAGATATTGCTGTATGACTTATTGATTCAGTTTTAGCATGTAACATGTCAGTGGTGTCATCTCCACACTACAGTCAGTAAGAACAAATGCTTGGTGCAGAGGTTTCACATTAGAAGCCGATCAGGAATCTGACGTCCCCCAAAGGGGTCCGTGTGAAAAATGCCCACTTGACGTCCTTTACGTCACGCAGATCAAAACAAAAGCTCAAAGTATGACTTGGCCTTCCGACTACGAAGGCACAGTGTTATTCCTGGTTCTTGATCTTAAGTGTTAGCCTTTGCTCAAACTGAATGGAGCAGGCTTTAAAGGATTTGTGCAGAGAAGAGTGGTGTCTGAGGACCTACTTATTACTGAGTGGGAACCTTTCCTTGAAACTTCTCGGTCAATTAACGCTGGTGCTTTATTGGCCTGCAGTGTAAAAACAAAACTTTAAATGGCTGAGCAAGAATCGAGTGGTTGAATAATCATGAGAACTACCAACACAGCTGAGTTGAGCTGGAGCAGGGAAATATCCTGATGCTCACTATGCACAGCTTTGTTCCATCCAGTGACACAAGAACAGAACACACACGCACACATGCACACTTTTTGGACCAGAACCAGCTGTGTGCCTCATGTGCACTCACACAAACGCACTCCAGAACTGGAGCCCGCCTCAACACACACAATGGGGTCTTTGAGAGACACTCCTCTGTTGAGTACAATGCTCCAAGCTCCAAGCAGCTGTGATCCCCTCTCCTTTGGCCAGCATGCCAGAAAACACACGTTGGTCTTTCTATACTTGTGAGGACCATTGACAAAATGCAATTAACATCATAGTGAGGACCTGCCAAAAAGTCCACTATCTCTCTCACACACGCACAGGAATGAGACTAGAGTGACTTTAGAAGCAGAACATTTCTTTTACTTTTAGTGTGTTATTACAGAATTGTTAGCATGTACTCGTGTCCTGTTTTCTTTTCTATTTCCATCCGAATATCAGGCAAATTTTACACAATCCTTTAAAATATAGGGGGGAAATTGCAGTGTAATTGTGATTCTATCAGTTGGGTTGGCCCAATTCTTGAAAAGTACAAGATGTAGAATGAGTGAAATAAATCTTTAAGTTTGCAAAAGTTGGGGTGTATTGGAAAGGTTGTTGGTGTCCTTTAGTGTCAGCTAAAATTGGTTGATTTCATACTCTCAATCAAAAACAAAAATGTACTTCTGCCGCATTTCCACAGCATGGTACGCCTCGACTCGACTACTCAAGTTGTGAGCTGAGCCGATACTAGAAGGTGGAGTTAAAACACTGCAGACCACTGATTGGTCAGAGAGAATCAGCAGCGCGACCCAGCACATCCTGCACAAACTCGCCAATTTGAAATGGCCAAACTACTGTCAATAGAGAATGCAAGTTTTTTTTATTCACTTTACCCAGATAAAAAATTAAATAAAACGACACTTAACATTCAATTTGCTTAACACACGTGATTTGAGCCCAAGATAATTAGAAACGGAGCACTCCAACAAACTGCTGGTTGACAACATGCTGCTCAAAGTTTCTAGCTTTTCACGGAAGTGGTTTTGTTGACGTGATCCTGGTTAGTTTGGCTCATTCCACCTTTATGGTCTCTTTTTATAGATGATGCGTCGGCAGACGGCAGCGCTGACTTCCCAGAACGAGCTTCCATGATGGAGGTGCGTCTGCAGGCGCAGGATGATGAGATCACACTGCTGAAATCCTCCCTGGCGGACGCCCTGCGCAGGATCCGCCTCCATGATCAGCTCTTACCGTTACTGAAACAGCAGCTCATTGCAGGTGAGTGATCTTCATATGCTCACAGTACGTTGGGGGATAGAACATCGCCCGGTGTTTTCACCAGGCAGTAACCTCCGGTTCTGCTAAGTGAAGCAGAAACTTGCATTGTCTCTGCTGACCACTAGGGGTGACTCCTCCAGTTGCAAAAATAAGTCAGTTTGTAGAGAGGTCTATGAGAAAATGACTCTACATCTCTCTTGATTTATTCCCTCAGTAAACATGAGTTTATGGACTCAATCTCTTGTTTCAAGTCTTCTTCAATACAGCATGATGTTCATCATCAGTGTATAAAGTGCACTATGCATTGCTGCAATGCCAGTGCAGTTTCACACAGATAACAATCAATGGACGTCAATCAAATATTTTAATTAATAATCTTTTGTCCCACCCAGTGAACCCAGGTGCTGCTCGAGTGCTGAACCAAGTGTGCTGCTCTGATGGATGCACGGGCAGCAAAAGACTTTCCTCCAACTCAACCGTTGATGGGGTCCGCCACTCTGCTACCAGGTACTGGACCAACACACTAAGGGCTCAGAAAAACAGCAGGGATGATGAGTGGCCATCACTTATTTCCCTTCATGAATAACCATATTGTTGCTACATCAGAGGCCCACTAGTCTGTTCAGAAGCCTGCTGTGTTCATATAATGTGTAATTTGTTTGACTCTTCTGTGTTGACATCAACCTTTGAACTATCTCTAGCCATCTCCAACTGTCAGACAGCATTGTGACCAATGCCAATGGCCACATAGGAAGCCCGGTGTCCATGACACCGTGCCCCAGACCAGCAACACTGGACAGGTCAACCCAGACGGAGCCCAGTCTCCCAGGGCAGGACATTGGGCAGGACAAGGTTCCTCTTCCCAGGCGTGTCCAGAGCCTACAACTGGAGGATGCCCTCCCTCCTGGGCAGCCTTTGGTTGAGGGGACTCGGGCCAAGCTCCACCGCACCCCCGGCTTGGAAGAGGAGGAGGATGAGGAGGAGGAAGATGAAGGAGGAGGGGAGCAGGAAAAGGAGCTGAGTTGGACGTCGTCGGTTGAGGAGCCCATTCAGCCCACCACGATCAGAGGCCTGCAAAGGGAGGACTTCCAGGATGGAAGCTGCTCCCCAGAGCAGCTGGGCTCAGCCTCGGTCAGAACCTCGGACTCCAACCTCAACTCCCGCTCCGGCCCTCTGACCCCCATCCAGGAAGGAGACAAGAAACCGCTGTGGGTGATCTCTCCACCCTCATCACCGCCGTCTCCATAATCATGAGATTGATTGCATTGGCTTTTAAGGACTAATTCAAAATGAAATCTTGATTCTGACTTGTGTGCCTGCAAACCCCAGTTGCGCTGCAAACCCCCCCGTGAGCCGATCAGCCCTTGGGTTGCCAAGGTGTAATCATGCCGCGTTAGAGCAGGGAACCCGATTAGGGACGACATATTCTGTCATCATGTTCGCTCCTGCTTCCATGTGCTTTCTTGTCCATGTGTTTGAGCAAGGGGTGAGGGAAACAAAAAGCCCTCGTGGAACATAATGGTCGCACTCGTGTATACTGAGTGACATATCCAAGATTAGCTTCACGGCTCACAGATTTGAACCTAATGGAAAATGTGATGTGAGGGTAATTGAACACAGTATTCTGCACAAAAAGGGCTAGGATTACAGCATGTACACTTCAGCTGATCGAGAAAGGTCAGAGGGTTTGCACGATTGTACAGATGTAACATTTCAAGGACAGAAAATATTTTTGAAATGGCATATACGTCCAAACGGCATACATCAGAGTTAATATCCATCAAAAGAACCTCTAGAGTGGTCCTCCGGGTCACAACTTCACTGTAGCCACAAAGTATTAAGGTTGATGGTTCTATAAGACGATGCAGATGTGCATAGCTGACACAGTGCCACTGAGGATCTGCCATTCAACTGGGTTTTTCAGAAACACACAAACTGCCTGAAACCTTGATTTGTTTTTAATGCAGCTCTGCTCTTTTTTAACCACACTTTTAACATTATCTTCCTCAAACGAATCCAGGATCTCTTGCATGCTGTGATTTATTCTCAAATGATTGCCTTTGAAGTGATAAAGAAAAGCACAGAGCACTGCTGCTTTGTGTGTATTGTGCTTGTGCATGCGTGTGTTCTTTTGTCTGACCTTGTTGTGGCTTGTAAATGGGTTTCATTGGTGATGGGCTCTAGTCCCTCAGTTCTGTCATGCCCCTTCGACACCTACATTCAACATTTTATTTAAGATTAGTAGAAGACCGTTTTTGGGAGGAGGGGGTGGTTTCGAGTTTCACTTCCTCAATCCGTTACCAGTGATGTAGCTACACGCCAAAGATTTGTTTTCGTCCCACAACACTTCCTCTATTGACGCAACTGTTAGAATGGCATGTCGTCAGAAAACCGGGGTGTGTCGCAAGAAATCCCCAGAAACAATAGGAGATTAATTATGGTTCAGAACAGTTTGTTTGTGGGTAATCATGTTAATTTGTCTTTGTCTAATTCAGTTTGAGACCCTCACCAAGTTGCCATTTTAGAATAGGGAGTTTTGGTTATGGCCAGTAAAAGTTATAATATTAGTTATAAGCCAAGAGTTAATGGGGAATTACAGTTTATTACAACTGGTCCAATATTACATGGCGCACTTCTGTCAGTATTGATGACACTGAACTCCCTAAGTTCTTTAAATGAGAGGCAGCAAGATCACGTTTCTACGGAGCAAGAAGATCAGACAGATTGTAGACAAATGTCAGCCATACTTGTTTGAAAGAGAAAGGTGAACAGAAGTCACGATTCCCAAACTACAAGCATTTTTAGACCTACTTCCTGCTCTACGTGACCTTTTGAGCTTGTTTACAACCTGTTCCAACCTGTTACTGATGTGTTTGTCTGCTCTAAAGTAAGCCAGCAGTAACCTAAGCTTATTCTCAAGGCCAAGAGTTAGCACCTCATTAGCTAACTACATCTTCTGGAGTTACAAGACTAGAACATCCACTGCAGCTCTGTCCTGCTGTGTAGTGGATTTGGGGAAGTTTACCTGAGATATGTTTGCCATTACTATATGTTTACCAACACATTAGCTTATCTTGTTAACTTTTTGCTGTGGACCTGTTAGTCTAAACACTAACTCCAGTTAAACTAACTTAAGTTAATTAGCTAGCTAGCTATGGCCAAAGATGCTCTTAAACAAAAGATGAACCATTACAAGCAAAGCCAATGAAATTATATGCGCCTCCTAGTAGGCTGGTTTCCTAACATTAGATCTTTAGACGGCTCACAGACATATTTAGCCTTAAGAAAATGATTTGGCGATTTGGCGTTCGCGAACATTAGTTTCCATTAGCTTGAAATGTTGACACAGTTTGGCTAATGTTAGACTACGTCACCAGACTGACTGTTTAGCAACAACAGAAAGGAGACATATCTGTGTTGCCAGATCTCGCATACGTGTGTTGCTGAGACAGAGAAAGGTCAAATAACAATGAACATTTTCTCCTGATTTGTCCGTCTGAAAAATGCCATTTTAGTGTCAGAATGTTCGGTAGATGTGTGGCTTGTGAAAAATGGGTCCAATATTTACTCCTGACTATGGAGCAAAAATAATTCACCTGTCCTAATGGAGTTAACAGACTCAGGACCTGCCGGAAATTACACTAAAATCTGCAGTCTACTTTCCTAACTGTCCCTGCTGTCTCTGCTGTAGTTAATCAAATCTGCCTACAACAAATGCATTTTCATCCAGCAACATTGACAGTTGCCAGCTAGAAATAGGAGACTGCTTTTGTCTACGATTCTGAATCATCAACCTAATTCTGATGGTAAATCTGTCACCACTATCATTATTGTAAACTGCATATTTGTATTGCTAAACTGGAAAGCTTTACAGGCGTAGCAGTAACTAATGGGGTCAGGGCTTTATTGAGAAAGGTCAGTTACTTTGGTGAGTACAATGTTATTATTACAGAGAGTAATGGTGGCCAAAACAAAACATAAATGGGTTGTATTAAACCATATTTATTCTTTTGGAAGGTTGGGAATTAAGTAGGTAAGCAATTCCCAACATAGCAAACATAAACATGCATGTTTCTGTGTGTACACACTAAATGTATACATGCAAAATATCCATAATCTACAATTTTGCATGCCTAATCAGTGGGGTAACTGCATGCATCTGCGTGGCATTTAGTGTCACAGTGTTTACCGCTGGAAACTGAAGCCGATTTCTCTCCTCTGGTGTTCCAGGGTTCGTAGGAACAGCGAGAAACTGGGGAACCCGGAGAGGCCGAGGAAACGTCTGGACAAGAAGGCGGCGTCCTCGGCCAACCTCCTCGCCCGCTCCCCGAGCCTGGAGAAGTGAGCTATCACTCACAGCTTTCACCACACAGTCACACAGCTCACTTTTTCCTACGGCTGCTGCAGCCTCACATATCTCATCAAAGAGACACTTGTTGGAACACTGATGGCCCCTAGACATTATAATACAATTCCAATCCCATGAAAACCTTGCAGTAAAACAGCATATGATTCTGAAGTGGGCGACTGAGCTAAACTACTGACTTCTTGAAATGGTGTCATATTTTTTGTCTCACACATTTTGTTTTCTGTCTCCACAGCCGATCAAAGGAGCTGATCGCCGGTGCAGGTGATGTATCTTTCTACTTTTTTTCATCTTTAATCCTTAAACTGAGATCACTATCACCGGGTTCACCACTTTATCCAAATGGCCATAGGATTCAATTTACCATATACACAAGATATTTAACACCGAATCTTGAGGACTAGATGGAAAACAAGATTTTTGGCAACTCTCATAATGTGGTTTGTTGGGTATTTCTTTTTAGTCTTCATGCAGTGATTAGAGGCCCTGAAAACACATTTTTCAATTGATTTCTTAATATGGATTTTCTGTCAAACTACAAGTTTTGTTTTTTTCACATAAGAGATTTTAGTATTTATAATTTCTGATTTTATAAAGCAGCATGTATAATGCTGCTCAAGGTTCTGTTTCTGGTTGCGTATAAAGCTGTACGATACCACTCCAGATTCGGTGGTGTTATTCCCAACTGACCTTCCACTAAGTCCCACCCCTCAAATGCAGAGAATCGTAGCATAGCATCAGACAGCTCCGACCAGGCTCTGCTCCAGACTCACAGGCAATTGTTTTCAGGCTGGTTTTGTGGAGTTGGAGCTTGTCATGGTTAAACTTTATGTAATAGTAATACTTATTGGGCTGAGAGAGTCACGTTTCTTAAATGCAACATTTCTGGGTGAAACACCTGTGGAGCTGATATTTGCAGAGTACGTTAGCTAATCATTCTCCATCATATAGCTAGACATCATAGGTCATGGTGTTTGCATGGAAACGAAGCGCTTTAAATTGCAAGGTGACCTTTTATGTGGAGTTCAATGTTTTTCCCTCCCAATGAATTCTGTCTGTAGTGTAACAGAAGTATAATCCTGAGAGGAACAAATATAGACACACTGCCAAGATTTTGTTATAATCGGGGACTTTTTTTCAAGGTTTCCTGACTTTAGTGTTGGCAAGGCCAGAGTTTAACGATACTTCTGTACTTGTGCCCATGCAGCGTCTCACTGGTTCACACATGTAATCATTTGTGCAAAAATGAGTGCATTTCCCAACCGACCACACGTGTGGTTAGTGTAGCTTTTTTTTATGAGCGTTGGCCTACAGTCTGGTTACGGTTAGTCCTGTTTTTAGGCCTCACTCCTCCAGTACAGTGTCAGAGGACGCTCTCTCTCGCGCTCGTTGTTTGAAAGTCAAGCAAAAGAAGAATTCTGTTGGTCGATGTCAGTGGAACATTTGGCTACGGATTCTTTCTTTTTTTTCAAGAATTGATGGATGGACTGAAATTATTTCAGTACATCAATAACAACAACAAAACAACCAATTTACATTGCTATTTATATATGAATTAAACAAATGAGATACTACATGTTAATTGATTTGATGAGCGGCATATTTCTTTACTTTGGACAGATTCAAGATGGCCATTTCCCCTGCTTCCAGCCTTTATTCTAAGCTAGGCTATTTTAAGTCAAAGCGGATCGGGAGCTTTTCTGAACGAGAAAATATGCATAAATAAGAGTTGATATTTTACATTAAAGCCTATTCCCCAAAATACAAGTTATTCCAATATTCATATTCCTAAATTAAACTTGTTAGTTGTAAAACTATATCTATAGCCACCACAAGCTACTGGTCATACCAGACCAAGTAAAAACCCACAGTCGATTGAATTGACCAAGGGTGGGGCTGACAGTCCGTGTACGTTTTGATGGGTTGTTTATTGGATTCAATTAAAATCTCGTAAACGACCCACACCATCATCTCGTCTCTCCGGGAGACGGACCTTGAGTTTGTGAAGCTGTAGCAACCCAAATTCAGCCAGTTTAAACCCCAGCACCAGGGGTCCCCGAATCAGAACCACACTTTCTGTTGCTGCCTTCTTTGACTCCCGGCATTGGGGTTTGCACCGGCTGGAAACAAGTTGCTCCCCGCTAACTGAAGGTCCGTCTCCTGAAGCTGCCATGCACTGTCCTCCCGGCAAAGTAGACTCCGGGTGGCAGGAAGGAGGAAAAGGAAAACGGGACTCGTTTTCTTGTTTACGCTACAGTGACTCGCTATCTCTTGAGGTACAAGTGGTATTACAAGACAGTAGCTATCTCTGCAAAACACTTCATAAACGTCTTTGATATAACGTTAACAATGTAGCCTCTTCACATTTAGTTGATAATGTTAATTAGTTCTTTGTATGTTTTAAACAACAATTCTGGCCAGGTCTTACACATTGTACATTTAGTTCTAATCTGTGCTACCAATGGATGCATTACGTGTTTGAAGGCTCTTCAAACGCATGTAGTACCAAGTGCGGGGAGCCAGTACTTCTCCTTCAGGACAACCTGCCTGGATAACTGCTGACATAAAACTTTAGCTTGACATCCAGCTGAAAGCCACCAGTTCATTTAGAGACTTTCTTTATGGCAACACTGTGAACACCAGAAGTATCACTCAACAGAACATTTCAACCTCCTTTTTTGATGTGAGTTCTTGTGAAGCCAAACTCCGCGGGGCCAGTTTGGGGCCGTGGGCGCTGCCTAGAATCATATCCACTGCGGTTAGCCGACCTGTCGCACCACTCCAGCCCGCCTGACGGAATGATGGATGGTCAGCTTTGCAGAGGAGGTCGCCAAAAAACTCTCTCTCTTTCTCTCTCCCCTCCCCCCTCCATAACTCTTGTTCGTTTGAGAATAGTTGGGCTTGGCATGAGTCTAGCTTTTTTGATTTCTTAACAGTGGAGATTGGCAGGAAAATAAGGGGGGCATAGGATAAATGTCTCTGGAGATGTATTTTTATTTTAAATACTGTTATGGTAGCAACCAAAGTGTGACTGTAGCACTGACTATCAAAAACTCGTACTCAAAACTGACATTAACCATCTGTCAGATAAAATTTTTATCGGGGTGGCTGAATTTGTTACCATGTTTTGTGTTCGAGGACTCACTGCTCTAAGTCTGGTCACCACCATCGCCATCTGGACCCATGAAAGAGAAAAAGCTAATGTCAGCTGGCTCGCCTCATTGCTATGATTTGGGAACACACCTCTGAGTGTACAGGGTTTGCTAATAACTCAGCAGGGGTTGACATAACATTAGCAAGCTAGGCTAACCAGCCTGTACTGTCCGATTAAAATACAAACTTCACAGCACATTGAAATAAGCGTGGCTAATGCCATATGGAAAACAAACTCCCTTTATGAACATTTGTAGGCTACAAAGTGGGATGGTGTCCTTCTTTCAGCAATAGTGAAACCACTTAAGTTACCAGCTAATCTCCTAGAAAAGCTTGCTCTCAGTTGCTAATACTTCCACAAATACATGCAAAAAATGTTTTAGTGATGAGAATATAATTGCTTCAAATAAGGATTTTTTTTACTCTTCAAAGCATGTCACAGAAGAAAGGTGTTGTTTTGGTATCATTACTGAAACTCAAGTATTGCGTTGGAGTATTAGACTAGTTAGTTAAATGCAGTGGTGGGCCGTGTATTTTATACCGAGGCCTGCTGTCTGATAACTTATACATAAATACGCGCATGACGGGATGCTGTTCAGCACGCAATCAACTTGACTAGGTGCATACCGCCGGCGCCACCTAATGTACCGGAGTGTGTGTGCGCTATGAAGCTATAACTTTGTGATTCTGTTTAGGCCAGTTGAAATTGTTTTAATTTTGTAGGAATAGATTTATTATTTGATTTGATAAGGTGCTAAGAAGGCCCTGACGGCCCGCCACTGGTAGAATGTATATCGTAAAGTGAAACCCATGTACATTACGGAAATCCTGAGATGTAAGTAAGAATCTGGTGATTCATGTTCTCAGTCTGATCTTAATAGTTTTCTCACCTGTGTTTATGACTAAAGAACGGGTAGAAAAACAGGTTTGTGTTATTATTTATATTGTGTGTGTATGTATGTATGTATGTATGTATGTATGTATGTATGTATGTATGTATGTATGTATGTATATATATATATATATATATATATATATATATATATATATATATATATATATATATATATATATATATATATATATATATATATATATATATATATATATATATATATATATATATATATATATATATATAATGTGTGTGTGTGTTTTGTGAATTAAAACTCACCCCAAAGAAAACATGAATGCTTTTAGTCCTGTTTAGAACATGGGGTAGTGGTGCGCTTCAGCCTCTTGTGGCCAAAATGAATATTACAACAACAAACACATATACCTGGCAAAACATTTTTTTCCTCCAACTTTTCACAGATGAAAAAAATGAAGAAATTGAAGGAAATACTTTTCTCGCAGAACCTTTACATCCCTACATGGGATGGTCCCACTGTGAAAAAAAATAATCTTTGCTGGTTTCATTACTCAAGTATCCTTTCTTTTACATGGAAGCCTTATTTCTACTATTTGTGAAACTGTTCTGAAAACAGGGACTTTACTCTCATGGGAACTGTAATCAGTGTTTTCGGCTTCATGCTGAATTGTTGGGTGAAACGGGAACAAGTTTTTCTTCCTGTCTTGCCCAGCTTTGATTTATTTCTTCCGGTTTCCTCTTCACTGGCTTTTGCCTGAATGAGGTTCCTGTCTTGGTAAGTCCTCTCCGCAAGGTGTCTTTCTGGCCTCTTACTAGTTTCCACCATTTTATGGTTAGACAGACAGATAATTTTTAAAGAACCTGATTCTGAGAAGTCTGAAGAGGGCCACGTTAGAATTTCCCGAAAAGAAATGGAACATATAACCCAGCTTGAAATCCAAAGGTCATAGATCTATTCCGTAAGAGAATGGGAATATATCCTATGGGACCCTAATGTTAAAGTCGGGGCAGCCGGCATTGGAATCAGCTGTGACTTAAAGAGAATCTTCGTGCTTATTGGTTTGGCTAATCTCATACTTTCATTCTCACACAGGGTCCCCCGGATCCAGAAGAGGAACCTACAGCCAAGGTAGACCCGCTATTATGTCCGTTATGTCTGGAGCTCGGTTTATGTGGCGCATCACCAGAGCATGCTGTACATTTGACCAGCAATAACCCATTCACGGTTGGACCAGTTTCCTGCTGTTATATATGCACCTACAACTAAGTCGTTGTGTTTTTGTTAGCTTAGAATGAGCCCTTCATGTCTACAAAGTGAGCAGATCCTCATCTCCGATGCTTCTACAGTAGCCCTGAACGGACAAACCAAACACTCCAAAGAGAGCCTTTTATGTTTCTACGTAACCTGGAGGTCACTGTAGTTTTCGATGCGATATTCAGTTGGTTGCAATCTGCAACCTCACCACTAGATGGCACTAAATCCTACAAACCACTCCTTTTAAATTCATGTTGAATTTACCACTGATTTACCTGGTGTTTAGAATCCTTGGAAAAAATGATAACTCACCTGGAAAAACATTAATGCTTTTAGTCCTATTTAGAACATGAGCTAGTGGTGCGCTTCAGCCTCTTGTGGCCAAAATGAGTATTACAACAATAAACACACAAAAAGAGGAACTCAATTACTTAGATCATTCCGGCAAAACCACCAGTTCTTAAGTCATAAAGAGAAAACTTTTTTTCAGAATCTTCAGACTTTTGAGTAGATACACCTATTGTAAATTAAAAAACAACAGTATTTAAATAATAAAGGCGCTCTGCAGCTTCAGTAAAGGCCATGGACAGTAGTTAATCATTTACAATGTATAATAAATGGTAGTAAGAGGAAGTAGGAATAGGATACGGGGGAAATAAAAAATAAAACTCTTCTCTGTCTCTGTGTATTACCACTACATTCCTGGTCCTCTGCTGTGTTTGTCTTCCAGAACAGTCGATCAAAATGTTCATCCGAGGCCGGCCGATAACCATGTACATCCCCTCTAACATCCAGAACTATGAAGAACTGAAGATGGAGCCGCCCCCTGAGAGACTGGAGTTGGACTGGGTGTATCCTTCCAGAACGGCACAGCAGCGTTCAGCCTCTTGTTTATATTCATGAGGGTTACGTTGCATTCAGATAGTGCTGATATCAATGAGTGCTCATTTCCTTGATTCAAGCCACACTGTCTGTATTTGAAAGGATCTTTTTAATTGACCAGTGTCTGTGAGGGCAGATGAACTGTTTGATAATGACCCAGTTTTCATTGTTGGGCGAACTGTTCCTTTTGAAGAAATGAAATGGAAAAAATGATTAACATGAACGTCACCTTGACCCCGTCATGCTAGCTATGGTTACCGGGGCCGGGACTGCCGGGCCAACCTGTACTTCCTTCCAACGGGCGAGGCGGTGTTCTTCATCGCCTGTGTGGTTGTGCTTTACCACATCAACAACCGCACACAACGGCACTATCACAAACACACCGATTGCGTCCGCTGGTCAGTGGAAGACTGTTTATATGATTTGCATAGAGAGATACAATCAAATTAAACACACTTGGACTAAATGTGTTTAGGCAAGCAGCCACGAACTGACTCGATGGCAAATTACTTCATGTTTACATCCAAAGCATGATGGGAATAATTGCTCCTGATGGTGAAATCTGAAAAACTATATGAATGATTCTCAATGAAAATGAGTACTTTTGGTTTTGCACAGCACGGTTAGAGTCAAACAAACACAGGACTTTAACCCAGTAGACCGCCATTTTATTTGACCTTGACTACTTCATTTACTTAACCATGTCTTTATTTTAACACAAACTCTAATCTTTTCCTAAATTCACAATGTTAACCACCTTTTTTAAAACTGTCCATATGTAACTGTTGACTATTTAACTTAT
>NC_136591.1:14799460-15041960 GCF_910589615.1 Taurulus bubalis | reverse complement strand
TATGAGACCGCTTATTATCACTAGCTTTATTCAAGAGGAGAACTGCTGTTAACCTTCCTCATAATGTGTTGCACTCATCTCAGCTGACGACTGGCATTATTAAAAGGATAGCTCACAGGATAGCTCATAGGCACGGTAATAACACAATTGGGAAAATATGGGTGTGAATCCTCCCAAAGAAGGTAATTAAGACAAGTTGTGGTTTTAAGATTCAAGATTTGGTTGCAGCATGGTTCTATCTGTAGAGGGTTCATTCATATATTGTGGTGAGAGGTTAAAGGCCCCCTTTTGAAAAGTAATTTTAGTTGAATAAATTTCCGTGTTCCAGAATTTCTGGGTTCGGGAATATCTGTATTCCGGAATATGAGGGTTTCGTGTTCCAGAATGTTAGGGTTCCAGACTATCCGGGTTTCTGGTTCCAGAAGTTCCGGGTTCCGGAATGTGCGTGATCTGCGTTCCAGAATGTCTGTGTTCCAGGATGTCAGGGTTCTAAGTCAAAGGTGGGTTATAAGTCCGAAGTGGGTTCTAAATCCAAAAGTCGGTTCTAGGTCCAAAGTGGCTGACTAACCACCCCCTGATTGGTCCCATTTATTCAGTCAGGATTCCGTAATGTCCGTGTTCCGGAATATCCGTGTTCTGTTTTGTCTGGGTTCTGGAATTTTCTGGTCTGGGTTTCGGAATGTCCGTCTTCCGGAATTTCTGGGTTCCAGAATGTCCGTGTTCCTGGTTCCAGAATGTCGGGTTCCGTATTGTCTGGGTTCCGGAATTTCCGGGTTTCCAGAATGTCCTGGTTCTCTTCCGGATTGTCAGGGTTCCAGAATGTCCGTTTTTACCTCGTCAACATTTAGCCCAAATAGTACCAATGGATTTGTTGGGTTGTCTAGTTTCACATGAATTGTAATAATATGTTCACTAGCTTTAAAACCAAGCGTCGGTCTGTTGATCACATTTAAAGGGGAGTTGATGGATTTTGATAAAGGTAAGCTAGCAGTGTCTCCCTGCTCTCAGTCTTTGAGCTAAGCTAAGCTAAACACGCCACACGCCACACCTCCCACGCACATTCACCTCGTGTCATCTGACTCCAGAGCGGCAAACCGCTCGACTTCCCAAAATAATGCGCTGTTCCTTGAACAGGTTTCGGGGGGGAGATGTGCTTCTGCAATTTTGAGAGCGTTTTACATCATCTGACATTTATGAATTATCAGCCGGTGCAGGGAATCATAATCCCTGCAGAAACAATGAAATCCTTCAAAGCGTGAGAATCCTCCGGGCTGCTGAGCGTGAACACAGTGACGGACGGCCAGCGTGACTGCACGCTGAATGTGTAGATGCTCTTTATAAAAGAGGTCTGTTTGGAGAGATTAACGGGGGGCGGGGGTGTCTCTGCTTTGCTTTTATGGGCTTTTATCCCAAAACGCCTCAACTTCCCCCAGAGCAATTTCAGCCCGGCTGTCATGGCAACAGTGTAAATATTTTATCCAGTGAATTTGTTCCGCTGTATGTATGTATATGTATATGTGTGCGTGTGTGTTATGTAGTGCAGCAGTGGGAGTGCAAAGGTGGGTGTTGTATATCATATCACGTCAGGATTTTATTGGGCTTATGCAAGAACGTATGGTAGCATCCAGTGTGTGGATCAGTGAGGGAAGGCGGCGCAGTGCTGACCCATACCGTATAAACAAACGAGTTCATCCAACAGGAACCAGATAATTATACCCCCCCCCCCGCAAACCCCCTCTCCACAGCACTGGAATAGTCCATATGCCACTACGGCTCAGCCATGAATGGAGCTTTTTGTGTGGAAATGATGCTGCTGTACTTTCTGTACATACTGAAGACTGCTGCTTTGAAGTGGGTTTGTATGAGGCACTTCTCCAGAGTCAGTGTGCTACTTCAAGAGATGGAGTTTGGAGAAACGGAGCAATGCACTTTGGTGTTTTAAAGGCTTAAATTCCAAAAAACACACTGACACAAACAGATTAACTGATTAACCGACCAGCCTCAACCGTGTTCTGCCAGCTCAAAAGAGTCTGGTGGCTTCAGTGGTCTAAAATAGTTTTTTTGTTCTGCCCATGTCTACAGCAGTATATTGCTTTGCTCCAACTTCTGTAGTAATACACTGACTGTGGAGAAGTACCTCATACAATCCCACTTCCAAACTATCTCTTTAAAGCTGCCCTAAATTATCACCAAAGCACATTATCATGTTGTTGCGACTATCCTTTTGAGATGATAAAAACAATGAGCTAAAGGAGACTTAAAAGCTCCATAAAGCTTTGTGGAGCTGCAGAGTCATGTGATAATTCTCTGTGCAAACTCTTTCACCTTTCACTTCCTTTGATCCAGCTTTAAATAGATAAAGCCACAGACATCAATATTATTTATATGTATATGACGAATCACTCAAGTGACTGTAAAATGATAATCATAAAATGTGAAAGTTGATGACAGAGGTGACAATTATCACTCCGCAACTCACCTCAGGTCTCCGGAGCTTTTTAGCCTCTTTTTATTTTCTTGTTTAGTTTTTTTTTTTTACGACCCACAACTTCACTTCTTCTGCTCCGTCTCGCTGCTCTCATCAGCCACGTCTCCAGACATTGCCATGTGATATAGACTTGACGTGTGTGTGTGTGTGTGTGTGTGTGTGTGTGTGTGTGCAGAGCACCAACGAGGCGGTGTTCTGCGTGGAGTTTAACCCCAGCGACAGCACAAGCATCATCACCTGTGGCAAGTCACACGTCTACTTCTGGACGTTCATCGCGGGACAGTTCACCAAAAAACAAGGCATCTTCGGGGTGAGACTCACGTTTAATCTTCAATTCACTTCACTTATCATCTAGTAAGGAGAACAACGAGAACTGAAACATGAAATGGACCATTTCCATTTCATGTTTCAAATGGTATGATACGTCCAAAGGAGATTTTAAGCATGTAAAAATGTGTAGTATAGTATTTTAACACCTGTACTAACGATGGATCAAATTTGTGTTCTACAAACAATCTTTTCAGAAATACAAGAAGCCCAAGTTCATCCAGTGCTTTGTGTTCAGTCTGACCGGAGACGTCCTGACAGGCGACTCTGAGGGAAACATCCTGACGTGGGGCAAATCGGCTGCAGATGTCAAAACACTCGGTAAAGGAGCCAAAGGTCAGTGCTGTACATCAACATACCGGAAATGAAATGCCAATACGAACACAGCCAGCATTTAAATCTGGAAATGTTGGCACATTATTATGATATGAATTACCATCATTAATTTGGGCAAATCGACAATCCTTTGGTCTCCACTCGCTCTCACAAAGTGGCTTTATTTACCCACAGAGACCTTGCAGATCATGCGACAGACCAGAGCCCATGAAGGCAGCGTGTTCACCCTGTGCCCGCTGCAGGGCGGCGCTCTGCTCAGCGGAGGAGGGAAGGACCGGAAGATCATCCGCTGGAGCGCCGACCTGGCACCAGAGAGAGAGTGTGAGGTGAACTGTGTGTGTGTGTGTGCGTGCGTGTGTAGCTGGTGGTGAAGGGCTCTGTGAAGTTGCATTCAAATAAGGCTTGTTGATTAATGTGATTTATTTTTCTAGATTCCAGAGAATTATGGAGCAGTCCGTACCATCGCAGACGTGGATGGGGAGGAGCTGTTAGTTGGTACGACCCGTAATGCCATCCTCCGAGGCACCTTCTCAGACGGATTTGTTGCCATAGTGCAGGTATGCCAATGATGTAGTAGTACGTTAGCATTGGGAAGTTTTCAGAACCCTTTTCAGGATCCTATATTCTTGAATTGAAGCTTTTGTATGAGCTGTAATGGAATGGTGGTCAGAACGAGTGCAGTTTAAAGACACAATGAGTAGGATTTGTACGTTGGCTCCTCCTTCCCGAATCAAAAACACTGGCCAACGAATTTAGCGACCTTCAGTATAGTGAGCTAAAATTCAGGTATCCTGGACTTGAGTCACAGATCTGATGGGATCACCACAAAAGAAAAAAATGGAGCAAATAGAGCGATCCAAAAAGACCCTAACATTGTTTAGTAGGAAAGTCCTGCTCATTGTGCCTTTTATTACTAAAGATAACACTCCTTGAGCAGCTACTCTGTCTCAAAGCCAACCGAAGAGCAGCTGCTGGATCTGTTTACAGGGCAGCCAAACAAACAGACATTGTCGAATGAAGAGGCCGCTCAATAATCTTTGTTTTTCAGTCAAGTCGTGAGCAACTGTGATGGGATTTCCTGCTGCGCACAGCTGACAAACTGATCCGCTGATGAGACAATGTTACCCTGTTTCTGGGACACACATTTTTATTGAATGGCCGCATACCAACAACATAAAAATACATTACAGATACATTGCTATTTCTGTGGCTTCTTCACAATCTAAGCCTGCGTTTGGCCAGTTGAGTGCCTTTTAATGTGCAGCATTGGCAGAATGTGCAAACTCAACCTCTATCATTGAAGACTACTATAGAGAAATAATTACTGAATGGAAATACTTTAAATGGCTGTTGCATGAACAATGCTTACCATGAATGGAATCAAAGACTGAGTTTGATTTTATTGAATAGTAAAATGTAACTTTAAGGTTAAGGTTGTCCTGCAAATTCACTTCCTTTCGAGGAAGAGCCACTTGTCAAAGTCTTGTTTTAAAAGCTTTATTGTTTCAGTTTCTACTGTGCTTATATGGTGCAAATGTATTAAGCAAATTACCTCAAAATACTCGACACGCAACCAACCAACAGGATAAGACTCTGGGCCCCCATGTGTTTTTGACTGTACATGGTGGGCACTTGCAGAAGACAGACCACACACACAATGCTCATAGATTGGGTGGAATGGAGGTTCAGAGGCCTGTTTGTGTCCCAGTGTCCCCTCACGTGTTAATTCAGCCTGAGTTTCTTGTATCCACATTTATTCAGCCTGTTAAGATCCAACAGCTTACCGTCAACAGCTGGCGTCAGAATGCATTTTAGTCTCCACTGACCTCTGGAATTTGGCTTCTTGCTCACATTAGATTTTCATCTGTGGGAAAGTGAAACATCTTCCAGACAGAAAACGCACACAGAAGTCTAGAGCACTGCTCGTGTCCCCTAGGAGCTTCAAAGATCACTGCGCTGTACAGGCATGCATTTGTGATGTGAAAAGATGCACTCATCTTTGATATGCAGCATAGCTGTCGACATGTAAACAAGCCTAATGTGCGTTTGAAAAGTGGTGTCAGAAAGTTGAAAAGTGAATCCAAAAACCCTGAGAAAATATTTTTGTCTTCTCATTTCATATATAAGATAGTATTTTTCTCAAAGGAAAACAACTATATTGTACTTCAGTTGTCAGTTAACTATGTCAGGAAAGCGTTGAAAGTCAGATATGCTCAAGAGGAGGACAAGTTGCACTTAAGGTTGTTTTTTTTACGAGCGTTTAAGAGAAACCATCTTAACTTCTAAGATGAATTGGTCAGAGAAACTGGACCCTAGTGATTCTTCGGTGTGGTGAGCAACAGTCGTTTGTTCCAGATGCCTTTTTTTGGGGGCATCCACACCTGCTAAGTGTCTACTGGTGGTACAATATACGATCTATTATACCGTATAGTATGGTCGCTATGAGACTGATATCTACTGTGTGTGTGTGTGTGTGTGTGTGTGTGTGTGTGTGTGTGTGTGTGTGTGTGTGTGTGTGTGTGTGTGTGTGTGTGTGTGTGTCTCTCAGGGTCATGTGGATGAGATGTGGGGGCTGGCCACACACCCCTCCCAGAACATCTTCCTCACCTGCGGCCACGACAGGCAGGTGTGCTTGTGGAACACAGAGGAACACAAGCTGGACTGGTGCATCTCGCTGGAGGTAGGAGGACGACGCTCATTGAGGACTGTTATTGATTTATTAAGATATCTTTTAGCTGACTGGGTAAAACACACCGATGATCATGATGCTGACACACACACACACACACACACACACTGTTAACTCGTCCCATGTGTCTCTGACAGGAGTACGGGTTGTGTGCTGATTTCTGCCCCAATGGAGCAGTGGTGTCAGTCGGCCTCAGCACAGGAAGGTAATCCGGCACAACGCAGCACTAATCCACCGAGAGACAATCATTTACCGGTTTGGTCTATAAACATTATGTTCACAATCAATACGTGCAGTCTATAATAACTGAAACATTTTGCAGGAATAGTTTTGGGAAATTCGTTTCCTCACTTTCTCTCCAAGAGTGAGATGTTCGGATGAAAAAAGCTCAGAGGGTGTTGTGATAATTCCTTGTGGCTCCATCACCACGAGTCACATCGTTCACGTGACACATAGTCACTTGATCATCATGTGAGAATATTGATTTGGTCAGCTTTGAGACGCAGACACAAGGTTGATATCACTTACGGCCAGAAAAAAAAGCATATTTCCGAAAATGTTGAGCTCTGCAGTAAGTGTAGTTTACAGGAGGAAGTCTTTGCCGTGACATCGATGTGACTGACGAGCTGCCTGCTGCCCGGTCGCTGGTCATTACTGATACCTCTGTCCCGCCCTCTGAACACTAACAGGTGGATGGTCCTTGACCTGCTGACCAGAGAGGTGGTCTCTGAGTCCATTGATGGGAACGAGCAGCTGTCTGTCATGAGATACTCACCAGGTAAGCTCCCTGTTGTCCAACTCTCAGAATGACCATAATCCAGAATGTAACATCAGGCTAAGGTTCAATGCACTTAATGGAAAGAAAACATGCACAACTGCACAGCCCTGCTATTTTGTATTTAGAATTTTTCTTTTTTTCTTTTTTATTGTATTTCTTTCTATTCTATGTTTATGTTTTGTGTTTATTATTTTTTTTTTGTAATACTTGCTATTGTTTTTAACATACACACACATATTTGATACAAGGATTTTGTTCTCCACCAATACACAAAATGATATTCTAAAACCCACTTGGGAATAATCCGGATCTTGATTCTGAAGATATTGTGGAAATCCCCTTGAACTGCATGAATGGCCTCTTGTGTTCTCAGACGGCAGCTTTTTAGCTGTTGGATCCCATGACAACTTCATCTACATCTACAACGTGACCGAGAGCGGCCGGCGTTACTCTCGCTTTGGGAAATGTAATGTGAGTTAAATATCAAATCCTTAAAAGTTTCCATTTGTTCCCTTGGATTTTCCCCTTGATCCAGTCTGACCTTCAGTGAGTGTGTTTTGTGTCTGGTTATACATGTGTGTGTGTGTATGTATATATATATATATGTATGTATGTATATGTATATATATGTATGTGTACACACATACATATATATATGTATGTACGTACGTACGTACGTACATACAGTGGCTTGCAAAAGTATTCATACCCCTTGAACGTTTCCACATTTTGTCACATTACACACCACAAACATAAATATATTTTATGTGAAAGACCAACACAAAGTGTCAGACAATTGTGAAGTACAAAGAAAATTATACATGTTTTTAAAAAGAAATCACAGATAAAAAAACTGAAAAGTGCAGTGTGCAAAATTATTCAGCCCCCCTGAGTCAATACTTTGTGGAACCGCCTTTTGCTGCAATTACAGCTGCAAGTCTTTTGGGGTATGTCTCTACCAGCTTTGCACATCTAGAGACTGAGATTTTTGCCCATTCTTCTTTGCAAAACAGCTCAAGGTCAGTCAGATTAGATGGAGAGCATTTGTGAACGGCGGTTTTCAGATCTTGCCACAGATTCTCGATGGGATTTAGGTCTGGACTTTGACTGGGCCATTCTAACACATGAATATGTTTTGTTTTAAACCATTCCATTGTAGCCCTGGCTTTATGTTTAGGGTCGTTGTCCTGGGAAATCTTTTTATAGCCTAACCCTGCTTTAAACTTCTCCACAACTTTATCGCTGACCTGTCTGGTGTGTTCCTTGGACTTCATGGTCCTGTTTGCTCCCCAATATTCTCTTAACAAACCTCTGAGGCCGTCACAGAACAGCTTTATTTGTACTGAGATTAGATTACACACAGGTGGACTCTATTTAGTCATTCGGTCAACATTCAATCATTCAGCAGTCATCATGCAACTTCTGAAGGCAATTGGTTGCACTCAGAGAAAAGGGGGCTGAATAATTTTGCACACTGCACTTTTCAGTTTTTTATTTGTGAAAAAAATTGAAAATCATGTATAATTTTCTTTGCACTTCTTCACAATTGTGTGACGCTTTGTGTTGGTCTTTCACATAAAATTCCAATAAAATATATTTATGTTTGTGGCGTGTAATGTGACAAAATGTGGAAACGTTCAAGGGGTATGAATACTTTTGCAAGCCACAGTACATACACACAACTTCTTCCTCTTTGCCATAGAGCTCCATAAAGCGCCATAAGAAACACGTCAATGAGCCACACTCTTGCACTTCATTACCATGAACACACACACACACACACACACACACACACACACACACACACACACACACACACACACACACACACACACACACTGTAGTTTATTTTGACTCAATCCCACAAACACCGTCCTGCTGCAACAAAACCTTCCCCGGAGAAGTCGGAACATATTGTTGTTGGAAAGTATAGAATAGCACCTTCCTTATCCTCTCACATTGATTTCAGAGTTGGCTCATATAGCATTATGTGACACTGGCTCTGCTTATCTGTCCACCCAGGGTCACTCCAGCTTCATAACTCACCTGGATTGGGCCAAAGATGGAAATTACATCATGTCTAATTCAGGCGACTATGAGATCCTTTACTGTAAGTGAACAAGTGTCATTTTGAACGTAAATCCTCAGACAGCGTGACAACCTATTGTCGTGACTGTGAAGATGTGTGTATTCTCACAGGGGACATAGTAGCAGGGTGTAAACTGTTGAGGAATCGCTTTGAGAGCAAAGACAGAGAATGGGCCTCCTATACCTGTGTGCTGGGCTTCCATGTCATGGGTGAGATGCTCTACTGCTCTACTTTCCTATCCCTAAACAACGTGGTGTTATCTTATCCTGTCAGACAGCTGACTTGTGTTGCTGTGGTGTTCCAGGTGTGTGGTTAGAGGGCTCTGACGGCACGGACATCAACGCCTTGTGTCGCTCCCACAGTGAACGGATGGTGGCCGTGGCTGACGACTTCTGTAAAGTTCACCTCTTCCAGTACCCCTGTCCGAAACCCAAGGTACCGCCCGAACACATCACTCAATACGTCAACCGCTCCGCCTACTTTAGCTGGCTGCACATTAAAAGCAAATATTCCTCTTTTACTGTTTCCTACACAAAGAGAACACACCTGTTTTGGGCCATATGTTAACATTAATGTCTGGCAACTCTTTTTTCGCTGACATCATCAGTAAATTGTGAGTACTAAGGAATGCCGGATGTAAGTAGTGATTAGAGGTAGTTTTGTGTAGAGGTGCTTTGTGTAATGTAACTAGTATCATTTCAAGTATCCAATCATTTGAATCACTGTATTTTGGGAGCAAACTGCGTTATTTTATAGTAGTATTTCTGATCAGTTTCTCAGTAGCTCCTGATCAAAATATTCAAACCTTTTCTCAGTATCACATAGAAGGAGAAAAAGATTTAGATGTTTTACTTAAAGGTACCATGTTGAAAATCTGTATATTATATATGACACCGGTGGCCATTAAATGAACTGTCGTGAGTACTGTGTTGTTTGCGCTCCATAGAGCGAGCAAGCATCCTGGGCTTACATTCCGTCACAATAATATATCATATTTAAAATAGCGTTACGCTCTGTAATGTTCCTAGATTTATTGGTACCATTGGCTCTGTGATACTCACTAGCTTGACGTTTGCAAATTACTTCATGAGCTAACGCTACAAAGCAACTAGCACCAGAGCCATGTCGCATAGCTAAGGTAAGGTTAGCTGGCTAACCTTAGCTTAGCTTATAGTTAGCTCGTTGGCCAGCTAGTAGAAAGCAATTATTAGTTATACAGTTTGACTTTGTGCGGTTATAATATTTATTGTTGACGAAAATCAACAAGTGTAACATAAGTTAGCATCATGGCTCATGTTAGCTGGTGAACTAATTTGGCAAGCTTACTAACTAACATAAGCAATGAGATATATTTAGCTAGAAAGCAAGCTCAGGTTAGCCCGCAAGCTGGAATTTAGCTAAGCTGCATGCTGTCGGGGAGCTGATGAGAGACTCAGGAACGCACACAAACGTCCCATTTTTTGGATTTATAGTTCTTTCTTTTATTTGGGGGATTTTCTCTGGAGTCCTTTACATAGAAATCATTCCACAAGCCGCTATAGGCGACCAACAAAGTCCGTCGCAAACTAAAAACATATCTTTTTCGACTATACCTTGAATAAGGAAAGTAGCACCGTAGTAGCACTTAAATGGCTATTACTGATAGCACTTTGTAGTTTAACTTTATTGAAGAAATTGTACTTTCTTGATTATGTTGTTCTGAGTTTTTACTCACGGCTGAATGCACTTATTGTAAGTCACTTTGGATAAAAGCGTTGACTAAAAATAAATGTTTTTAAAGCTTTTTAGATTTAACATTTAACAGTAGCATTCTCATCTTTATCCGAGACACTTTTAGACAAACTTTAATTAGTCTGACATTCCTCCCATTATATAAAAAACCTCCCTTTTTTTTTTGTATGAGAAAATGATTTATTCTGACTGTGCCCTCACTGTTGAACCATAAAGAGTGGCGTCTTCTTCCTTCTCCAGGCGCCGAGCCACAAGTACGAGGGCCACGGCAGCCACGTCACCAACGTCCGCTTCACCCACAGCGACTCCCACCTTCTCTCCATGGGCGGTAAGGATACCTGCATCCTCCAGTGGAGGGTGATCGGAGGCGACAGCAGGGAGAGACTGGCCTCGGCCTCGCCCGCCTTCACCAGCTCCTCGGAGCCTGCCACCAGCTAGGAGGGACACTGCGTTATTAAAAAGAGAGGGGGTGGGGGGTGTTTACACCGCCGGAGAGGCGCGACAGCCGGTGGACGGCAGCCACACTTAAGGGCTCTGCGGTGCCACTGCTGCGTCAGTTTCATACAGAACATGTCGAGGAATCCTCTGCAGGAAGAATGTTCACTTACAATGTTACTCTTCCACACCTCCATAACCATGTGAAAGTGGACAGTGAGATTCTTCCATCGTTCTGTCGGCTATGTGGTGAGGGTCATTAGAGATGGTCATGTGACTTCTATGGGGACAAAAATACTTTGGTTTCAGTGAACATTCCTGTGTTTTAGTCCACCTCGCTTTTATCAAACATACCAAAGTGCATTGCGGCGTGCACCATCGGGGGCCTTTAAAGATGTGTACATAATGTTTTCACACATAAAAACAAAAATATTTCGAGCAGCGTTTGGTTGACGTCCCAGCTAATAGTAAAGCTGTTTTCCACGCTCGCATCAGACAGACTGTGACAAACCTGTTCCAATGAAATACATTCTTAGCATCTCTGAATAATTCATTTCTCTAACAGTAGATCAGTTACACTTGAAAACGATTACTTTTATATATTTAAGAGAACATTTGTGGAATACTGTGATGTTTTATCTGCCAAGCTCTCAATAAATAACTGAAGACTGGAAAGTGTGTTGTGCGTGAAGTGTCACTAGTGGGCAGTGCTGCTTCAGGAATGGTGTGCCGTGCTGCGTGTTGAGGAAATGCATGATCCCAAACCCTGAACCACACAAGTACAGAAGGATGTTGGTCTTCCTACTCAGTTCAGTCCATGAAACTTACTAGAAACTTTGCTGATAAATGTATTTTTAAAGGAGAAGATAACGGAGTGAGTCAGTGGTCTCAAACCTCAGGATGTAAAGGTCAATACCACAAAGTTAAAAGCACTTTTGGCCACTTTTAGTTCAATATACAGTATATTATACAACTGGATTGTTATTACTGATGCATAAACATGAATGCATAATTTCAGTAGTGTAGCTGGAAGGTGAGGCAGATGTTTCTTTAAATTTAATTTGTGGAAATGGTTATTAGGTTGTTCAGGTTTATAGCACAGTTTTAGGATCTCAGAAGGTCCTAAAACTTTTGCTCAAATTAAATTTGTTAGAAGCTATTGATAAATTAAAATGGTAACGCCATTACGATGGTATCTCTACTATTTTGAAATCTCTTTCAAAATTTGACACTATTAATTTTGAATGTGTTTTTTTTTTTTAAGAAGTTACAGAAATTTAATTGGGATTATAAAAGAACTGGTTATATATAGGTTATGTATATACATTGCTATCCAATTTTGATATATATATGATTGGATTTATATATATATAATTGGATTTATATATATATAAATCCAATTTATTTTAGGCCCACTGGATGCAGTATTTAAAGAAGTCTTTGGGGCATTGACAGTCCTCCAGATCATGAATCACTCCATCCTGCCCCCCTCTGGCTAAAATTAGAGCCCATGTTCATAAATAACATCATATTACCTTCTGTCCTCTTTACTAACTTTTCACAAACATACATCTGCTGTTAAATCAGCAAGTCATACTTTGGTTGTTCCATGTTTGCACCGTTTTGCCATAAGCAGACAGCACGTTTGCATACAACATTTGAGTCTTTTAGTCCGTTAATGTTTTATTGTCGAAGTAGAAAAACATCCCCACTCAGAGTCCACTTGTGACACACACACACCTTTGGAATGGCTTTCTCTTTTGCCAGAGAGTAAGACACGTATCACCGGAATGTGTGAATGACCTCAGTCAACTTTATGAAGACGGCTTGGAGATGGGGAATGGATGCTGATTGAATATGGAGGCCTGCGCTTTCCTGTATTCATATTTGTTCAATAAACAGCAGACGCAGGTTTTTCATTCTAAAGGTTGTGTTGGTAAATAATGTATCCTCCTGGTTCATTGTGCTTTTTGGGACTCCCTTCTCTCTCTGGACTCTCAGAGGACTCTTCAGTTCTCCATTCACCCGTCACCATCTCCACCGCTCTACAGTCTGCCAGCATGAACAGTTTTTGGGATTATTCACGTGGAGAAATACGCAAGCTCATAATATACATTCGCCAACATAAATGAGAAGAATTGTTGGTTCCCTTTTTGAAATATCTGTAATCCATATGACCTCTGTTGCGTTAATTTATACTCCTGATATATTTCTGACGGGTTGCAGTTCACAACCACATATGGTTGATATGTTTTACTAAGAGCTTTTGTATCTTTGACACTTAGAACATGAAAACAGGATGATCAGATTCTAAATCACAATTGTGGTTCTAAGTCAGATTTATAGGACAGTAATTGAAATTCCTCACAGTACGAGGTCAGGCTTTGTGATTTTATAATTTGAAATGATGAGGCTGCCCGTCAAACTTATTGAATCTAAAAGGGAAGTGGTTGTATTTCTTAAGTAACAAACAAATGGACAAAGACAAAAACAAAAAAAGGTGTTTTTCAACCCAAATTAACAGTCCAATAGAAAGCAATACAGCATTGATTGTACAGACCAAGATAAGCAGGCTGAGGTTACTGATGTCTCCTCTTCGACATGAAGACATCAGACAAACACTAACCCACCAAACTAAAACCCTTTGCCGTTTGAGTCACACTTTAAGGAATAGTTGTCCAATTGACTTGACTTTTGAAGACATCCTCATGAAACACACCATAAAATTGATATAGTCAGATTAAAGTTATGAGATGGGGAAATGTTTGGACTATATGACCTTTTTTTCCCTGACTAAAATAACTTCCAAAAACTTTAATTTACTGTAATTACTGCCACAACTTGACTAAAAAGTCTCAATTCTGTCTTATTTGACATCATACTGACTTATTACCATGGTACTAATAATAATTTCAATTTTAAAAGTCAGAATTGGATTTCCCAAACATTGTTTTATTCTTATCAGTAATGTGCTTCCATACTTATAATTGACTCAACATAATCAATCCGAGAAGTAAATATCACTATTTGGTCAAAAGGCTTTCAGCTCATTTCCATAAACATGTAGTGAAAATGTAAAACCTCAGTCACAACTGTATTATTTAAAGCATATTGCATAACTCCCATGATAATACAGATTCCAAATGTTTTCTTGGTGCTTTTCAGGATTTCATTCTGTAGGAGGCATATTGGCTTTGTTTCTTCTGCGTGCATTCCCAACTTCCTGCTTTGGCTTAACAACTTTACTTTCGTTACTTTCTGTCCATGTGTGTAATATGTGGAGACTATGTAAAACAATGTCCATTATTTAAATAATGCTTTGATCTCCAAAAAGCACGTGATTTTTTTCGCTCATGAAGTCATGAGTGCGAGTTTATTTTCATATTATAAACAGTTTTTTTTTTATCAAACCAGGGACAGTAAAAAAGTTAATTGTGACATTCCGGAGATTGTCGACATTATCCGAAGATGACGATTTGCGCACGAGCGACGGGGGCCAGTGAGTGTGTGTTTGCTGCGTGCGAGTGTGTGTGTGTGTGTGTGTGTGTGTTGAACTGAGCGGAGGTGAAGAAGAGGAGGATGAAGCTGGGAGCGGAGGATGGGAGGAAGAGTGGAGTAAGAGACAGGCTAGCTGTGTGTGAATGAGTGAGGAAGAGGAGAGGAAGGTCGTCGGAGGGACCGACAACAAAGACTTCAATATTTTGGGGATAACCTCCGGAACATTACAAACGGAAACTTTCAACTTTTTACCCGCCACATCTCGGCTTGTTGTGTCCGGAGCCGGCTTTGTTTCACGGCGGGGGTGTCTACGATAAATGAAGGAATAAAATAGATCCCCATCGACCTTTTTCTACCCAAGCGGGGGAATACCCTGGGACTGCTTTTGATAAAGGTTACACGAGAATGGCGGCCAACATGTACCGAGTGGGAGGTAAGGAATGTTTTACATTTTTAAGACCCCCCCCCCCCCACTTACACACACACACACACACACACAACGTGATTGTTCGTTTCAACAGCAAGGTGGCTAGCTAGCCGCTAGCTGTCTGTGCGTTAGCCGCTAACTAATGCTAGCTCTCGCCTGGTGCCTGTACGTGCGTTCACTGGCATGGAAGAACGTCAAATCTATTCAAAACCTCCAACAATGTAATGTGGCTTAGCTAATGAGTAAATGTAAATAACTCCAACACTGTTACTTAGTTTATGCCCAGTTCCGTTTAGCCTTATCCGCTCCAACATTCGGCACGGATATAATACACCAAGCAGTGTTCATTTTTAACAAAATATCAACTTTTAAATACGGATCGGCGTGATATCCCGACTAGTATCGACCGAAATACGTTACCCCAAGGCGGGCGGCTGCCAAGCAGCATGAACCGGTTGTGAAAGTTAGTATATCATTTGAAATAAATGCACCATTTGTGAGACTAGAGTAAGCCGAATTGTATTCGGAGTTATAAGTAAGCGAAGCAATCGTAATTTGTGTCACATTTTGGACGTTGAGTCTGTCGCGTTACATACGGCAACGTCCTGGAAGTGAACACGATGCTAGTTAGCATTAGCTGCTAAGTTAAAGCTAGCTGTTGAGGTCAGAATCCAACCAACTCTACCGACGTCTGTGGGCAGCTAGCTGAAGCTTGTCGGCTAGCTTTGTCTGTGGGGCGGTATGATGTTAATGCCTCCGCCACATCGCTTCATGTGCAACGGATAGCGTGAGCCGCGCTAGCTAACTTTAATGCTACATTCAGTTAGCTTAGCGCTACATACTGTACGAGGTTGTGTTCGCCGGTGAGCTCGGCTCTCTCGAGCCTATGGCGTTAAGTGACACGTTTATGAAGAGTAAATACTTCGTATTATACCATTAACCAGTAGTTACAACGAAACACCGGCAGGAGAAACGCCTACCTAAGTGAACTAGCTAACACCAAGTTGCCCCTGATGTAACGATGTCTGTGCCGGTGAGACTTTCATTATGTACCGCTACTTTGCCGCTGGATGGAAACCTTTAGCGTCTCGTCAAAATTAAATTGGGCTATAAAACGTTATTAACATTGCATTTCACAGCATCCCGTGAAATGCCAAGTGTTTATATGATACAGCAAAATGTTGTATGTTGCATTATTGAGATCTTCACCCTGCTCGTTCGTTAATAGCGGGGTTTCAAACGTCACAATTAGTGTAGAGAAACCAAACGCCGGTAAAGACGACTAGCTTCCCGCGACGCTGCCGCCACTGTTTTCCGCCTCAGTTTCGTTGATCCTTCGATATGGACATGTGCACCTCTACTCGGCTGTCTATTTCGATCTGTCGCCTTGTGTTTCCAGTGCATGTTACTACCATATATTGTATATAATCATTAATAGTCATGTTAGGACTTTGTGTACCTTTTTTGTCTCGTTTTGTGGCCGCCGAAACAGTTGAATTGAGAGAGTGACAGTGTCATTGCTGTTTAAGGTCGGTAAGGTCATACAAGTGTCTGTGAGCTATTTAGGTCATGCTGATTTCACACTACTCTGAATAATTCTGTGCTTAATGTTAGCATCCGGTATTTGTTTCACTTTGTACACTGGGTAGTGTGGTGCCAATGAGTCTGGGAACATCAGCATCTCTAGTCACTGGTAGAATGGGCTGATATTGGGCTTTTATGAAATATCTGGTAACGTTCATTATCCAGGCTCTTTTTTTTCTTTTCAATTAAATGTATATATAAATAAATAAATAAAACTAGGTTTACAATGGATTTTTTTTTCAATGTCTGTCTTAAGTGTTCCTATTCCAACTAAGGATAGTTTCAGGTATATTTTGGTCTGGTTTATGTAAAATTGCTGTCCTAGGCGCACACAGTAAAATAATAGTTGTGCATGAGACCTGCAAGGATGGACCCATGCAAAGGCATGCTGCTCAGAGCAACAAGGACTGTTGTGTGCAGGTCAGCAGGCATACTGAGGGAACTTTGCATGAGATCTATCGTTGTGCAGAGCTGCTGGATCTCTCAGTCGAACATTTTTGCCAGCCTGCTGGATCATGTGTGTCGTGGAATTTCCACATCGGGAATGCAGTGTGGTATGGCGTATACAGTGTTGCAGTTTAATGCTAAGTCTATACCCTAACATATTGCAGTTAGCAACAAGCATGTGATTATTTAATGACATAGACATGTATTTTTAAGTGGCCCACACAGAAACCAGGTTAAGTGGTTTGGCTGTATGGTGTAGAAACATTTTGTAATATAGGCATTCATGTTGAGAGATTTTAAATTGGTCAGAAGGAGTTCATATTTAAGAATCAAGAGGATTTTCTGTTGTTGCAGCTGACTGGTGCAGGCAGTTCTGTATGAGCAAGCACATATATTACACATCCTCTAGAAGCACACAGTGTTCGGCCCGCATGTAAGATCATTATCTTTCCCAGAGATTAGTCGAAGGGCTTCCTCCTCTTCATTCACCCTCAAGCACCCTGCATACTGCGCCACTCCAGCCGCATACGTCCACAACAAACACTCACGGCTGCCTTTTTTTCAGATGATTTTTTTCTTACATACTGACACTCGCACACAACCACCAGCTCATCTTGACGTAATTATATCGAACCTCAGGTTTAGCTTAGGTGTGTGTTTTTTCTTCTTCTTAAGGGTTGATGGTGTGAACCCTCTGAAGTCCATTGTGTTTCGTGGATCATTGATCCATCAGCCCCCTTGCTCATTGATAGACTAAGCTGGCCTCGGTGCTGGGGGAGCAGGATCATTCTTTAATTTGTCCCACTGGGCAGGAAGTCGAGATGGAGGGCTGGAATATAAAAGAGTAACTCCCAACGTTCACCATCTTTAGAGCTAGAATCAGTCATGTCGGTCACATGAGAGTGCAGATCTCTTTTTGGCGCTTCAGCCAGTGTTACGTAATTTGGTGCCGTTGTGTTCCTTCTCTGCGAACAAGGAGGTGATGCTTTTCTGGTCAGGCTCCTCATCAGTGTGCTAAGTAGAGCAATAAATCCTGTCTGAATCCTTCCTTCTCCATCTCTGCCTGTGATGATGCATCAGAAACCCACTGGTATCCTCCCGAGGCTCTCTGTCCCTGCTTGTGGGAGGACCAGATGGAGCTTGACGTGAAGCCACACTGCTGTGCAGAACTGCATCAAACACTACAAGGAGGCACTGTGTCTGTGGTAGTTGTAGGATGAATGGATGGTCGGCTTGATCAATATTTAAAAAGCCGACAGCTCTCAGTTAAAGCCATCAGCTGGCAGTGTGAGCTTGTATTCACTATCATTAAATCTGAATATATTTATAAAACTAATAACAACCCAGTCTTTTACAAAGTACAATGACCACTTTTACATTGATAACTAATTATATGTTGTATTAAGAATCAGAATCTGCAAAGTAGCTCAGCTAGAAACTAATTTAGTTAAATACATGTTGGGAAGTTAATGGTCAAATATTTACCATTGAGATGTTGTGGACTAGAAATATAAAGTAACATAAGATCTAAATACTCAAGTAAAGTACAAGCACCTCAAAATTGTACTGAAGTACAGTATTTGAGTAGCCTAAATGTACTCAGTTACTCACCACCACTACTGGAACAAGAGCACAGAGTTCTTCGTAGGGGTGGGAATCACCCGAGGTCCCACGATTCGATTTTATCACGATACTTGGGTCCCGATTCGATACTATCACGATTCTGCGATATATTGAGTATTGCGATTTTATTCCCTTTTTTTCTCCGCAAATTGTCCCCAAAGGAAAACTTTGTCAACATATTGTATCTAAGAAAATACAATTTTCAGTCTGTTCATCTCACTTCAATCATTTTTATTGTAGCAAATTGTGATTGTCAAGCAGACAAACTGACCAACACTTTCAGATATGTTGCACCTGACAAACTGAACTGCTTGTGTTACAGTCTGCATAGTCGCGTCATTCGAGCTGGACGCGCCAGAGAGGGGGCGGGGCTTATCTCTGTGGTTTATCTCCGTGCAAAGAGTTTCCATTTCTGCAGTCCACCATGAAAATAACTACTATTTCTGCTTTATACTTGTTGTGGAAATCCCAAAGAGGTCGGGGCATCAAACGCCAAAACAGTTCTCATTGTTCCAGGTGATCCCTCCTCCAGGTTTGCCCTCAACCTGTAGTCTTGCGCTCTCATTGGCTGTCGCTCCCCAACCGGTCCAGATGTTTAGATATCTGGATTGCGCCTGCAATGTATCGACAGCATTCCTTGTTTGTCCATTTTGATGAACATTTTTATATTTACGATATAGCCTATAGCATACTCACTGATGTGTAAATTAGATAGGTGGAGCTAGTGGTCAGGGGAAGTGATACCGTTGTATGGGCTCTACTGACTTGCTTGGTAGAGGAAGAGCTCATCTGTAGCTTTTTGACAGTTGGCTCGAGTCAGCAGGAAGAGATGGAGTGAGTCAGCTTGTTGGGCAGATGTCATGTGATCAGAATGTAATCGAGACCATCTCCAAAATGGCCCCACTTACAATCATTACATGAGTTTTTGCTGTTCCAGATCAAATATCCACATATATTGGTTACCAGTGGGAACTTTAAAGTGTCCTTCTTATTAGTTTTCCTCGCGCAGTGGCTTGACTGAATTGTGTGACCCGGGCTGTCCACCACATTGTCTCCTCTGCCCAGCAGGTTTACTTCAGCAGTGTCATAACAGGCTTCCCCCGGTGTTTGATAGTGTTGGAATTGATACCGGCAGCCTTTCACTGTAGCAGGATTTACCTTGTTGCTACACCTTCCGGCCTCCAGGTGTTCTCTGTCCATTCCCGTGTCCTCCCAGTTCAGAGGTCATTCTACTGACAGACCTGCTTTATTATGAGTTTGATCAGTTTCCCTTTTGACTGAACTGACGTCAGTGTTCGTTGCTGTGATACGAGGAAATTTACCGTGAATGTGAGCTGCACTGCAGACTGCTCGCTCATCTGACCGCCACACTGCTCTTGTGTAGCCTACTGGCCTCTTGACCCGTTTAGACGGGTTAGATCTCGGGAAGCTCTTGGAGACTTCTACACATGACCAGCTTCCCCGTACTCACCCTTGAACCTGAACTAAGCTGCTGGATTTGATTCAGTTAGTCTGACGGGTATTATGTTGCGGTCTTGGTGATATTAGTATGAAACTTTTCTGTCATTTGTGTACATTATGTTTAAAGCACATTGTACTTGATCTTTCCCCCCTCTGCCACATTCATTTCCCTGGTAATAACTGCCTATTTGAAGTGTAGACTGGGTCAGCGCTGTGGGTGGGAAGGATTACTTGTGGTTAGCAGAATGGGCTGTGCATACATTCCTACGTATAGAATATTGTGGAATTAATAGAATGCAGTAAACGCTAAACTAAGACACATAATACAGGCTCATCTCTCAAGTAATAAAAAAATCGAATCGAAGAGGGTAAAAATCTGACCAACAATTTGACAAAGCAAGTTGCATTTTCAGTTATTTATCAAGGAAACATGCTCATCAATTTGCAGGTGTTTTCTGTTCCTCAGAATGTGATAATTTGCTGTTAAGGATATTTGTGATCATTTTATTTTTGTTTGGACTAATTTTGGAGTCTGGGAAATTAGGATCTTCGATGATGCTTGGTCTTGATGAGGATTTGTGTTTTTTGTGTCGCTGTCCATCATTAACACTCTGGGGTCTGGGGTCATTTTCTTGATTTTACACAATTTTGAAATTTCCCTTTTTTAAAGTCACTTGCATATGATACACACATGTGTTGTATATCAAAAATTACAGAGCAATCTCAGCTATCTATATAATGAGGCACCATTGTCCCAAGGCACAAGTGTAAAGAGAAAATATGACTAAAACTGAAAAATGTAATCTTGATTTTGGAAATGTTTCATATTTGTTGTGAAAACATACTCATACTCATGTGGCATATCGGTTTTGGTGATGGAAATTGGTTTACCAAAGGTCTTAGGTTCACAAAAGCAGTGGAATATATGAATAAAATGGTAAACACATGTAAATAAATGTCAAAAAACAAATGTATTATTATATGGTGGGGATGATGAGCTGTGGCTGGCTTTGAGGCCTGCTATGGTGATGTGTTGGCAGGCAGACGACAGGGAGACCGCTGCATGTTGCATGTTGTCCTCTGGACCCTCACAGCTCTGAATCCACTCTGTAAAATACATTAATACAAGTCAGTATGAGTTCACTGAAATAAAGTTAATGGTGATAGAGACAACAGTTGATTACCCACCGTTCATAGCTGTAGTCAACTATCTCCGTTAGCTCGCGCCGTGTTAGCAGCACCTAACGTGACATAAACACTACTGTAGTAACGATTAACGGAGATCCAACGCTACTTGTACTAAGTTCACTGTAAAAAAGTTAATGGTGATAGGGACAACAGTTGACTATGCACCGTTCAGTCATAGACACGAAAGAGACATCCAAAACGGCGCTATCTAGTGACGCGCTAACACTACGAAGCTATTGTCAACAGACACACGTTAGTTACGGTCTTACAAACACATAATGGAGGTCCAACACGACTAGTCGTACTAAGTTCACTGTAAGAAAGTTAACGGTGATAGGGACAACAGTTGATTAATCACCGTTCAGTCTCACAGAAACGTTGTAGCTAGCTATCTGGCCCGTTAGCTCCGGCTAGCTCCTTGTTAGCGAATCTTTCAGGCACTGAAGCTGCGCCGTCAGTCCCCTCCAATATAGCTATCCAGGACTCTTTGCTTGGCATCTTCTGACTCACACTGAAACTTTTCACACGTCGTAAGACACGTCCATGTTTAGCTGCTCAGACGCGGAAGTGGAAACCATATCCGCCAGAATTGAAACCATATCTCTGTGACGTATTATTGCTAAGTTCTAATTTTATTAAAAACTTAAACACCTGGTTTTACGCATCGACGCGGGCCCCGCCCCTAAAGGGTTTAAGGGTTTGTATGTCCCTGTGTTAACGGTGTCATTGCCAGAAGGTGTCACCATGGCGTGAAATCCTAGCATAGCTGTCCCCCTTAATGACTGATTACATTTATATATAATAATGCGGTGTGCTTCTGTTGGCCTTATCACATTAGAGGCCACGAACAGTGACCGATTTAAAATCTTACGTTTAATAACAGCCAGTCGTCACGGTTGCATCTGCCTGTGAGCCTCACATTTCTTTTCTATTGACTTGTAGTACGGGTGTACCTTTTCTCAATGAAGCAAAACATGCAGTAAATGTTTCTTTCCCCTTCGTTCATTGTTCGATTGGCCAAAAGTGCAATTCACTCCAATCATTTGACAGAAGTAGTAGTCGGCTTTTCTCCTCGATCATTTAACGTGATTAAGGAACATTATTTTAACCCGTAATGTGTTTTTTCTAAATATTTGTATTTATTATTTAAAAAATAATTTAATCAATAGTGCTGTATCTGACTTGTTTTTTTATTGTAGATATTCTGGCAATCTGCAAATCCATTGGCATGAGTTTCAGTTATGTTTGAAATGTCTTCATTCCATTGTTTCATAGTGAACCAAAAATATTTGTACACCTCTCAGCGGGTGAGGTAAGCGCAGTCTGTCTGGGGATGTAACCCGGCGGGTCAGGGTCGGGCCCTCGGTGTGGGAGGCTCTCTTGGTGGAACCTCTCCCCGGAGAGGCTGAAGCCTCAGTTCCTCCGCGGCCATGCAAATGAGCGGCTCCAGGTCACAGCGAGCGTCACAGCAACCCTTTGCGGACCTCGCCTGCTCCCCGAGACGAGGGTCCTTCCTCCTGGCAGGGGTCATCCAGGATAGACTGTCCTCTGCGGCGACTTCATCAACCCATCTGATCCGTTGTTGAACACGGACAGTTATCATGCTTTGTTTGATTTATTTTTGCCATATCCAATACAATTTGTTTGCTGAACCGCAGATTATTTGCATGGTTAACTATTATTAACCATCACAATGTAAAATAAAGTTTTACTGACTATTGTTATACACCAATATTCAGTATATTATGTGATCATGACATCATTTATGTTTTTCTAGTCGCCGGTCTCTAATGTTACATCGTAAACAACTAATCTGTGTTAAAACTGAAGGTTCCGTTCTGTTACATTATGATGCGTTCAGGCTCTGCCCAGTGAAAAGTTAAGTTATAACATGTGTTCACAAGTAATATGTTTACAGAAATAAAAAATAGATATTGGAGATGAATTATGATCTGATGAGATGAATTATGATCTGTTTACACTAGCACTAAGCAGCTTATAATGCCACAATTTGTTTTGATACATAAAAATACAATATTCTATTTCCTTTTTTGATTTGTGTGTTTTTATGAGGCGAAAACCCCCACTATAAGTTAAGTAAAAGGATAGCTTTGGGTATGGTTTACTGACTTCAGAGTGGTTGAACAGATTTATTTTTTTGGGACGGTGGCACAAAAAAAAAATAGTCTGGAGTAGGGCTGCAACTAACGATTATTTTAATAATCGATTCATCTGTCGACTATTTTTCCGATGAATCGGATAAAAAAACGAAAACATTCATTTCAAACCCTTTATTCAAAAACAGAACTGACGGTGCAAAAAATCTTCAGAACGTGCACAAACAGGTTGCTCCTTGAACATCCCTGAGCTGTTAAAGTAATACAAAAAAAGGCCTTTTTTATTTTGTAATTCAACATCAGAATATATTGATTGTCTCTGAGTGACATCTTGAGGTGGTCTACTATTAATATGCAGTGGAATAGTTTGTAACTATGGACCATTTTCTTTAAATTAGAGACATTTGCTCATGAATGTGATTTTATTTTGTATTTTTATAGAGCTTTTATTTTGAAATTCCAAAAGAGAATGTCCTTGGAATACAGTTTAACCGGAGGTTTGCTCTTATTTTGAAGTCAGTTCTTAAACGCTCGTACCGTAATGCTTAGTATAAACGCGCACCGGAAAAATACTGCACCATGTTTTTTGTTCTGCGCTCAACTCAAACATCTCCGCGACTTATTGAGTGGCGTAATAGTCGCGCGACACAACGAATCGATAATGAAATTCGTTGTTGCAGTCTAATTTTCATCATTACTGGTCTGTGAATGTTAGGAGTTAGATAAACAGCCGGTGGTGCTAATTCTCCAGTCGGGTGCCATTACAGAGGAAGAGGACACAATGAGATGATGAAATAAGAAGAGCTGCAGCTCATGTGCTCATTGTTCACTGGTTCATGCTTTTTCTTAACTAGGCCCTCAACATTATTACTATTACTTATCATTCAGTCCTCTGCCCAGCTGGTGTCAGCTCACCACACTAAACTGCAATATCTACCTCCGTTAGTCTAATTTTTACCTAATAAAACTCACATTTGAATACCGTTGTTCACTTTTATGGTGTCAAAGAAAGTAGAAGTGTGTGTCCCGGTCATAGTTCAGTGATAAAATTCTAACACACCACTCGGACCTCGGACTGCTGACGGCCCTGTTGGGTGAACCCTCGGCCACACTAGATGAGTAAGGATGTCGAACCAGCGGGTTCCTAGGATTTATTACCCTAAAAAACCAGCAGGTGAACTAAGGAACAAATTAATCATTGCTATAACCTAAAAATAAAAAATCATAGGCTCAACCTGTTGCCCAACTCACAAATAAAACAAAATACTAAATATATAAATACACGATAACTAAACAAATGACTAAAAGAAACAAAAGAAAAAATATCTAATCTACGTATAGTATAATCACACACAAGTACTTATTCGTAAAACAACTTCTAAATACTAGGAAAAAAGAAATGTCTCTGACATGATGTAACTCTCGTGGCCTGCAGCACAGAGGTGATGCTTTCAGCTCAGCTGTTGGTCTGCAGGATTAAGGAAAACGTTGGAGCGGATGGCTCTGCCCTCTCGAGTGCGTTTCTAGTTTACGCTTCAAATCACATAGACGACTTTCCTGTTGCACCAGTACACTCACTGAGCTGGCAGGGTTTGGTTCCCCCACAGCTTCTCGGTGTTGTATGGACAGGCCTCCAATTAGAGCTGTGTGTCACTATCCATCAGGTTAGCCAAACTAAAGTACAACTGCAGTGCTTTGTTGGTGTCATCCACAGGAAACCTAAACTGTCGGAGTACAAATATTTACAGAGGAATATGTTCTATACGTGGTATTTATTTTGTTGTGTACAGCCATGCGTTGATGTGAATATTTCCCTGTGAACACGTGATGAGTCTAATCGTTTTTCTTGTGTTTTTTCTCCAGATTACGTGTACTTTGAGAACTCCTCCAGCAACCCTTACCTGATCCGTAGAATAGAAGAGCTCAACAAGGTTGGTTGTTTCTCTCTTTTTGTTTCCTTTTTAACGGTGTTTCTGTCATACGAGGAGTGGGTAAAGTCCACATTTGAGCCAGCAACGGTGGTTTGTTACTTTACATTAGCGTCACACACAGCGTCACACACAGGTAGAGGGAGGCAGCGTCACCCGGGCCTCACTTAATGACTTTAACAAGCTCTTTCTCTCCAAGTTACACTCTCAGCCGGATGTGCTCTCAGGTACTGACATTTGTCACAGATGGATTTAACATGAATCAGTATTCGGGAGTACTGACGTTATCTGGTCGGTACCCAACCCTATTTAATACCCGGCAGTATTGTATTGCCCCATTGTATATCTAACCTTTATACACCTTCTGATCAACTGGCCAGTGTGTTGATTAGGGCTGCAACAACGAATCGATAAAATCGATTAGCAAAAGTGTTGGCAACAAATTTCATTATCGATTCGTTGTGTCGCGCGATTATTACGGCAGTCATAAAGTCGCGGAGAAAAAAGAAAAGAGCAGCGCAGAGCAACTGGCCTGCCAGCGTGTCTGAGATTGGAGTGAGAGACTGAGAAACGCTGAAGTTGTGATCTTAGCAAAAATAGAACATCTTGGATGTGTCGAGTCTTGGCCAATCAGCGTTCAGATGTCTACAGCGGCTTCATTTCCCTCAAACTTGTTGTTAATGGAAGCTAGTCAGCTTGCTATCACGTTAGCTAACGTGTTTGGGTTGTGTATTGTCATTAAAGTTACGTTATGTTCCGTTACAGTTTCGTCTTGCTTGTAAAAAAACGTATCGTGGTGAAACATGCCGTCACCCCCCGGTCTGGTTCACTTCACGCTGTCACTCGTTAACGTTTAACCGGCACACCGGCGGATCTGGCTGCAGGTTGTTTTTTTACTCAAAGTAGACTGAATCAAATCACGTAGTTGGGCTTAGCCAACAATGTGATTTCGTGGTCGTAAGAGGCCCAGAATGAAATAGTTTAGGAAGAGGACGCTCTATATGCAGAGCTGAGATGAAGTGGAGCTGGGCCTGGAGGTTTCAGTCAAAACAGACGTGAGAGGAGCAGTACAGCTTCCCACTGTCCCAGTGTTTCATACATATTGATAAAGCAAGGCATGCTAAAGCAGCCTCTACTCCAAGGAGATCAGTTAAAGTAAAAAGGCAGATGTAAAGCATACATGTGTATGTTTTTAGTGTTAGTCCATTTTAATCTAATTTGTTTAATTAACAGCTCGGGGATGTTCAAGGAGCAACCTGTTTGTGCTTTCTGAACATGTTTTGCACTGTCACTTCTGTTTTTGAACAAAGGGTTGGAAATTAATGTTTTTTTGCTTTTTTATCCGATTCATCGATTAATCTAAAAAATAATCAACCGATTAATCGATTATTAAAATAATCGTTAGTTGCAGCCCTAGTGTTGATTTGTATATTATGACACTTCAGATCTCATTCCAGTACACACACACACACACTCACATTCACTCACACACACTCACTCACACACTCTCACTATATCCCCTGGTCTTTCCTGGACGCTGCTCATGGTAAACTGGTTCCTGTAATCACAGGACACCGGTACAGGAGCCACTTGTATAATATAGCAGCAGCAGACACAGGCTTGTTTCCCAGTCAAAGGATTAAGCTCATTTATGTAACACTCTTACATTGAAGGGCTTGTGCTGAGCAGCAGGAGGACTGCATCGTCCTGAGTGCTAATGGCTGCTGAGCAGGGAGAGACAGGGGGAGAGAGAGATAGATCTCTTTATGATGATACCAGTCTAATGTATCATCTTAATGTGATTTCAAATCTGCCATATCATGATACGAACCATAGAGGAATTGGCCTGATAGAAAGGAACACCGTGAGCATTATGGAAGTGGTTTGAGAACCTGAACCTTCAGAGAGCAGAACAGAGTGGCCACAGACGAAACTCACCTGTGTGAGGAGCCTGCTATCACGCAAGCAGAAGAGCGCAAGCAGGCTGAAGTTAGTTTGACAATCACCAGCTGGTCTGCATCCAGCTGAAATTACTTTAATGTTCAGTATTGGCCAGTTGAACTGGTTTCATCACAATACGGTACTATATTCAGTCTTTAGTATAGGATGTGATATTTGCTGATATCACTAAATCTGTCACAACACAATTTTGGTTTAATTCAGTTCAGGGGCCTGCGATTGATATGAGACAATAGCAGTTACATTTATATCATCTCGTAAAAAGCAACTCAAATGTTATTATTAGTGGGCTCTCCCAGACGTTTACATGAAAAACAATATATTCTACAAAATAGCCCTCATGTAGTTGGAGGGCTATTCAAAATAGAGATAATTTCAAAATAAAGGTATCTCAAAGATGATTATGTATCAAAGTCTTCATTTTTACTCCTTTTCCAGTGTGTTAAATGGTTTATTTAAGGGGACAGTGCACATTAATAAAAACATTTCTGTTAAATGAGTTAGCCAAGAGGCTATTTTCCATCTGTAGTCCAGATTAGTTACAATTGTGTTCTTTTCTTGTGGCCATCATCAGTAATAATATTATATATCTGTACTCACTGAGTTAATAGTTGAGATCTACTGACATGGCAGTGTTACTGAAATTCCTGTTACAAAATGACCGTAACTGATACAAACATTTTGCACTTTTATGTGCACCAAACTAGAGCACCGATCAGCGCAGATCAGATGAGAACCCACTACCTGGAGTGACTGTTGATTGGGATTACTGAGTGCTTGGTATCCATATCATGATCACCCTGTGGCCGCCCACAGCTGCTGATAATGAAAGTGCTTTCTGTTTGCAATTTATTTTTGGCCCTCCTAAAATAATAAGCAAAGAATCGGAACGGATGAAAACCAGAACTGAAAAGTAGAACTGAATAAAATGTGAATGACACTTAGTCCGAGCTGGTACCGCTGACGAACCCTGATCATGAGAAGTGAATGAAGCCGTGTCAATATGGCTGTTTTAACAGAGGCAGATACACCACTGCTTTGTTACGCAGCCAACTTGTAACCACTGCCTCTCCACTTCCAGACAGCCAATGGGAACGTGGAGGCGAAGGTGGTGTGTCTCTTCAGGAGGCGGGACATCTCAGGAAACCTCAACAACCTGGCTGACAGCAACGCAAGTGAGTACGAAATCACGGAGCCCAAAGCTCCTCTCAGGTCCTCTCTTCTCTCCTCAGCGCTCCTCTCTTTGTTTCCTCCGGTGTGGGAACAGGTACGATGTGGCTCGCTGCCTTTTAATGAACTCTTCCCTGTTGTGTTCCACATAAAAAAAATCCCCAAAGCACCTCTTCAGCGTTTATGCTGTAAACTGCACCTTTTGATAATGGTTTATTTAATAAGGGGACAGTGCACATTAATAAAAACATTTGTTAACCCTTGTGTTGTCTTGGGGTCAAAATGACCCGTGTACGAGTGTACATGTATGTGTGTTGATGGGTCATTTTGACCCCAAGACAACACGAGGGTTAAAAGTGCCAGAGTTAGCCAAGAGGCTATTTTCCTTCCGTAGTCCCGAGAGGCAAATGTTCAAAAAAACTAAAACAGAAATAAAATTAAATATACAAGGATTATATAATGTTGCCGCTTTTGCAATAGGTGCACAACAGTCAAACACAGCTAAAAAACAATAAAGAATATGCATGTAGATGAATGGTCGACCGGCAAAGTCCAGACAGACGGACAACAGACAAGCAGAGGGAAAGTACAACATCGACAGATTGAGGAAGGCAATTTCTTTAGTTGTGCCTTAAACCTTTTTAGCCCCGCGTCCCACGGCGCCCATTATCGGACAAGGAAATTATCAAATAAGTCAAGTGACGTTTCCTAGTTTCCACTGCCGGTTTCTGTCCTGATAACTCCGTTACTACACAGTATCTCTTCGTGTTGTTAAATTTAAAGTGTGTCCAGCTGTTTTTTTTTTTGTCCCCGACCGTGCCCTCTGTTGCAAGCATCCATCACCGTCACCACCTGACTAATACCAAGCTCCTTCGGCAGCAGGGTGCAGCAATAGGTTGTTTGGTTTAGTAGGTCAGAGGGTCGTCCTCGTTTAGGGGTCGATCACGGGCTCCTCCGGTCTGCATGTTTAGCGGGACACTCGGTGCCGAGTTGCTCCCCGGCAGCTTCGCAGCAACCCGCTGCTCCTGACATGCTCCCAACTTAGAGTTGGCTGTGACAATATGGCGCCTCTACACGCGGTCTCTCTCTTCCCGCCGAGCGGCTCTCCATTGACCTTTTTGAATTAGCAAAACAAAATGACAAAGAGACTTTGTCCTTTTCATCGACGATGTAGTCACAATTATTGTTTAATTAAGTCAACGTGCTGTCGTCATCGCTGACAAACATATTTTGTCAAACATTTCATCAGTGAATGAACTCTGGTAATGAATGCTCGTGTTAGTTCAAAGATGCGCTCCTTCATTCACCAGTTTCAGATCCCATAACCTCTTCATTGCTGTATCCAGTTCTCTTTATACATCCATGATTCTCGTTGCATCAATTTCCGGATTAATTAATCATATTGTATAAAATAATTGAAGGTGATCATTTCAATAGTTTTCAATAAGGGCATTTAGCATTTGGATGAGGAAGTTGGTGAAAAATAAACATTTATTTCAATGTTTCAAGTACATTACATTCATATTTTATTTTATATTTATTTATTCTGCTCTGCTCGATTCAAGGATCCAGCCGATGATCCCATCCCTGTGTGTGATCACAGTGCCAAGGAGGTGGGAGTTTGGAGGTAGTGGGGGCAGGGGGAGGGGGTTTGGGTGCTAATGGCATGCAGACTACTGAAGCCTGATCACATTCACTCATTACCCCCAACCCCGACACCAACAGCAGCTCCCCCTCCCTCCTCCTGGGCCGCAGTGCTCCAGACAAAGACATCCACACACACACACACACACACACACCTCAAAATGGATGCATTAATGCTCCTTTTTTATTGTACTCGGCTCCACACACTGATGTCGTGTTTGTTCACTGGTTATGTGGACAAGTCTGAGATACGAAATCCAAAGATGGTTTATCGTGTGCTGCTTCTGCAGCGCTCTTTTAAAGGTTTTTATTCTTTTAAAGAGGCCTAGCTGTCTACCTCCCATGGCTTTGCCTGATTGGGTTTTATAGGTGATGCGGTAACAAAGCTCAACCACAACACATTCATGGCTGTTTGTCTACATTCCAATCAGCTCTTCGCCATCACAAAGCCTCCAATGATGGCGACTGCCTCGTTTGAGCCGTATCCCAACAATCAATGCTTTGGTTATCATTGACAATCCTGATTTATCATATCATATATATTCATACATATATTCAAGCATCTTCTTCTTTGCTGTATCCAGTTACTGGAAGCATCATCAGTCTTAATTAGTTGTTTTCAAGCCACATAATTTATATAATACGTTCATGTTTTGGTTTAGAAATGTTACATGTGTCCACTATTTCGGCAATATTCCTTTCTCGTAAAAGTCTAGGGCTGGACCAGAATATTCAAATATTTTATTTGTTCGTTGTTTATGTATTTCGGTTTTCGATGTTGGTTTTTGAATTTTTCTTGCAAAAAAAAAAATGCAAACGATACTGAAGAATAACTGAAGAATTCACGCCTTTTTTAATTAAAAGCGATCGTCCGTCTCTTCTGAGACTGGAGACGTGTCCAAAGCGCTGAGCTGGAGCCTCCACAGACGGCATCTTTCTGCAGGAGCCCGAGACAGCAGCCTCAAAATGTCTCCATTTTGGGGTGAGACGGGCTCTGAGATACGTCTACGTTACGTTACATTACATTTCATTTCGCTGACGCTTTTATCCAAAGCGACTTACATTTTTGCTCTATACACCGTAGACACAGCAACGGGGAGTCTACGTTCCCACACATAGGGGGAGGAAGAGAGGAGAGTGCAGACGGAGGCCTGGGTGTATAGTTCTGTGCAAGTTTTCAGATTAATTAATTTCACAAATAATATGTTAATTTTAAATCTTTAATCAAGCAAGAAGGCAGCCGTCATGGACACACCGTCGCCATCATCTTTGGTTATTTCACTTTAGAGATTCTTGTGTTACATTTTTTTTTTAACTGTGCTCATCCCACTGGTTTGAAGTGGGCGTGGCTTTGTTGGGCAAAGGTGAGACCATGACCGTTGTTTGGACTATGCTGTAAAGTTGTCTGTTTCGCCATTGGGCTCTATGGGGATTTGAGCAGTCTTTGGCACTTCCGCTTCGATTTTCCTGTTGTTCCTCAGGATGAGGTTGTGTGGTAACCGCACCCTCCAAAAAACCCTGCGCCCATAATCGGACAAAAAAAAAAAAAAGGTTTCACAAACAACATCGGATTTCACTAATAAAGACATCTCCGTAACAGTCCGAGCTTGTAGGAGTCTAACAAAGCAATCCAAATCCATCCCAGCCAACTATTAGTACCTTCAAGTTCCCAGTTGTTTTTTTACGCCGTCTGTGGTCCTCCTGTTTTGTTTGAAACCATGTCAGACAGCACCGGCGGTACCTAATAAAGAGAACGCATCTGGGCATGCCTATGGGAATGTAGTTTTCTCATAAACCTTTTAACTTTTCTATTTCTGAACCGATTTACACAGTTTTCTTTCTGAAAAACCTTCGAATCACCCCAACGTTTTTTATTGCAGATACGGGTTCTTTAGGGTCTGTTCTTTCCAAAAAGGTGTGTTATTTGTATGTGGGACCTTGGTAAGGGTCTGAAGCACACATTTTGAACATGTCGGAAACCGCTCAAAAAGCATTTTTGGCAAATCTTGCTTAGATTATGGTGGTTATTCATAGTTATGATCAAAATATGTTGTAAAAGTGATTTTTTTTTTTCTTTTTTTTTTAATATAAAAAATCTTCACAAAGAAATTCTGAAAAATATTATATAAAATGATAAAGTATTAGAACTAATTTTGGGTTCATACGACTACTTGAACACTGAACTTTGAGAAGAGCCCCCCATATGGGTGGCATGGTGCTTAAGAGGCTACAAAAGATACATGGTCAAATGCTTCCCAGACCACCTCAGCAAGTGGTTTGAGTGATCGAATCACAATGCGTCTTGGTGACAGGGTTTTATTCTTAAGTTCACTGCTACACAGCCCCGACCTCGTCGAGCTCATACACGCTAGCCAGCAACAACCGTATCTTCAGGTTTCTTCACTCTGGTGAGAGAGAAACACGGCTGTTTAACAAAATGTAGTTCTGTTAGTTTCCAAGTGATGTGTAGCTGAGCCTGCGGTCGGTCTGGCTTTGGCCCGTTGTGGTCTGTTACAGTGATGAAGACGAGCACCAGCTCCTCCTTTCTGCTGCTCATTGTACCAAACCCAGCTTCATCTGCCTCACTTTCCCCATCCCTCCTCTTCCTCCTCATTTCTCACACACACGCACGCATGCACGCAAGCACGCACACACCAATAGCAATTCGTTGTGCAGAACAAAAGGCCCTTGATCTGTCCCCGAGGGCCACAGCACGCAACGGGTTAATTCTGACTTGCCTTGTGTCTTTGTCAGAGTGAAGAAAGTGTGTGTGTGTGTGTGTGTGTGTGTGTTACTGTTATGCTGTGTGCGCTTTAAGTGCCTGTCGCTCCTTCTGTGTGTGCGTGGTTTCAGCTGTGTGTTTGTGCGGGTGCCAGTGTGTGTGGAAGGAGTTGGGGATACATGTTGGGGGTGGGGTGGATGGGCGCCTCAGGTTTGGTACACAGGGTTTCCTACTTTGTCTAGCAGGGACTAGCTGGACGGGAGGAGGAGGGGGGTTGAGAGGTTAACAGAAAAGGGGTGGGGCTTAAGGTACCGTCCCTCTTGCTTGCTATCGCTCTCCCTCTCTCTCTCCCTTGCCCTCACTGACAGGGTTTCCTGTGGCTGAGTGCAGGGGCGGAGTCCACGGAGATGGAGCGATATAGTCCCTCCCCTCCAGCTTGCAACAAATTACTCACCCGCCTGAAATTAGGAAAGCGCAATCTAGTGGCCAAACACACACACACACACACACACACACACAGAGCTGCTTATGTCTTACTTTTTTCACCTACCTTAATTGGAAACAAGGGTGTCACAGGCATTTGGTCTTGGGAAACAGACTCATTGTTTTATAGTAAATCCATTAATAACAGTGGGCCTGTAGTGTGCATTGTAGTGGATGCCAAAGCACAAGCACAGTTTAAATTCTTACATTTCTTATCAGTCTTAGTTTAATAAAAATCACACCATTGATACAGTTTCTCTAACTTGATAATTGGCTGACCTTTGAACTCTTCTGAAGTGCTTTACAGAGGATTAACAAAATATGAACTGCTGCAATAAAAGTAGTAAGAAATTAACTCAGAAACTGAGAAAAACAGTAAACACAGTGACCCGAGGTATACGGTCGTGTTCAAACAGAAGACACTGCTGTTCAGAGGCAGCCCCCTTATTCATCGGTCAATGAGAAAACCATGGATCTATCGCTCAAACTGGGGAACTTAGTCGATCCAGGACAGAACCGTCAGAGGAAAGGGATTTTGAGAAAAAGTCGCAATTACAATCCATCTGTTCATTCAGCACCACGGACAGTGCCACGGATTCCTCAACACACAGCTAAGTTAAGCGCCGGATATTTCACAGCCATGGATTCTAACTCGAACCTCAGTCAGGTAAAGGATCAACGAGTCAGCGTTCTGCCCCTGACTCTCGGATATGCGTGATGGAGAGGGGGGTTGGCAGGTTCACGAGCCTCTTGCGTCTCCGTACCACAGGGTGTTTATGGTCAGAGCACACAGTAAAAGCAGACGCTCAGTTGGCGCCAATTCACTGTAAACTATTGGACCTCCTCATCGGTACGCTCACCGGAGGATAACGTGTGATACAAAAATAGGCTGACAAAATGAGAACTGGACAAACGGGGAAACATCCACAACTCGCAGCAAAAAGGAGCAGGCCTCCCACTAGTGACTCCTGTGGGACCTACTGCTCAGGGGCCAGCAGCCACCAGGGTGCCTCTCTATGAAAACTGTGGCTATTAAACAAGGCATGGGTTTGATTCATTCAACTTTCTATCATGAGACGTTTTGCTCTTCCTAGTGGTCCCGACCCGTGAGTTTCAGATCAGTGTTTAAGACCAAGGACTGGAATCAGCACCTGCCATCTACCAAATGGATGAAAGTTGGCTGTGGCAGGTCACATGGCACCAAGGCAGATAGGAATCCTTAAATTAAGAAATACTTTCTTTTAAAAGCATTTAAGCAGAAAGTAAAAAAAAAAGATAAGAGATTAAGGTTACCTGATGTATCCCATATTTCTACTATCATTCTACAAAGGTTTCAGAAGCGACAGTAGAAGAAATGTTCAGTGACCTGCGAGTGTCTGATGAGAAACGTAAACTGAATTCCTCCAGTCTGCGACTGTCGATGATGTCAGTCATGTGTTTGTGTTGCAGGAGAATTTGAAGAGGAGTCGAAGCAGCCGACGCCGTCTGAACCACAGAAACACCAACTCAAGCACAGAGAACTCTTCCTATCTCGACAGTTCGAATCCCTACCTGCTACTCACATACGGTACGTGTTAACGGACAGGACTCACAGAGCTGCCGTTAGGTTTGAACCCTGCTTTTCACTGCTGTCACCTCCTCATCCTGACACCACTGTCACCTTCAGCCCAAAGCAGCTGCAACGAATGTCCTTACTATTCATCCTATTGTTTATGTTATTACTACCCATGCTTTTCAATTATACACCTGCCTATCAAATCCTCTGTTGGAAATATTTGAAGGGGGAGTGACAAATCTATTTACTTTTTTGTGATTAAATTAACATAATAGTAGTTTATTCATTCAAATCTGACTGAACAGTTGAAAGGAGTCTGTGTATTGAGCAGCATTCAAGGCCACAGCTAACGCACATCTCAACAAATCAGCAGCTCAACCATGTATGTTTTTTTTTTTTACTTGCACATGAGGCTTTTTTGTTTGCTTATTTTACATCAAACAGCCCGATGACCTGACGTCATGCAAAGAGGGCTACCACATCTCGACACTATTGGATTATTTGTAAATACCAAACATGTCCATACATATCTAGTCGTGCATTTATTTTCCAATAACACACCTGTGGTGAGTTGAAGGTGCCTGCAATCGTATGATCACTCGTTCAACTGTTTAGACGCTGTCCTATGTCACTGAAACACAGAACAGCTGCTGAACGTGTTTACTTTGTAAACAGAAACCCGTCGATAGCATCATGATACGATATTTTTACTAGGGGTAGGGGGGAATCGATTCAGCATAGTATCGCGATATTTTGCGTGCCAATATTGTATCGATACACGGAAGCCAAGTATCGATCTTTTATAATATCAGTTATAAACTTTGTGGTCCTCGGATAATAAAATCAATTGCTTTTCCAGCCCACTAGATGGTGCTGTGTGGTTTTCTGGTGAGGTCCCAGGTCAGCGTGATTGGGAGGAAGTTGGTCAAAACAAACATGGAGACATCCAAGAAAGAAAGAAAAAATGTGCCGTCCGCGTTTCAATCAAACGTCTGAACTTCCTGTCACTCGTAGCGCCGCTGCTCGCACAGGTGTTGCACAAAACACGGGACAACATGCGCGACACGCCGCTGATCAAAGACGTAAAAAAAAAGAAGCAGAATTCAAACTGGCTACTTGTACTCTAGCGGCCGTCATTCAGACGCACTTCCTCTCGTGAAATCCACCGAGCTGCGGCTAAGGATAATATTATAAACCCAGACACGAGGGCATTTGATTTTCCGACTTTTTTGGGATTTCCACAACAAGTATAAAGCAGAAAGAGTGGTTATTTCCATGGTGAATGGCGGAAATGAAAACTGCTTGCACAGAAATAAGCCCCGCCCTCTCTCTGACGCGTCCAGCTCGAATGACGCAACTATGTAGACTGTAATACAGTTCAGTTTGTCAGGTGCAACATTTATGACAGTGTTTGTCTGCTTGACAATCAGATTTTTTGCTGCAATGAAAATTATTGAAGTGAGATCAACAGACTGAACACGATATCTTCTTAGACAAAGTTTTCCTTTGGGGACCATTTGCGGTGGAAAAAAGGGAATAAATCGCAATACTCAATATATCGCAGTATCGTGATAGTATCGCAGTATCGTGATAAAATCGAATCGTGGGGCCTCTGTTGATTCCCACCCCTAATTTTTACTAGCTGTGATGTTATTGCATGTCTTTGTTTTTACCATTGATGCTGTGGAGAATCTGTGTTCAACATCCTGGTCACTGAATGCTCCTCACTGTCTCCCCAGGGGGAAATGTAACGTCACCCTCCTCAATGAAACGGACGTCTTGTCTGGCTACCTGGAGAAAGAGGTTGGTTTGTCACAGTTGTTACTGATGCAGTGAACGTGTTGGTGCATTCTGCAGCCAGCTGTAAACATGTTGATGTGTGCTCGGCCAGGACTGCTTCTTCTACTCGTTGGTGTTCGACCCCGTCCAGAAGACCCTGCTGGCGGATCAGGGAGAGATCCGGGTGGGCTCCAAGTACCAGGCAGAGATCCCTGACAAGCTAGCTGAGGGTGAGCAGCACATGTCAAGTTTGAGATACCAGGCAAATGCTTCCACCTGTGTAACAATAAACAAACAAGTTGCCCTTCTTAAGTTGAACCCAGTTCCTCCTCATCTCAGGTGAGTCCGACACCCGGATCCAGGAGAAGCTGGAGACCAAAGTGTGGGACCCCAACAACCAGCTCAAAGACCCTCAGATAGACCAGTTCTTGGTGGTGGCAAGGTAATGCTCCCCTCCCATCTGTCACGCAGTTGCATCATCATCACTCAATCCTGTTGCCATGGCGACTTCTGACTGCCATCCCCAGGCGAGCTTTTCTAGAAAAAATGTGTGAACTGGCAGCAAGTTTGATAATCTAATGTGAAGATAAATATTTCATGGTTGATTCATGTAACACCCGAGAGTACGTTCGGGCATATTCATTCCAATTCAGGGTATATACACGTTTTGCATAACGGTTTCCAAAAATGCAAATGTGTATGCATTTGGATGAAGATACTACAGGGGTGTTTGGAGGAGCGGCACAGTTTAATAAAGGAGGGTTGCTTTTTGGAGGGAATCGTCCTGCTGCCCTTTTTAAATGGTCAAAACACACCACCTAGTGATCATTAATGAACTTTCAGCACTCTCTCAGAAACATTACTAATATTAATATGAACCTATTGCAAATGTAGAGCAGACAGAACGAAGATCAGTGCCATTAACCAGCATGCAATATTTCAGGGCTGTGGGGACCTTTGCTCGGGCCCTGGACTGCAGCAGCTCCATCCGCCAGCCCAGCCTCCACATGAGTGCAGCTGCAGCCTCCAGAGACATCACACTGGTGAGACAATTGACTGACAAGTTTTCTTAATTCATTGTTTGTGAAGTTTTTTTTAATTTGAAATCGTCATAAATTAATTACGATGGCAGACACGTTGTATCGTTTCTTGTTGGTACACAACAGTACAGGTACTGTGTAATATACACAGCAGGGTTGGATCACCAACCAGCCGACTGCTCAGGTTCCCCAGATTCCCTCAGGATTCTATGAGCACCATGTCTTTTACCAATGGAAACAAAAAATAGCAGCATGTATTGATGGAAGCAAACTCCTCACCAGAAGTCAAGCAGCTATGAGGTATTTGCCTCATAGCTGCTCGACTCAGGTCATAAACTACATTTCCCATCGTTATTAGCGCAGCTCTTCAGCTTACTACAAGGAGTGTCTAACTGGTTATGAAACGGTCTCCATGTAATATTGATGCCTCCATGTGACCTACATCAGTAAAGGAGACCGTCAGAGAGAAGATTGTCTATTTCTATAGAGTTATTTCTAATGCTCGTCATCGGTGCCATCGGTTTGGACTTTGTGAGATCCGATTTAAATCACGTAGGTTCACCAGAAACTCCTCTAGCTCAGATCAGACTAGCCCTCGGCCCACCATGAACTGACCCAAGATCCGGCTTCTTTGACGCCTTTGACCTGCAGTCAGAGCTTGGGGAAGGATAGCTCCGCGCCCGGCAACAGCGGCTCCTCCTCCCGCCAAGAGCAGAGCCTCTGGAGGCTCCGGTCGTATTGCTGGGCCGGCTGAAGGGAAGGGTGGCAGGGGAGAACCGGACTGAGCGGGGAAGACTGTCGCTGCTGCAGTAAAATGAGAGGTTTTCTAAAGGGAATCTGGCTTTCGGAAACATTACCGCTTTTGTCTACAGGGAGCGCCAACATCCACACAAGATGAAAGTTCCTTGTAGTAGCTTTAATAGCACACATTGTCTTCCTGTTTGGTGTCAGATTTTAAGAAGCCCCGTCCCTTTTTGGGACGACCTCGTCCTCTGGCTACTCAAAGCCTATCTTGACACACAAAGTTTCTCCCACCTTCACCGTCTTGTTACTTTGTGTCGCCACAGCAGCTTCAGTTGTGACTGTTGACATTAAACGTTTCCTGAAAGGGAGATGCTATATCTCTTAACCCTAAACAGCATGTGGTGTGCTGAGCCAACTCAACACATTAATACCGCCCTAGAAACGCATTTCACAATCTGTCTGTGTTTAGATGTAAATACTGGAGCAATCACATGAGGAGCTTTAGCCTCTTTGATTCGAAAAACTTTATTAATGGTAATATATGTATAATATATCATTCCTGCGGTCTGTGATGATTAAGCTCTAATGTTTGCTCTCTCTTCCCCCGGCTCTCAGTTCCATGCTATGGACACGTTGCAGAAGAACAGCTATGACTTGGCCAAAGCCATGTCCACACTGGTTCCTCAGGGCGGCCCGGTGCTCTGCCGCGACGAGATGGAGGAGTGGAGCGCCTCAGAGGCCATGCTGTTTGAGGAGGCGCTGGAGAAATACGGCAAGGACTTCAACGACATCCGCCAGGACTTTGTAAGCTGCTTCTTTTTTTGTGGAAGCTTGATGCGTGCTGACATTGGTTGGTGGTATTCACCGGGGGCGCAAACATTTAAACGTTGCTGTTGAACTGAACTATGGCAGCAGATATATATTATTTTAGGAATCAAGTATTTTACCAATTATTCTGTTGATTAATTAAGAAATCTGAAAAGAAAAATACTACAGTAAGAAGCAATTATAAATATACAAAAGAGAAAATAAGACATAATATAAAATATATTGCAATAGTATAATGTGTCAAAACTAAACCCCTTTTAGTGTGTTTAGTGCCATATTACATTCTGAGTTCCATTCATTGGGGTTATTTGCATAAAACACACAATTCAAATGATTAGGAGTCAATTCATTAATTGTTTTATTGTTTTAATAAAATATTTGCTTTATGCTTTTATTTTATCTTGAGTTATAATTTACCTTGATACTCGTTTTTTACTAAATAGAGCTTGAACGGGTAATAATGTAACTCGACACAACCTCCGTCAACAATAGCCAAGCAAGACTGGGCTGCTAACAGCTAACATCTGCTAGCTCTCCTCACCTTGCTGTTCAACTCAACCTGAGCACCGATGTTAGTGGCACCACAAACCCCAGAGTAGTTGTGCACGGGCTCAGGGGTGTAAACGAATCCCTTCTGCAATCAATTAGCATGGATGATTTTTAGTCATCGAGCTACTCCAGTTTCTTGAGGAATCATTTCTGCCCTAAACTAAACACATATTCTTTTTGTATCCTTCCTTGCTCTCCCTCAGCTGCCCTGGAAGTCTCTAGCCAGTGTGGTCCAATTCTACTACATGTGGAAGACTACCGACCGCTACATCCAACAGGTAGGTCTGCAGTCCTCAAAGCACCGTTTGGGTCTGACTGCTCTTTTCACAAACCCACTTCCTGTTTTCTCTCCGTCAGAAACGACTAAAGGCAGCAGAGGCGGACAGCAAGCTGAAGCAGGTGTACATCCCCACCTAGTGAGTGTTCCTGTAACCTGCTACTCAATGTACCCACCTCGAGTTAGAACTGCAGTCAGAATAACTACCTCTCTTCTCCTCACCAGCACCAAACCCAACCCCAACCAGATCATGGTGCCAGGCAGCAAGCCGGGCATGAACGGGGCAGCGGGCTTCCAGAAAGGACTTAGCTGTGAGAGCTGCCACAGTAAGTAGGGACCCTGCAGGACCCATCCAGGACAAATGACTGCAGGTTTTTAGACAGCAATGATCACGAGAACCATCAGGACCGTTTTTTTATTGATTAACATAAAAGGCCGTCAAATGTCCAAGCCAAACTTGATTTTTCCCTCTCCAAACACCAATTCTCTCTCCACCTACCCAGCGGCCCAGTCTCCTCAGTGGTATGCCTGGGGGCCTCCCAACATGCAGTGCAGACTGTGCGCCTCCTGCTGGATCTACTGGAAGAAGTACGGAGGCCTGAAGACCCCCACGCAGCTAGAGGGCACCGCTAGAACCGGCTCTGTAAGTCTCCGGCCTCACAGTCTCCTCGATCTGGCGCAGCATCGTCCCAAAGTGAACAGCTGTCCTCCCAGAATGACATTTCTCCTTCCTCACGGTATCCCCTCTTCCTCTCCGTGCAGGATTCAGGCCCCCGCGGTCACATGACACGCCAGGAGGTCCAGGGCATGTCACCGTTCACCCGCAACGAGGGTCGTGCCAAGCTGCTGGCCAAGAACCGCCAGACGTTCATCCTGCAGACCACCAAGCTGACCCGCATCGCCCGGCGGGTGTGCGAGGACATCCTGCAGCCTCGGCGCGCCGCACGGCGGCCCTACGCCTCCATCAACGCCAACGCCGTCAAGGCTGAGTGTATGTGCAACCCCCTCACTTTAATGCATGTAATCTAGGGCTGAACAATTTGGGAAAATAATCTAATTGCGATTTTTTTCCTCCAATATTGCAATTGCGATTTAATATACAATTTTTATCCTCTCTTTTCCCCAACAAAACATAATGAATGATTTAAATCTGACCAACACAATATTAGATACATTTAGTGTAAAATGTTCTTTCCCATTGGCTGGGCCTATTTGTTAGAATTAAATAAAAAGAGGAGTGGGAGGAAATATGAATTTATTTAATCCCATCCACTTTCCACAACTCAACATAATTTCTATCTTTGTATATATTTAGCTTCCTGATTACTAATCAACACATCTCTCTCTCTATTTTGCGCACACACACACACACACACACACACACACACACACACACACACACACACACACACACACACACACACACACACACACACACACACACACACACACAGCGACATGATAATTTGTCAATGGCAAGATGTAATCTGTACCCAAAACACTGGAGCCTCGTCCATTCATTGCGCCGTGCAGCCAGCACCATATTTGACGCGTTGTCTGTCGTGATGCAGACGTGTTTCTCCTCGTTGAGATCCCGAGCTCCGAGCTTGAAACCTACGTCAATAAAATGGACTGTAAGACTCTGGTAAGGCTCAGCTGTGCGGCTTGACCACAGATCAGTAGTGGTAGCAAAAAAGTCCACCGTTTTAAGCTCTGTGGCGACTTTCTCTTTGCACTTTTTGTACAGCTCCGGTATGGCAGTCTGACTGAAATGGAGGGTATATGGGGGGGCTGTATGGGGGGTATCCTGTACCGTTTATCAAGCGTTTTTATCAATGCCATGGACCCAGGCTTGGTCACCGGGCTGAGAGGCATCATATCTTTGGCTATGAACTCGGTTATTGCCCGAGTGATTTCCCCGTGTGGTTGTGAATTACGTTCATATGGAGTGACGCTTTCAAACATTTCGGTCAGTGATCCCTGTCTTGAGGTATTTGGCTTGTCTGGCGCACTGGTGCGCGGCATCTTGGCCATACAACTGTCATACGTTGATTTGTGGTGTTTTTTTTAAGTGCTGGAACAAGTTTGTAATGTTACCCCGTGAAGTAGCAACAGGAGCGCACCACCGACGTGCTGTTCCTCTTCCAGACTAAAGTCTTAGCTGTGTCAGTTTCTGACTGTTCTGTGGAGCCAGAGGCCATTGCGCAACAGGTTAACGGGCCGCATGAAAAGTTGATGCAGCCGAGTTCTCCGCTCTTTCGCTCGCGTCACGTGATGACGTTGTAATCGCGCACGTTGCGGTTAGAAAATCTTGTTTTATCATATCGCAATATTATCGCAAATGCAATTAATCATTCAGCCCTAATGTAATCATAGATTGTTGATATGTGACTCTAAACAACGTTGTTCCTGGATTTTGTCCTCAGGTATAATCAGGCTGCCCAAAGCCACGAAAACTCCTCTAAAGACTAAGTTGGTGCCCCGACCGTCTCTGGCCAACATAGTGAAGGATTTAGGTAAGGACGTGTCACGTGACCGCCACGTCTCTCTGAATTCACCTTCTCCGCTGCGATTGGTTGTTGAGTAGTGTTGTTGTCTCTCTGCAGCCATTTCAGCTCCTCTGAAACTGAAGGCGTCTAGAGGACCCCCGACACCCATCAACAGGAACCAGGCCAGCCAGCCCCGCGTGGGCCAAAGCCTGCTGGGAAAGAGAGGCTTTGACAGCGTTAGTATCACACACACACACACACACACACACACACACACACACACACACACACACACACACACACAGAGTGTTCACGGCACTGCTGGCTTATGACTAAATCAAATTTGCTGACAAAGTGGAATTGCACGTCTCCGGCTTGCACATTGGCGACTAATCAACTTGCTTGATGTGCAAGTTCACACAAGGCGTTGTTGAGATGTGAGGTGTGCGCGTCAGCTCCTCCCTACCCATAACACCCTTCTCCTCGTATGTCCACAGTATGTTCACTGCCTTTACTTTTACTAGAAAAACTGGCTGTAGAATTCAAAGAAAAGGTTCTTTCTTTTGTGTGTTCTGTACAAATATGTGGAGCGGGAGTCCCAACACAAGGCCACCGGCCTGCTGCGTGACCTTCTGATTTGAGTCTTCCCTCACTGTGACTTCCGAGGCGGTGAACGACATCTCGTACACAAACCAGCTGCTATCTGCCGCCTCAGTCTAAGTTTCCATGTCAGAATATCATTTTCTAATGACACGTTCAGCTTGTTGCGCCTTTTAGCTTTAAAGAAACCGAGTCCCTGATCACACAGAGATGCATCGCTAGAAAATACTTGGTTTTTCTCCTCCCTCTCTAGTGAGTTTTTTTGCATGAAAGTTTCAATATTCTTAACGTTTCAGCGGCAGGCGCGAAGCACAGGCAGCCAATCCAATCAAGCAAGAGGCGAGCTTTAGTACTTTCCCACTGCCTTCCTGTTTCAATGCCGGTGGATGTGGAAGAAACAAAGACAGACGAAAGTTTGAATTAATTAATTATTTACGATGGCCTATATCCTCCCCCTCCTTCTCATTCATCAGCAGAGCAACAACAAAAGCTCGACGTCTGCATTGAATCTATTTTTCCCTATTATTACATTTGATCACCTGGTTGGTTAGCACCCCCGCTCCACCAGCTCAGCAGCTGTTGGCTCTGGTTGCCAAGGGGCCCTGAGGATGCTGGCGTGCACTGGCCCGTCTCTTGTAATTATCATACAAGTGTGATTACTTGCTGTTCACCTCTTAAAGTGGAGGACACGGCTGATTCACTCACCCGGTCTGTCATTGGTCCACAGGCTACAGGCGTGCCCTACCCGGCCAATGGGAGGCCGTACACTTCAGGTATGAGGACCACCTCTCAGTCGGTCATCAAGCGGCAGAAGGTCAGCCAGGGAGAGGCACCCAACCCGGTGGTGTTTGTGGCTACAAAGGACACTAGGTACTTCTTCTTCTTCTACATCATTCTCATACAATAGTCTGAAAGCTGAAGCCACTCCAGCGCAGTAAGAAAGGAAGCAGGGTTCTTACAGTCATGGAAAACCTGGTTATTTCCAGGCCTGGAAAAGTCCTTGAAAAAAATGAAATCCCCAAAGTTTTGGAAGTCATGGAATTTTTTTATGTTCATGACGTTCATTTACCTTGAGTTTGAAATAATGAATATGCTTTTAAAAGAAAGACGCTCAAAATATAAGCAGGCATACATACAGGCATCTATATAAATGTTTATTTTTTTAAATCAAACTATTGGCTCTCATTCATTTGTGTCATTTAAGGTATTCTGTATGCTTTGGAATTCTCATTGTTAGTTTAAATACTACATTTTCTCACTTTTTCATGTATACACTGAGATTTCACAAAATGTTTGGTCATGGAAATTTGCTTTAAAGTCATGGAAATCCATTGGTCAAAATGTGTATGAACCATGAGGAAGGAAAGGAAGGTCCTCTGGTCAACCACAATAATGGCCCAGTATGTCTCTTTCTGGGCTTTCAGCTGCTGGTTGAAACAAGATCTCCTTGTAGCCATCACAGTGGATGAAGTTAAACTCATTATGTCCTGGTGTTCTCTCTCAACCAGGGCTCTGAGGAAACATCTGACACAGTCAGAGATGCGCCGGGCAGCGAGGAAACCTCACCTCCTGGTCCGGATCAAACTGCCGCCGCCGCCCCGCTCCCTGGCAATGCCGCTGCTCCCCTCCAGCACCAGCGAGCCCATCGTCCTGGAGGACTGAAGGGTGGAGGAACATGGGGGGAGGGGTTGGTCTTTTACCAGGACATGGGGGTCGTGTTGGGGAGGGTCTGTGCTCAGGCCGTCACTTAACAGGCAGCACAGTACGCCATACAGTAGTCTTTTATTTCCCTCTTTTCTTTAGTCCTCTGTTACTTCCCAAATGTTGATGTGTACCACACACTCATATATATATATATACACACACACACACACACACACACACACGCATTTAGATGACTGTACATTTCCATCTCTCTCACACACACACACACGCACACACATTCACACACCTTGGGCGTTGTAGTATTTTATTCCAGATCCTAAATAATTGTTTTGCTCCCCCTTTTCAATTCCGCCTGTTTTTAAATGTGTAATTTAAATCGAGCTACGTCTCATCCTGAAAACAACGGGTGTTAAAGCACACTTTTGTTTTCCTCCACGACGTCTCTATCTTTGTGTAAATATACGCACCGTTGTAAAGGGGATGAAGCCCGCAGTATGGGAGGAGGAGGAGCAGGAGGGGTAGATTGATGAGAAAACGTCTTTCTAGCAGGGACAAACCTGACAGGCTGGTCATCGTAGCTCACTGACTGTGCTTGTGTTTGCTGGTGGAGTTGGGGAGACATGTCGGGACATGTTGAGCTGTCCTCAGTCCGTCTAAACACAGTGTTTGTTGTCTGTAACGCGTCAACTTTTCCCCGTCATCAGCCAGGAGTCAAAAGAGTTCCAAGCGTCAGTCAGTCCACCCCGACAGGTCGAGTCCTTCACACCTCAGTGACAAAAATCAAGTGAGCACGAAACTGCTTGAGTAACGCCATTATTGATGAATCTGCTGACGATCTTCTTGATAAATTTATAAAATATTCACAATCACAATTCTTCCAAGCTAAATGGGCCAACTTCAAATTGCTTGTTTTAACAGATTAATACTCCCAAAACCCATATGTAAACAAATATTCAGTCATCATAACCTTAAATTAATGATAATCAGCAAACGGTTATATTTTTAGTTTCTACAGCTTGAACCGAGACATATGACTTCCGCATCCTTACTTAGCGGCTCACATTAGTTTTGTGCTCACCTGATCTTTTTTTAGGATTAATTAACCCTCCAACCGTATCCACCTTCTCCAAGCCTCGCAGTAGCCATTAAAAAAAGAAACAAAGAGGGTCGCTTTAGTAGTCGAGCCGCCGCGTCTGGTCTGTCGTCTCCTGACCTCGGCCAGGTACATTCAAACAGGCTGCCTGGACCCAAAGGGCAGAGGGTCAGTACTTATACAGTGTAGGGCGAATCATGTGTAGTGTTTGAGGAGAATCTAATGATTGTGGTTACTGTGTGACTTGCCAGGATGAGAGAACACATTTGGCTTTGAGGTACTATGTTCGAGTCGGCAAAAGTCCAAAATGAAGCCATAATGTGCAACAAGAAAAGGTAAATCTTTTAACCCTGGGGTCATGTTAGAATCAGAGCCTCAGCATTGCTGACAATGTTTGGAAACTGACAGTTATGTTCAGTTGATGAGTCTGTTTTAAATAAATAAACTTAAAAAAAAAGCAGAAAAATGTAAAAGTATGGAAGACAATTGGGGCCAAAAAGTGAAGTTCAGGAATAATGTTGCAAAAAGAGTCTGAGATCACATAACTTTGTCTCCAAATATGGATTCATGCAGAACTTCTCCCGCGGCCTTGACCCTCTTCTGTAAATGTCTGCCGAAGCAGCAGAGTGACGCTCCTCCGCTCGTCTCGTGTGCTTTCATTTCCTCAATCTAGTTTGGGTTGCCCCTGTTTGTACCGTTACGAAAAGGTTGAGTACTAAAAAGCAAGTTCTTAATTGGATGATAATAATTCCCGTGAATCCCCACAGCACCAAGGGCCTGCGCAGGTTTTATGAGCGAGTTTGGTCCCAATGTGGGCTTTGTAATATTTCTCCAAAAAAGAAATTTGAAGTGTCGAGTTTGTAGCAAATACTAATCTGTGTAAAGACGAAGTGGAGAACTGGCATATTTTAAACTTTTTTACATCTAAAGTGTGTAATTCTGCTCCGTTATTGTGGAGATGGCTCAACCAGGCGACTGTACATGTGAAACATTGCTCTCCTTCATCGGGTGGGGAGGGTCATTTGAACCAGGGGCCACATTCAAAAGGGACAGGGTGCTGATTTTTGTATGATGGAGAGACAAAACATGCTACAAACTGAAACTTTTTCTCAAGTGTTTTTTATTCCGACGTCTCTGTATCCTTTAATGTATCTTGATAAGAAAAGAAATAAAGAATTTTTTTTTCTTTGTGGTCAGTCATGGGTTCTTTCTCCGCTGTGTGTCTCTTGGTGTCCACCTCGTTGCTCCCATAGGGAAACTATTGTGTCCTCTTTTTGTCAGTGTGTCTTTTATTTAAATGTGTATCAAAAACTGACTATTACAGAAAGGTTCCAGTTTGTCTTGTTTTTTTATTCCTAGATTAAATATTTCCTAATACATATAATATTTGTGCCAATTTTATACTATTTTTATTCAGGCCAATTTTTTAATATTAAATTAATTAATTAGATTTAGTTGTTTTGTAAGAAATGCAAATGAATACTAATTAGTATGAGGTATCGCTTTATGTTTTGCCAACATAAGGGAGTAGATTTGCACTGGTATGAAAAACGGTGCCGACACTTCTCTAAAGGTTTGTATTAGTTAACAATGTTTAAAGTTAGTGACATCTAGTGGTGAGGCTGCAGATTGTAACTAAATACCCCTCAACTCACCGCTGCTTTTCCAAGCGTGTCGGAGAACTACGGTGGCCTCCAGCGGACCTAAAAAAGTGAAAGACTATCGAGCCAGTGTTCGGTTTGACCTTTCTGGGCTCCTGTAGAAACGTGGCGGGACAAGTGAAGAGGACGCTCCCTGTGCAGATATGGTGTCTACTCGTAAGGTCGGGAAGAACGACCTCCAACTAAAGGAGATGTTGGAGGGCTTTGCTGGTTCCTTCGAGCTAGAAGCTTTGCTGCACTGTGTTATGATGACGACCTCCGTAGTTAGGGTGTTCTAGTGTCTATTCTGGACCAAAGGGCCGCAGTATTTTACAAAATCAGGGCCCTTGACTAATGATTCAACTGTCTCTTCAGAGATTAGATCAAAGAAGAATTCAGGTCAAATTGATAATGGTGCTATTTGCTGTACATTCCCTGGACTAGATAAACACAAATGTTGCTTATTCTACAAACTTTATCAAATATACATAAACCTTTTTCAATTGAAATGACCAATTTCATATTTAATTGTTATCACACATACAGATCATTTGCAGATAAAACAGATCTGTGTAACATGGTATCAACCCATAAAGATGGTAATGCAACCATATACTGCCGTCATCCATTCTATCTCTCCCTGAAGGCAGGGGGGGATCCATGGTAATACAGGATAATTAGCTGTGAATGTGTATTTTGCAGTGAATAAGAACATTTTTGTATTTCATATCTTGCAGCAATAAAGTATGGGCCAGCACATATAAAACTAATAAAATAAAATTACAAAAACATTGTTAGAACAGTGACAAACTCTTGCTGGACTCCTCACACTGACCCATAATTTCAAAATTTGGAGTCATTAAACATATTTGACGTCAATAAACTTAAGATCGGTACTTTTGTATTTAATTTAATTTTAAATTCACTTCCCATTTGCTTGCACAGTTTTTCAAGCCGGCTCTCAGATCCACAGCTTTGGTGCTCCACTGCTCATCTCTGATTTAAAAATAAGATCTTAAACCACTTCTCTTGAAGGACCACAGAAATGTAAATGAGGTACGATATGGAAGCAGTGCAAATATTTGTTATTGTAATCAGTATTTAAGTTTTTATCTCCCGTATTTCTTTTTTTTTTAAAGTCATTTTTAAAATAGTGGGTGAGCAAAAGAAGCTGTTTTTAATTTACATGTTAGGTCGAATCCTTTAATGTGCCCACGGATCTGGTTGTTTTTTATTGTATAATTCTTCTCTTTTGTTTTATTTGATTATATTCACAAATCAAGACTCACATATTTGTAAAACAGAATCCAGATCTAAACTAAAACTTGGCAGAGCTTCTTAAGGTGGTGACTATACTTATTATGTAGTGTTTCTTGTTTGTACTTAATCAACATGTAAGTATGAACATATTGAAGAGTTTCTGATTAAAAACAATTAGCCTGGCTGAAGGGAATATGTCTATGTGTCCTCAGCTGTGTTCCTATCAGACGGCTTTTAATTAGACAGCTTGTTGGAACTATGAGGTGTTAATTTCAACAAACCTGAAGTGAACCCTCGGCCTTAACAGAGTGTTCACACGAGGATGTGGATTGAGCTAGAGCCCAGAACTAATCAGGTGTGTCTGTAAAGGACAGAAAGGTCTACAAGAAACAATGAGACAACATCCTGGTGTCCCACCAACAGCTATATACAGTATACACACACGGACTGGATTCAGCTCATTTATATATACACACATATACATATATATAAATACACATACAAACACACACACTAATGTAGCTAATGTATTTAGTCATTTATACATATATATATATATATATATATATATATATATATATATATATATATATATATATATATATATATATACATATGTGTGTGTGTGTGTGTGTGTGTGTGTGTGTGTGTGTGTGTGTCTATACATACACACAACCATACCTCAGAATTATTTGGTGTAATCTAATGACATATATATATATATATATATATATATATATATATATATATATATATATATACACACACAAAATAAAATGTTATTCAGTACTATATTCTAGTGATCAATTTATCCAGAAAAAAAACTTATCTTTTGTGTCCAACAAAGGTGCAAATATCTTGGTATTCTATGGAGAGACTTAACTTGTCAAAGAAAAAAGCGTTCTGGGTTACTCTATGATTCATCATTTCATAGCTTAGGGCCATATAGTATGGGCTAAAACATAACCACCAGTCTCTACACCATCTTGTTATGATAGATTGTTGGAATACAATGAAATGTTTTGCAGGCCAATCGAGCTCATTCAGTTGACACACAAATATCACCCAGCAAACAAACAGCGAAGCTAACATTAGCGTTAGCCACTACCAGTGTTTGCTAGCAGGTACTGCGCGGTATCGTCACAGCCGCGAACTTGATAGGTCCGTCTTCAAGCGCGTTCCCCGCGCGTGGACGTGATTGGTCGCTGGGGACGCACTCGTGACGTAGCGTTCCTGCGCACACCTGATGCTCATTTTCAAGTAGAGGGCGGGAGGTGTAAACTGGCTTAAAAGGCAAACGGAGAGCGTTTATCCTTTGCTTGTGACTCCAGAACAGAGCAGGAGGGTCAGGGTCCATGCCACTCTACAAATTAAGTAACTAACAACCAACCCACCCACCCACCAACCAACCAACCAACCAACCAAGCAACCGACTCTTCTGTTCTTTAGACCGGCTCACAAGCAAATCCATCTGTTTGCAGCCATGTTTGAGGTAAGTCTTTTTTACATTGGTCTTACATATGAGGCCTTAAAAGCTACTTTATTTTTGCTCAAAACCTGATGTATTGTATGTGTTTGTATAGTGTTGAGGTAATTGGTAACAGCTAGAATATTTGAAATGATAACATTTCAAATGAGGTTCTGGGAATTTGTATTATGAACTTGTTATTTGTAGGGATTTTATAGATTAATAAATACTATTCATCATTAGCTGGAGCCTCATTCTCTATTAAAGAAGACTGGAAGTTGATATATTGGAAATGCTGTTTTGTATACTGTTAAGCTGAAGCTCAATGTGTTATAATAAAAATAAATGTTAAAGTTTAGCTAGTAAACCTTATTGATCTGTTTCATGTTGTCAAAGGCCTATTAAGAGAACCTGAGTTCTCTCAGAGCTGTCAAACAGACCCTCGGTCTGGTTCTCTACAGTTCGTGAGAACTTATTTTGGAATTGTTGGATGTTTATTGTTGGCAGAAAGAAGTGCCTTGACTTTACTTCCATTGTGTCATATATATATATATTTATATTTTTTTTCTTCAGAATTGTGACATAATATTGTGGCCATCTTTTTCTTAGCCCAAAGTAAAGCAGTGAGGAGAAAAGGCAGGACTTTTTTGTACTACGCTGAACTCAAACCCAACTTATTGTTTTCAGACCAGGAGTGACGACATGTTCCTGCCCTCCTACCAAGACGAGGCACTGGTGGACAACCTGCTGTCGTGTGAGGAGTCGGACCGAGATTTTGGCGGTGAAGGGCTTTCCCTGGCTGAGGCCTTGCTTCCCCTCGTAGAGTCCTCCTCCCCGACCCTCATCCCCATGGTCTGCTCCACCCGGTACAAGACAGAGCTCTGCACCAGCTACTCCGCCTCTGGATTCTGCAAGTATGCCGAGCGCTGCCAGTTCGCCCACGGCCTCCACGAGCTCCATGTTCCCTTCCGCCACCCAAAGTACAAGACGGAGCTGTGCCGCGGCTTCCATGCGACTGGCTACTGCTACTATGGCAGCCGCTGCCTCTTCGTCCACAGCAGCGCCGAGCAGCGGCCCATCCTGCGCCGCCGCAGGAACATCCCCTGTCGCACCTTCCGCACCTTCGGGGTCTGTCCCTTTGGCACCCGCTGCAACTTCCTGCACGTGGAGGGCGGCGATGTCGGCAGCGATGCGGAGTCGGCCGCCGACGAGGAGCCTCCCGTGCCCGTCTCCAGCCCGCTGCCCCTCCCGCAGACCAAGGAGTGGAAGCCCCGTGGAGCTCTTTGCCGCACCTTCAGCTCCTTCGGCTTCTGTCTGTACGGCACGCGCTGCCGCTTCCAGCACGGCCTCCCCAGCAAGATCCGACCCGCCGACCAGATCCAAGGGGGGTCCCTGTACGCTCAGCCGTGCTCCGGTTTTCCGTACCTCGGCAGCTCCGGTTTGCCTTCCCCAACCTCCCTCTTCACCTCCTCCCCTCCACTCTCATCCACCTCCTTTTCTCCTCCATCAGCCTCTCCTCTCGCCACGCCGCCTGAGGAGGCCGTGGCCCACAATGCCTTCACCTTCTCCAGTCAGCACCTCAGCGACCTGCTGCTGCCGCTGGCCATCCGCTTGCAGCAGCTGGAGTGTAGCAAGGGCCAGGAGATCTGGGACAACAGGGCGCTCTAACCGGATGTGGTCTGATTTATAAACCAGCATCAGCACTGAACCACGCAACCGCTCAATTAAATCTACTGTGTGTTTTATATATTTTTGACTTGACTTTTTATTTTTATTTTACCCTATTCCTCAGGAATGTCTTGTATATATTTTTTTAATTTAGGTAGTTTGACTTGAGAGCTTGTCAGCAGGACTTTAACTGTTAAATTGCAGATTATGCATCTGGTATAGTTTTGGGTAGGAGGTCCATGGTCTCTGGAATCACTGTTACTGCTATGAGTGTAATTACTTTTTTTTTAACTGTTGTAAATACTTTAATGAACTGAGTCAATGAAATGTCTGGCCTCAGAATCATGAATAAACTAATTTTAATTTCTAACCTTGCCGTGATGGCAGCCTTCATCAGTTTTCCTCGTGTTAATTGGTGGAACTTGCACGGTTTGCTTGTGCATCCAGGTCACATTAGAAAGTGTAACCCGTAAAATGTGTTCAGTGAGTACGAGGACATTGATCTCATGCTACATAAAGGGGCCCCTTGGTTTAATGACAGGAGGTCTTGATGCTCCAGCATAACATATTTTAGACTAAAGGTTTCCCGTTTAAACCTGACACTTCTCCAGTGTGCAAAGCCCAGCTCGTAGAGACATAACCAGTCGACTGTAACAATGTGAGAAGCATATGAAAATATGGTTAATTTTAATCACCACTTTATAAGCATATAGATTGCAGAAAGGGTCTTTAATTATATATTGCATATGCACATAGTTGTATACAGCTGCAGAACCGCAAACTAGGGCATAAAGACGTTGTCATGATACAAAACTATTTGACATAGGACATAATGTACAATGCTTTGGGTAATCAAAGTAGGATACCATTTTGGGTGATCACAGACTCTAAACATCCCCCAATTTAAGAGGGTCAGCCGTCTGTGTAGACACCAGAAAAGGCGGAACTAAGTCTATATTAGCAGTGTCAATCAAATCGACCAACCACTGGCCTTTACCGCTCGGTGCGTCACTAGTATGCGGAAATGGAAAATAAATATGTAGCCCATTCAAATGAGACCCGATGTTGTGCGTTTATAGTCGAATTAATTCACTTGGATTAAGTTTAACGGTTTGAAAACTAATACACTTTTAATGCTTCTCATATTCCCCGATTTCATATTTAATTTAATCCGAAAAAAATCATACTCTGGAAATGGACGGAATGCGCTCTCCAATGTCGCCTTATTTTGAAGGGAGTAACGGAAGTATTTGTCCATGCTTGCTAACTTGACACTTGTTATTGGGAGCCCAGTGTTGAGCGGCTCGGATGCAAACTTTCCCTCTGGCTCTGATACTCGACACACTCGTAAAGTCGTTCTAGCTAGAAGGTAAAGTCTACTTCAAATACTTGACGGGTTGCATGATATTTTCTCTCATGAAGTAGCATCTTCATGTGATGGCAGCCGGCTACAACCGGTCACGTAATGACTCGGGCTGCTCGCGTTATTTGGTTGCTTCACACTATTTTACTATCTAGCGTTAAATTAAATAATGCAGTGACATACTTGTATACACCGAACAGTGCTAGTCGTCTTTGCGTCACTATAACGTAAATAATAACTTCACAATAGTAATTTTTTAGTTGTGTGTTCCAGCTGATAGACGAAACCCGGGTTTCATGTTGTTAGCATGAGGACACTTCCTGTTGGAAAAGGTGGTAAATTAGGAGGAGACAAGGCTTGCAGAATCAATAACTTCTTTTAAATCTTCTATGATATATTTTTCAGTTCTTTTGTTCCCCTGTTTTGTTTGTATATTTTATTTATTTGTTTGTTTGTTTTCTATTCCATTTGCTCTTTTTGGTTATTTGTTTGGTTTTGTTGTATTCATTGCCTTCATGGTACGGTCCTTTTTTTAAATTTTTTACCGGTATTTAACTTATGTATGACTATGCTTTGCTTCTCTGTAGAGCACTTTAAACTTTGTTTTTAAAAAGGTGCTATACAAATAAAGTTATTATATTATAAATTAAAATGTTGTCTAATTGTCACTGTTGTGTACCGGATACAGCAACAGTCAAGACCTGCAAGAAGACGCGTGAGGCCGAGGTGTTCACGCACGGTGCTCGTTGCTCTGGCAGCATGGCGGACCGGGAGGAGCGCCGCTTCGCCGAGGTTTCCCGGGAGTCCGTCAAACTCATGGCCGAGAGTGCAGGCGCGGAGCTGGGCGACGATGTGGCGGCTCTGCTGGCTGAGGACGTGTGCTACCGGCTCAGGGAGGCCACGCAGGTCAGTGGGAACCCCCAACTCTGTCTTTTGAGTATGAAGCAGTCATTCCATGTGGTCGGGTCAGGCTGTCTGTATGAGTTTTATCAGCATTTACAATAGGACACACACACCTCTATCACGTGACTCTAACATCTCACACAACTGTGTTGTGTGGACCCACACAGAGCAGCTCTCAGTTCATGAGACATGCAAAGAGGAGGAAGCTGACAGTGGAGGACTTCAACAGAGCTCTGCGCTGGAGCAATGTGGAGGTGAGGTGATCAACTGTGTGTGTGTGTGTGTGTGTGTGTGTGTGTGTGTGTGTGTGTGTGCGCGCACCTCCAGCTGCTTCATCTCTGTGTGTTCTTCAGGCCGTATGTGGATACGGGGCCCAGGATGCTCTCCCGTTCCGCCCGGTGAAGGAAGGAGAGCTTTTCTTCATCGAGGACCGGGACATCAACCTGGTGGAGTTGGCTCTGGCCACCAACATCCCCAAGGCCTGTGCTGAGACCATGGTGCGAGGTATGAGCCACCGCAGCACCAGCAACCGTTCACAGAACTAACCTTGATGCTGACAGTTCTTTTTTTTATCGGTACCTTTTACTAATCGTTGTTCACTGACTTCTTCTCCTGTCAGTAAACGTGTCCTACCTGGATGGGAAAGGCAACCTGGAGCCCCAGGGGACAGGTGAGACTCGGACACATGATGGTCGACACGCAGGGTTGCTCCTCTGTTCAAGATCAAGGAAATGAATGGAAAGAGAAAGCAATCCTTTACTTGTGAATGGAATTGCATGGTGCACGCTCACACGAATTGCAGCACACTGTAGTGAAGCAGAACTTTTTTTTTTTTATTCAACTTTTTGATGACGAGTGCTTTGTAGCGTATTGATAAGCCACAAGCGCCACAGCTGAGTGACTGAAACGGCGTTGAGCTTCTTATTCATTCTCATTGTGTCTAAAGCAAAGGTCAAATTTCCTGCATGCGACCGAGTGTGTGCGTTTATGGAGGGGTGCAGTGTTCATCCCTCACTGTTGCACTGTCCCAGTTCCCACAGCGGTGCAGACTCTATCGGACGACCTGCTGAAGTACTACCAGCAGATCACCCGGGCCATCCTGGGGGAGGACCCCCACCTCATGAAGGTAAAGCTGCTGCGGAACCCGGGAAGACGGTTGGTCCGGTCGGGCTGATGAGTAGGTCCGTTCTGACACCTTCTTCTGCTTGTTCTAGGTGGCTCTGCTGGACCTCCAGTCCAACTCCAAGATCGCTGCCCTCCTGCCGTACTTTGTTTATGTCATAAGCGGGGTAGGTTTGTCCCACGATCACGTCTTGTGGATGTTTAACTTTCACACAAATCCAAAATTAACAGTAACTGTAAGATGTAGCATATTTTTATGACCTAGATGAATACAAAGTAAACAAACGGCTCTCTGAGAAATGTTGATTGTGTGGCCGTGTCTGTGCAGGTGAAGTCAGTCAGCCACGATCTGGAGCAGCTCAACAGGCTCCTCCACATGGTGAAGAGCCTGGTCCAGAACCCCTACTTGTACCTGGGCTCGTACGTGCGCAGCCTGGTCTCCAGTGTCATGTACTGCATCCTGGAGCCGCTGGCCGCCTCCATCAACCCGCTCAACGACCACTGGACCCTCCGGGACTACGCGGCCCTGCTCCTCAGCCACATCTTCTGGTGAGCGACGAGCCATACGAGTGTCTGCAGGGTTTATTATACTCACGATGAAACTCTTTGAATTCAAAGAGCAGATCACTCATATTTTACAATACATCTTTAAATCTGACAATTTTCAGGCCAAATGATGACAAAGAATCCCTGTTGTTACCTGTGAAATGTGAAATGACCTGCTACTTTATTGCTAACTCGGTCGAGGTTCCTAGCGAGCTGAGCTAAAGCCAGAAGGCGGAGCTAAAACTCTGCAGGTCGTTGCATATTGTTTGTTTACTAATAATACATGTCTCTAACTTTGCATTGCGGCAAACTTATCGCAAAGTGTGTCCGTTTACACGTCCAGCGGCAACATTCACTTTCATGTGAGTCGTGTCTCAGCATACGTTTCGTTATTGTTGGGTGCCTTTTCTCTCCAGGACTCACGGGGATTTGGTGAGTGGCCTCTACCACCAGATCCTGCTGTCGCTCCAGAAGGTCCTGTCCGACCCGGTGAGACCCCTCTGCTCCCACTATGGAGCCGTGGTGGGGCTCCACGCTCTGGGCTGGAAGGTGGGTTCACTGCTTCTGTGAATCTGAGCTCTCATCTACTGTTATCTCCTCAATAAGCTGTCTGACAATCGTGTGTGTGTGTGTGTGTGTGTGTGTGTGTGTGTGTGTGTGTGTGTGTGTGTGTGTTGGCAGGCTGTAGAGCGGGTGCTGTTTCCTCACCTCCCTGCCTACTGGGCCAACCTGCAGGCCGTGTTGGACGACTACTCCGTGTCCAACGCGCAGGTCAAAGCAGACGGACACAAGGTCTACGGAGCCATCCTGGTCCGTACCGCAGTCCCCTTTTTATCTTGACTGATTGGTTTGCAGCAATCAACTATTTATCTCCTGCATCATTTCATTAAAACAAAACTGTCACTCCCCATCTCTTTGAGTCGACCCCTGTCCCGCTTCTTTATCATCTATATGCACTAGTTTAAACTCCTGCCGGTCTTAATTTTCATTCAAAGAAAAACAAAAAAATCCAACCTAAAAGTGTCGCAGACTCTTTTCCAGTGAAAACAGTCTAGTCAGCAAAGCGACAGCCCCTCCCTCTAAAGCCACTCTCCCAAAAATGTACCTGAAGAACACAAACTACGAACATAACTATTGTTGGTACCCACCACTGTTCAGCAAGTGGAAAACTCCTGTGGCAAAGTCATTTAATCCACTGTTAATATAAACATGTTTGAATAGTGCAGCTTTTAGAAAAAAGATCACAAAACAATGTCTCCACAGTCAATACTCGCTATTTTCACGGTCAAGAGCACAATATTCTGAGAGCTGACAGAGACTGTTAGCGCATTACGCTGCTGTACATGATGGTCTGTTGAGTGAATTCTCCTGTCTGTTCTGCAGGTGGCAGTGGAGCGTCTGCTGAAGATGAAGGCCCTGTCTCAGTCTGAGCCAGCAGACGCAGGCTCTGCTGCGGGTGCTGTGGGTTACAGGGTGAGCTCCCCCGGCCTCAGTCCGCCCCCAGAGCCCCTATCGGAGGCCTCCCTGGGCATCGCCAGCCACCTTCAGGCAGGCGGGGCCGGCTGTCCCTGGGAGGAGTGGACCCCGGTCCCTCTCCCCGCCATGTACTGTGAGCTCTACTCCTTCTTCGGGGACAGCCTAGCGGTCCGGTTTAGCACAGGGCCGGGGTTCGGCAGCTACCCTCCCTGCGCTGCGTCGCAGGGAGGTGGTACCAGGAAGGAACCCTGTGGCCCCGCCTCCAACCCCGACACCGCCCGGAAGATGCCTCAGCTGACCGCCAACCTCAACATCAGCCCCAGGCAAGATGGGAGTCCTCGCACGGACCCGCCCCCTCCAAGCCTGGCAGCTACCGGACCGGGAAGGTAACACAAACCCCTTTTTAAAGACTAAAGTTGGGTTGGGGGTTTGCAGTACTGAATGTTCCGGACTTTTCTTTTCTCTTCAGGCCCCTGGCTCGCGCCTCTTCCTCCTCCTCCTCCTCCTTGCAGCGCTCCAGATCTTCATCTTCACGTCCGGGCCAGCGGTCAGCCGCACCGTCTCGCGACGTATTCCCCAAAGCCCGCTTCACCTCCCCTCAGACCGGACTTCCTGTGTTCACCTTCCTTATCGGCGGGCGGCAAATGGGTCGCAATTGCCAAGGGCGTCGGCCCTTCCAGACCACGTTCGCCCCGACTCCGCCCATTCCTGCCATCCCGCCACGCGCCTACGCCCACAAGCTGCCTGTGATTGGCAGGGTGGGCAAACCTGTGCGCCGCTGGGCGTGTTCCCATTACTCCCTTCATCTGCCTCTCTAGAGAAGGCGCTCTCAGAAATGAACTGCTACAGCAGGTTGGCTGCTGCACACTTCTACACGCCCATACTCATATTTGTATAACTAACTACATAGTCCTATTACTTAAGCTGCCAGTAATCAGTCTTTTGTGATATTTTCATAGTTGGAAATTGCATAGATTCTGTTTTTAAGATGGGAAAACTGCATTTGGACCATAATTCACTAAGTCAACCAAAGGGGAGGGGGGGAGAGGGTACACACACTGCTATAGTGACATAACAATTAATATTAATTATTAATATAAAGGGTGTCGATCACAACAATTGAAACGCAGTACAATACTCAAGCATTTCGTCTTGTCTGCTGGAAAGCAGAAAATCCTCATTGAATATTTTTGGGACACGATTCAAAAAATACGTCTATCAGAAAAACGTTTGTTGATTATTTTAGTTTATCAGTTAACTAATTAGTCAACTAATCAATTGAGCACATGCTCATCAGAGTACGAGGAGGTTAAGGGCTTGTACTATTTTCAGTGAATGCAGTCTCGCCCTTCTGCTGAAGCCGGAGCTTGGACCTGAGTCAGGAACTGGATCCCACACGGGAGAGAGACCAGGAGGAGGGAGAAGTTTTTCTGAAGCACTGCGACTGAATACCTGCTGAGCAGCAGTGGACAGTATTTAGGCCACGTCTTGGACATAGCTGTTGTTTTTCACTGAATAAAACCTTTTTTTGAGTTTTGAAACCTCTCTTCTCCTTTTGCTGGTCTGTATTCACAAACGTTTTGAACTGATCGCTCCCTTTTGATTGGACCTGTGACTGCATGGGCGAGGCAATGAGACAATGAGTCCCACTACCTCCCCTACATAGAATCCATCACAAAATAATTAAGGTTGACAAAAACATCATATAGAGATTGGGAAGATATTGTTTGACAATAACTACTGATTGATTATAAACTTGAAAAGTCTGATACAAATACAGCAACGGGGCTTGGGCAGTTCACTGAGCAAATGGGTGCTGGACTTCTTCAGGAACAGACCCCAGTGTGTCCGGATGGGGGACCACACCTCAACCACTCTGACCCTGAGCACTGGAACACCACAGGGGTGCGTCCTCAGTCCTTTTCTCGATTCCCTCTTCACATATGACTGCACAGCTATTCACCCCACTAACACCATGGTCAAATTTGCAGACGACACTGCTGTAGTAGGACTGATCACCAACAACAACGAGACAGCCTACAGAGAGGAGATCCAACATCTGACACAATGGTGTTCATATAACAACCTGGAGTTAAACACAACAAAAACAAAATAAATGATAATAGACTTCAGGAGAGCTAGGCGGGTGGAGCACGCTGCCCTCTGTGTACGTGGAGAGGAGGTGGAGAGGGTGGACTGCTTCACATACCTCGGAGTCCACATTTCATCAGACCTCACCTGGTCCAAAAACATCTCCCATCAGGTGCGGAAGGCCCAGCAGAGGCTCTACTTCCTCAGGAAGCTGAAGCAGGCTCACCTTCCTCAACACCTGCTGATAAACTTCTACCGGGCGACCATTGAGAGCCTCCTGACCTGCACTGTGTGGTTTGCTAGCTGCACAGTGGAGGACAGGAGGGATCTGCAGCGGGTGGTAAGGATGGCAGAAAGAGTGATTGGGACCACATTACCCCCCCTCAGTGACCTATACGCTGGCCGGCTCTGTAAAAAAGCCAGCTGTATCTCCAAAGACCCCACCCACCCTGGACATGCACTGTTTGCTCGCTTTCCATCTGGAAGGAGATACAGGACAATTAAAACACGCACAAACAGACTAAAAAACAGCTTTTATCCACAGGCTGTCAAATGTATAGAACCCCTCCTCCCCCAAAAACCTGAGGACACTAGCACTGACTACTGAACAATATTCAATGGCACGTGCACTTTATGATGATCCACTTATTTATCTGTCTACTTGTGTCGTGAATGTTTCTATGGTTGTTTTTAATGTTTGTCTTTACTGTAAGAGCTGCTAAACTGTTTTTCGTTGTTTTTGACAATGACATTAAAGTATTCTATTCTATTCTATAGAAGCAGGACTCTTTTTTTTTGCTGCTTTGTGTCTCTTTCTAGTTGCTTTTTTGTTGGTTTGTTTTGCCTCTCTTTGTTATCATTTTGTGTCTAGTCATTTGAAGTGTCTTTGTAGTGTTTTTGAGTCTCTAGGTAGTCGTTTCGAGTCTCTTTGTAGTCGCTTCGGTGTCACTAGGGATTTTGTGTGTCTGGTCGTCTTGCCCTGTCTCATAGTCTTTCTGTCTCTTTGCAGTTGTTTTGCATCTCTTTTGTAGTGGATTTGTTTGTTTTTTTTGGGGTCGCTTTGAGTCTATTCTCTTTGAGGGACACTTTGTGACGGGCAGAGGGGCTCCTGACTCTTTTGGCCCCTTGGCCTTTTGCCCAGTAGACCCGTTCAGTAATCCATCCATCCATGGTGACCCGCGCTACCTTCTAAATATTTAAAGCCCAACTAGCTTCCAGTGTCTGGTTGCAGTCTGGAGAGAAACACAATGATGGCCCGGCTTGTGTCTTCGCTGGGACGTTTCTGCCGGGTCAACGCGTTTGCTGGCCTGGTTCTGGCCTACCTGCTCTTCATTCTGCTGGGAGCTCTGGTGTTCACAGGCGTGGAGAAGCCCGTGGAGACGGTGCTGAGGGCCGAGGTGGAGGAGCTGCGGCGCTCCTTCCTGCGGGAGAACCCCTGCATCCGGGAGCGCGGGCTGAGCTCTCTGCTGGGCAAAGCGCTCGCTGCTCACCAGAGCGACGTGGCGGTCCTGAAGGCCGACGGTGACGAGAGACGCTACGACTTCACGTCGTCGCTCTACTTTGTCATCGTCACCCTGACCACCATGGGTAAGATGCTCTCAGGACATCTGTAGAGATTTCAAACCGGGCTACAACTCATGAATGTTTTTCTATTGATTTCATCCTTTTTCATCACTCCCTGTTCTCTTGTGGTCTGTATTTGTGCCGACCTTTCCTGTAGACCTCTTCCACTCTCTTCCTCCTCAGGTTCAGACTCTTACACCCCCAAGTCCGATGAAGCCAAGCTCTTCTGTATCTTCTACAGCGCCCTGGGGATCCCCCTCACCCTGTTCCTCCTCACCCTGCTCTCCAACCACCTCCTCCCCGCGGTCACCCACGCTCCCGTCCTCCACCTGCACACTTACTGGGGTTTGCCCTACACTCAGGCTGCCTTTGTCCACGCCACCTGCCTCTCCGTGCTCGTCCTCTTCTTCCTGTTCCTCCTCCCCGCCCTCCTGGTGTGTGCCCTGGAGCCCGACTGGAGCTTCCTGGATGCTCTGTTCTTCTGTTTTGTGGTCCTGAGCACCGTCGGCCAGGGAGGAGACTCTCTGGGGAGAAACTGGGGCCCGGCGGCGAAGGAGACGCTCCAGCTCCTCACCACCTGTAAGTGCAGATGTCCTTTTATGAATGCAATCACATTATATTTGTTTGTTTTTTTATCTCAAGTGTGAGGTCAAGTGCGAGTATGTGTCTGTGTGAGTGTGCAGCCCTGTGTCTGTCCACAGCTAATCACACAGCAGCAGCTGGTTTCAGAGAAAGAGAGGGGGTGGAGACCAAAACCAGAGCTACAGGGAGAGTGAATATACAGTACATGCATCAGGTGGACACAAACACCTCTATGTCTGAGTTTTGTCCCCAAGTGGCCAAAAAAACATTGATGCAGCTTTAAAAAAAGATCAGAACTAAAATCCTTTGATGCTAGTCATTGGGGATGACATCATTGTAGGAAAGATTGTAACAAAGGAAACGGTGTCACCATTCATGGAATAATTACATGACAGCAGGGTTCTTACAGTCATGGAAAACCTGGAAAAGTCATGGAATTTTAAAATGGTTATTTCCAGGCCTGGAAAAGTCCTTGAAAAAAATAAAATCCCAAAAGTTTTGGAAAAGTCATGGAAATTTGTTATATTCATGTTGTTCATTTATGCTGAGTTTGAAATGATTAATATGCATTTTAAAGAAAGACGCTCAAAATATAAGCAGGCATACATACAGGCATTTATATAAATGTTTAATCTTTTAATCAAACTATTGTCTCATTCATTTGTGTCATTAAAGGTATACTGTATGCTTTGTAATTCTCATTGTTAGTTTAAATACTACATTTTCTCACTTTTTCATGTTTACACCGAGATTTCACAAAATGTTTGGTCATGGAAATTTGGTTTAAAGCCATGGAAAAGTCATGGAAATCCATTGTTCAAAATGTGTATGAACCCTGTGAGAGGCACTTTCAAGTCCAAATTTAGACTTAATCCTGGAGCCTAAATTCCCCCATGACTTTTGTGTTCGATGGTCCAACAATATCATAATAACGACTAATAAAATATTGTTTTATTATAACCCTAAATATGCATGTTGACATGCTGGACATACATTTTGAAATTCCCTCTCTCCACAGGTTACCTGCTGGTGGGCCTGGTGGGGATCATTACCTTCAAGGATACTGTCCTGCAGGTTCCCCGGGTCAGTGCGGTGCTGAGGCTCTTCTCTGGTCCGCACTATGCAGAGCTGGAAGGCGTCCACCTCAGTAAACTGGCTCTGAGTGAAGAACACTGTGAGGAGGAGCCTCAGTACTCCCAGTCCATCTGCACTGTCTCCTCCACTCCACTCGAGCTGACGGGCCCTGCTGTCGCACACAGAGGCAGAACCTCGACCCCCGAATCCAGCTGACCTCCACAGCTGGACACCAGCCCGTCAGCTCATCAGCTTCTGACTTGCGACCATTGTGTAAGTTAGAAGTGTTTCCTTTTGTGGTTTTCTTTACACTTCCTTCTGGATGTCAGCTGCATGCAGTGACTGTTTCTGGCCACAAGGGGCAGTAGAACAAGCTGATGACATAACTTGATATAATGTCTTTCAAAGTTGATCTTGAATGGCTTGTTGAATCGCATGTTTTCTGATCTCGGGCGAAAAGACACGGGGTTGTTTTTATTTCCCATCTTGAGGACTGGTCGGTGTTCCAGATACCCAGTTGTGTGTGTGTGTGTGTGTGTGTGTGTGTGTGTGTGTGTGTGTGTGTGTGTGTGTGTGTGTGTGTGTGTGTGTGTGTGTGTGTGTGCACAAGCACTGGGAGGGAATTCTTCATGTCCATCCCTCTCACATGAGCAGTCAGTAGGTACAACAAGTGACCACAAGGTGTCACTACTAACTAATGAACAGCTGCAGGTCGTTGTGGAGACTGACAGACAGGGTGGGCTGATTTACAAACTGAATCCAAAATGAATTCTTTATTTGATTAGGTTTATGCCGCTTAGCTATGTTGTTATTAATATGTTTAGAAGTCAGATAAAAGCTGCTGATTGAACACGTGCTTTGCATAGATAAGGAGGGTGTGGAATATTGTAGCACATACTGAACCTCATGCTGTTTCTTCTCAAACGACTCTAACTCGGCCTTTTGAATTTACTCAAGTTTTACTCCACCAAGGAGGTTGTGTTTTATGTTTTTAGTTTTTTCTTTTTTGTGTTCTGCAGGATTACAGAAAAACAGGCCAGATTTTCATGAAACTTGGAAGGGTGTAGCACGGACCCAGGACGAACCCATTCAGTTTTGGAATGGATCCAAATCACAGATTGGATACACGCATTCTTTTTTCAATTCATGGAATCGGCCTTGGCGGAGGTCTGCGCTCACCTTGTGTCCTTCTAGTTTCAGATGCTGGATCTTCTACTTCCCATGATGCAACTCGATAACTTTACATCAAAAAGTCAGGGTGTGTTGACTTCAGTTTGACCTCCAAATAAAGTGTTTTATCTAATCTGGATAAACCGTTGGATTGTTTCCAAGCAGTGTGGTTTTCTGACTGCTCCGTTAAATGCCCCTTCAGACTTCAGTAGCAACAGATCGAGACCTCGGCAATTAATTTGGTGAGTCCAGTGTTCTCATACTTCATGTTGTTATACAGCAGAATTATTCTTTAAAGAGTAGCACACTGATTAAAGAGTCGATGTAGCAGAACCAGAGGCACTACACCCATGCACATCAAGCTAATTTGACACAGTGGCATTATGGATGGGAGGTGGAATTACAATTTCCGGGTCAGTCACAAGATGCTATTGGGCCTAAAAATATAGTAAAATACACTAATAGACAAATCCAGTTATTTTTCCTCCTCATGTGATGAAGCCTGAGACAGCGTGGCTGGGAGAAACGCTGGGCAGCATGCTCTATGCGTCCAGTGCTGCTAAAGATCTGTATCATTTTATACTTGAAAGAACAGGACCCCGCCTCCACCGCTGGTAGTCTGTGAGTCTGGTCTCCACACCTCCAGATTTATTTACCTTTTGTCGTCTTTAGAGCAGCCAACGCTGACCATGTGACATCACTCCCTTGCGAGACACTAAAGGCTTTATACTACTTTTCAACCCATGGAAACACACTTGGGTGTGTACAATCTGTGAATTTCCCCTTTAAGATCACAATTTGCTCCACATTTAGCTTAAATATGGAGAGAAATACAGCATCGGAAAGCCAGAAATTTCCCTAAAATCGCTGTTGATTGACCTCCCTCACGCTTCTCCACGGCTCCTGTGGCGTGTTTGGAACTGGAATCTGGGAGAGAATGCTCCTTTAAATGAACCGTCTCACTGAAGGTGCAGAGTGCTTTACTCTGAGCCGTAACAGGCCTGTTGTGTGTTCCCGTCTCCTACTATGGTTTGTTTGTACAAGGCACAGAGGACTGTGGGACAGAGCCACCGTGAATCTGAGCTTAGCTTGTGCCCAGCACTGCCCACACACACACACACACACTCACACTCTCTCTCTCTCGCTTATGTATGCAGTCATCATTCTGGTAAATTCACCTCTTTGTCAAGTCAAGTGTAAACATTTAGGTTTGAAACACATGACATTTGCTAGTCGTGTGTAATTCTGCATCTTGTGGAAAAACATTGTTATAATCAACGTCATTATTGTAATTATTCAGTCAAAGTGAAATGTTCTTCTTGTAACCTATATGGGGTTCAAATGACCTGACATGCCTGCTGTTAAATTAGCAACACCCACATGCAGTTACCCTGGGACTACCCTGGCTTGTAATTGGCTGTTGGGGTCAACTCAAAGGTGTTGCATGGGGTTGAGGTCAGGGCTCTGTGCAAGTTGTTCCAGTCATGAAGCAGGAAATGGGGGCTATCAAAGAAGGCACTCAAGAGATACACTCTGCCTTCTTTGTCTCTTCCTCCAGTCAACAGGCGGTAGCGCTGTGCTGAGGCAGAGACACAGATGACTGATGGTCATGACAGTCTTGTGATGGCCAGTCACCAGACTCATGAGCCTCCTCAGAGCTGGGTCAAACACCGTGTCAAATACCGCGGACAACTGTTGCCTCTGAGACACAACCATGAACACCACCATGCTGCCTCAAGGGAAGCTAACCGGACAGCTGTTAGCCTGCAGCTAATGCTAACACTACCACTGCTGCTAACTTTAAAGCTCCACTAAATATTTTTAGGGGCAGAATAGGTTAAATTACTATATATAATGTGAAAAGTATCACTAATAGTTTATTTTAAGGAAACATATTTATGAACAATTATATCATTAACAGCTGTGTGAGACGACAGTATGGTAAATAATGGTTTAGCTTCTTCTAGCTTGTTGTTTTGGTTTTAATAGCCCTCAACCTGTTTCTGTTTAACCTCGTGTTGTCTTGGGGTCAAAATGACCCATCAACACGCATACATATACACTTGTACACGGGTCATTTTGACCCCAAGACAACACAAGGGTAACTTGGTTTCCAGTAGCCGCTTTCAGAGCAGAAGCTCTGACGCTACCTATCCAGTGGCAGGTGAACCTAGTGGAGCATTAAGCCGCTAAAGCAGTGGTTCTCAAATTGTGGGAGGTATTACAGGTGGGCCGCGGGGGGTAGATGCAGATTCTTAAATAATCCTTTATTAATCTCACAGTGGGGAAATTATTTTCTGCATTTTACCCATCCTTAGTAATTAAGGAGCAGTGTGCTGCTGTGAAGTACTGAGGCTTCAGTGTCTTGCTCAAGGACACTTTGACATGCAAACTATGGAGAAAAGAAAGCTAATGGTGTTTCTTATCTACTGTATGTGTTCACAGGCAATGGAATCAAATTATGAACTGAGTCTTCGACACACAAATGATGTACTTCAAAAGCAGGCAATAAAAACAATTTGAATAGATTAATTGGACAGCAGTGAGTCTATATTTAAACGTGTTTAAACTAGATATAAATAATCAAGATACAAATATTGTTTCATGTATGACTGAGCAGCTCAAATGTTACCAACTGATTAAAGAGCCGTTATCAGTTGTCATTGGGAGCATAGATTTGAGGTACGGCCCCACCCTACCTACTAATTGGATTAGTAGGTAGTTTTCATCTAGTGAGCTGGATCAACCCAGGTAGTTTCTAAATTGTTGGGCCGTAGTATTTATGACAGGAGCAAAGGAGGAAGTCAGGTGACATATAAAGTGTGATAAAGTCCACTTGGGGAAGAAGTCGGGGTGGATAGTTAAAAAAAACACAGAACCTTTGCCCATTATTATTATTATTATTATTAGAGGAACCAAAGGTCAACATGTTGACTTATTTTAGGTTAATTTGGATACGTAATTTAAGTTATGTGACTAATTAAATACTTATTTGAACCCAAATCATCTTTTCCGAAACCTAACCAAGTATTTTTGTTGCCTAAACGTAATAGATAAAGTTAAGTAATTCACGTTCAATTCACATGTAAACAGATAGACACGCAACCATCTGAAGCCCCATTGCAAACACGGAGCATCCACCTGGTGCCCCAAAGACACGGCGAGCAAGAAATGCTGTAGAAGCTGCCAAGAACCGTCCAATTCGCCCAAATACCCTAGTAAATACCTATCAGAACACTGGCAACCATCCAACGCTTCACTGCATCTTTTATAACCACATAGTATTTGCGAACATAACGGAGGATGTTATTTTTATCTAATTTTTAAATCAGGAAAATATCCATTATGTCCTTTGATAACATGTGATACCCTAGTATATCATGGTGTGTAGCGTCTGCTCAAAGGCCATACATGTGACTGCGCTGTAGACTGTTGCCACATGGCTGCAGGGACGGCACAATGTTCTGTGACCTTATTCATATTGTGGCGCATGCTCTCGCTGCCTGTCACCGTCTCTGTGCTTCTGACGGACGGCTCACAGGTGTTTGGCTTAGCCAGGCTATATTTACAAAGGTCATAGATGGAGCTGTGAGGCATGACACCGGCAGGGATCTAATTACGCCACCATTTGTAGATACATCTCAAGAACATGTTCATCCATACCGAGAAAGAAAGGTTTTTAACAGCCCCTATTGGCCTGATATTTAGGTAAAAATGTACACTCAAATACATTGCAATGCACTGGACTCCAAAACAGATGTACAGCAACTGGTGGCTGACCTGCAGACAGGAAGTGGGTTGTTTAAGAATGACTTGACCTCATAGTTGCCACCATGACCCCTCCCCCAAACTCTGAACTGATAAAAAAAAAAAAGATAAAGTTAAAAACAAATCTGCTTTGTGGATTATGTCTCTTAACCATTAGATTTCTATATGAAGGGAAATCCCCATTTTAATGTGACACGATGCATTCCTGTCCAATTTAAGAGCTGTCACTGAAGCACAAGAACCAGGAAATGCAATTCCCAGAATAGTTTCAGATAAACATGACCTCCCCATGACGGAGCTTTGGCAAAACACCAACTTTTAAAAACTGCTATTCCCACATGTGGAGACTCCCCTCTGCTCTTCCTTCTTTCTTGTTTTATTTGTACCCGCCTGAATGCAGCTGTTTCCCAGCGTCCCTGCAGAGTAATCTGCTGGAAGACGGGGAGGATCGCTATCTTAACGGAAACACCAGGGACGAGCCTGGCAGCCAGATAAATCCCTTAGCAACAGATGGAGACTGGGACAGGATGTGCTGGGATCAGACCATGTGACACTGCAAGGATGTGGAGCTGATGTTTTTTTTTAAGCAGCACATCTGGTCAGATCCTGTCCACCTATTACAATACTATATTACAACATATTAGTTTAGTTCTTCCTCTGGTCTGTCTGGTCATGTGCAAGGCTTGATTTTTGGCCCGATTGTGTCTAGTGTGCAGTTCTGCACTACTGCTTTATGTTGTAAGTGTAAGATGTGGAGGTCAGGGTGGTGGATCGGCGAGTAGTACGTCTACAGGTCTTTGCACACACGTGTTTTTTCTGCCTGTTTGAGAATAAATAAACTCTTTTGTTGTGTCAATCACGTTTACACACCGACTCCAAAACATTCGTCCACCATTCAAGTTTTCGGTAACAGTAACAGTTTTTAACGGATTATAGTAACACATTTGAAAATGTCAAACTTCATGTTAAAAGGTTCTAACGTTTATACAGGAGACCAAAAACCTGCAAATAATGTTCATCTTTTGATGAACCTTTATGGTGATGGTTCCCTGACCTTTAGAGTTTTTTAGTTGCCTAACTGTATGGCCTTACCTTAACCGTAGTTTTTTTCCCCTAACGATATTTTTCCGACCTATAATTTCCCATGTACAGATGCTGAAGAAAGTAAAAAATATTTTAAAACGTTGACGTAAGAACACGTAGATGAATGTAATCTTGAAAGTTCCCCGATTTTTTTTTTACAACATCATTTATTTCGTTGTTACACAGATGACACCCAGGTGTATGTCTTGAAAGCGAACCTACAACGCTCAGCCAGAAGTCCAGAAGTTGTTTACAACAACAACAAAAAACATGATAGTGTGGTTGCCTCTGACTCACTAAATTCAGAGAACATATTTCTCCATTGTTCTTTCAAAGTCAGTGGATGGAAATACAGTTCACTTACTCTCCAACAGGCCTGAAAAGTCAGGTCTTTGTCCCCGTGTGTGTGTGTGTGTATATATATATATATAAAAATAAATAAAGATTTGTACTTCATCCATGTATTGTTTGCAGACTCCAGACAAGGTGTGTCAAATGGCTTGACATTCAGAGTAATTGAATACCACTGTAGCTGTGGAATGAATGATCATTGTACTGAGTGATACTATCAGGATGTGTAGTGAGAAACGTAGAGGCCCCAGACAGCTTCCTTTTGCAACTCCAAAACAAAAGTCATATTTATGTGATGCATGATTACTAAACGCAATGTAAACATTCCTCCCTGTAATGTACTGAATGTTTGGAACCAGATAAGACTACATTCAGAGAATGACCCAGTTCTCAAGTTCCCAGACCCCAACGGTTTTGCATCAGTGCTACTTCATATTTCAAACTAGAGAATGATTTGTAAGCTTTACTTACAAAATGCTACGTGTATTTGACCATGTGACCTGTGTAAACTGGACCCATCACATACATATGGTTCAACCTTATGAGTTAACCTTACTTTGTGTCAAAATTGAGGAAATTGCATAAATATACAGTAACTGATTACACTAGAAACCACAGAATGTTTCCTCCATGCATGTAGATGTGCAATCTATTATTTTAAAGCTGAGCTCCTCTATAAAGAAATATACAAGATTTGCATTCGAGGAAGGCCTCGTTTTGTGATTTTTAAAATAGACTTTATATTTTGGAACACAATGAGGACACTGTATGATAAATATCAATGCTTGATATGACATCTTTAACTTGTATCATTCAGGGTGTGAACAGGGTGTTTATCGGTGTGTGTGTGTGTCGGAGGCTATATTATATTCCCAGCTGCTCTATGTGTCAGCGACAGATTATAAATAGACTTTGGGCTAAACTGGAAAAGTCCCTCCAGCTGAGGGGGGACTCATGACAAGGGGAAACTTTCCCTGACACACACACACAGGTAATTTCTATTTTGCAGTCAGTCCTTGATAATATCCTTAAACACAGCTTCATGGGAACTCACTAATCACTGTTTGGCTTGTCTCAGGACTGTTTGCGTAGCCGTATGTTATAAAACTCTTTGTAAGAAGGATTCAGGCAAGGAGAATGTGATCATTCATCAATAAATAAAAGCAAATTACATCTGTATACATAGTAACCTCGCCCTGGTGAAACATCACTGCACCAACTCTCTTGGGTCAAACCTCTAAAAAAACTCACTGAACATTATGGTATTTGATCTCCAATGTTTGTAATTTCTGTTGTATCATTTTGCATGTCTATTGCTGAATAACTGTCATTATTTCTATGCTTCAAGAACTTCTGCTTAAACGTCACATATCAACAACATCTCATTATTATTGTTATTAGATTATCCAAAAGAACATGAAGTCATTGTAGGTGTGACTTGCGAAGTGTAATGTATTGCCTACCATCTCAACGAAGTCAAGTCAGCCACAAAACAGGAAGAAACCGGAAGTACTGCCCTTAAAGTAAAAGAAAATAATCAAATTAAATTATTATTATTATAGTTATTAAATCAAGTATATAAACATTAAATAAATGAGCTGACATTCAACATTTTCCTGGTTCATCAGTTCAATCATTGACCATAATAAAATACTTGCACACAGTTGGACCATTAGTTTATTTCCTAATGTGTTACTGATCCGTGAGGTCTGTTATTTCACAACTCAACGCTGAAACCGAACAGTTGTCATATTGGAAGAAGAAAAACACATTTGTTTAATGTGCCATCTCGATGATGAGGATGATGATGAAGATTTGCCTCGAAAGTAGCTGCTTAGCACAACATTCTGGACCCTGTACATTAAAGCATTCTCTATCTCTCTTAAAATATTTAAAGTATTATTTATGCTGCTTCTAGTAATGCTACACCTGATTTAAAAAATAAGACTGGCCAACAAAATAACTGAATAAAGGCTTTTGTTTCCCAGAATGTTATTTGTGGCAGTGTAATGAGGCCTTGGAACACCATTTACACCTTTTGGACTAGTAAATACAAATAATAATCCAGACTTTTGTACACACCTTGACAACTTTCATTTAAAAAGAGCTTTATTTTGAAAGTGATGCTCTTCGTTTCCCCGCTTCCTTCTGTGCAGCTTGACGCGTGCTCGCTAGGCGTGTGTTTGTTTTGTAGGCTGTGTCCGCCGGTGAGCAGAGGGACTCACACCCTCAGTGAGCTGTCAGCGCGGCAGGTGGAGTTTCTCAGGTGAAGTCCCGGCAGCGGGTCCGCTCCCCTTCGGTTTAGCGTCGGTTCCTCGGGTCTGGGAGAGAATTATTTGACGAGCCCGACCATGACTTCGGTGTGGAAGCGGCTTCAGCGGGCTGGAAAGAAAGCGTCCAAGTTCCAGTTTGCCGCCTCCTTTCAAGAACTGACGATAGAATGCACCAATAAATGGTAAGTACTGGTTATAACCGCTTGTAACGGGCTAGCATGGTGGATACGTATCGCGGTTCTTTGGTCCAAGCCAGCGGTACGTGACGGGGCGGGCAGCCTCACTGTGGCCGGGAGGAGTGATGCCAAACTCAGGGCAGAATATGAACATCTTTCATTTCGGCAAAAGTCATGTACGCCACAGAAAGAAAAATGGCATTGATATCTGACCGACTCTGTTCATAAACTTAAAGCAGCATTGTTGTCGATAAAAAAAAGTAAAGCTATTATAGGCTCGTTTGTTATTACAGCATTATTACCTCCGGGCGTAAACGAACACCTAACCTAAACGGTTTCTAAAAGTTGATATAGACTGTTGCCTGGATCTGAATAATGATGACAACCCATCTGTGGAATGTGCTGGTAGAAACTGCTCAGCCCTGTCATTGGAAGCCATACTTATGTTAGTACTGAAGAGTTATTAACAATAAATAATAACATGGCGATGCTCCTTCAGAGAGCACACGCCATTACTTCCGCGTCTGCTTCATATTGAGCCCATGTAGTTGTTACCATGTGGGATGGCATCACGTTAACCAGGCAGCAGAGCCGGGCTCAACTCTAGACCTGGTTGTAGGAAACATTGATCATTTGTAGAAGACCAGTCGGTGTCAGATGTGCAGGTGTGCAGGTGGAGTGAGTATGTGTAATCCTCACCCTCTTCACCACCAGAACCACCACAGCTGTAGAACAGTGAGATCACACATTTAAATCCCAGCTGCTTCATGCCACCCCACCCACCAATTATATGTTTCTGACCAGTCACCAGATGCACTCCTCCCCTCAGCACTGCTAGACAGCAGTACTATCTTGACCCAGTTTATTATTATTTTCATTGATGAACTTAAAAAAAAATCTAAATAGCAATTTACCAAATCAGGTACAACTAACTGTAACAGCATACACTGTATGTAAGTGCCGTTCATACTCACCGCCATCTTGTTTTTCTGCAATCAGAAGTGACATGAGAGGCTGGAGCTAAGAACAATCAAAGGCTAAGCAACATATTTTGAGTTGGTCAATATGTGTAGGGTTAACTTTCATGAGCTGAAAACACAACGTTCTAAGACAAGACATAACAGACAGACCGGACAACGGCGTGGTAGCGACCTGTGAATCACACAGGTTGTGTAATTGTGTAAACACAGCTCTTATTTCAGGCATCTAACCAGAAACACACCCGTTAATAAATGCTGACTCATTTCTGGGTTTTAGGACTCATTGCTGCAGCATTTTATATCTTCGAGGTTCAGACTGTTTGTTGGACAAAACTAACACATTTGTAGACCGTCACCCGGGGTTGTATTTAATCTGTTGGGGGCCCTTTCTCAACTTTCCTCTGCCAATACGCATATGCACTATCTGAGCCGAATATCAACGAAAGGAATTAAGTTCATCAAACCTTTACACAGGGCGGTTCTGCAAAGGGCCAAATGGGGTTTTGTGGCCCTGGAACCGCTGTGCCTGGTTGGTGTGCCTTAACGATGCTGTGTGTGCTGGGAAATAGTTTTTGCAGTATACTTTTATTTTAAATCTGGTTCCATTTTTCTCAAATGCATTTGCGGCTGTTCTCTATCTACATATCTGAAGATGCCACCTGTGGCCAGATCAAGCTGTGATGGGTCTGTTGGGCCCCTGTTAGTGACATTTCAGAAAGATACAATGGGGTGTACTGAGGGTAAACTTTGGGGTTTGGAGACAAACGTTCCCACCCAAAGCATCAGTGGAGTCATAGAGTCAAAGTCTTTGCTCCGCTGGTTCCGACTCCTTCAGTCTTGCCCTTCTAGAGTTCCTTCCATACCATCCCCATTACTCACGGTACAGTCAGCGTGTGCACTCCTCCAGCCCCGGCTTGTACAGCGGCCCACCTACCTGTCTCTGTTCTGTGCGATCCCAGAAGCATCGCTCATACTGAACCAGTATCAACATGCTTCTGTCTGCTCGGCGTTTATCCTCACAGATTGATACGCTGTGCTCTATGCTGCATTCAAGGCCCTTAGGCACACAAAGACGTTATACTACCTATACAATACATAGGGAAGCAAGAGCAGACTGCACATGACATACAGGACATATATAGAACAATGTACTTAATTCGTTTATGACGGGAAATTGTGTGTGTTTATTAAACAGGGTTTAGTGGGATCGTTGAGCTAAGAGTTCTTGAGGTGGCGTGTTGTCTGAAGGTGGTTGTAGCTCTGACAAAAAAGTACCTACTCAAAACTTTGACCTACGATTGTGAAACAGTGATTACAAAATATGTGATTGTAAGTCAAAATGATGACATTTTAAGTCAAATTTAGAAATAACTGTTCAAGATGACATTTAGCTAAGACACAAATGTTATTAACTTTACTATGAATACTAAGTAACAATTTTGACTTATTCTTATCATCATTTCTATCTCGTAAGTTAAAGATTGGAGTGGACAGTATCTCATGATTTTGACTACAGAGGACAACATTTAGATTCAGTGTCTGAAAATAATGACTCATTTTGACTTAAAAAGTACAAGATTGGACTCAGAATCTCATTATGTCTTTTACTGTTTTGCCTTGAATTACATTGAAATACAGAGTGTGTGACAAAATGTTTTTTTTTTAATTAGAGTCATGATAATAACTTCATTTGGGTTTATTTCTAGAGCCTGACCAATACATTGTCCAGACTGATATGTCGGCTTATATTAGCTCATTGCAGATAAATCAGCAATAACACGTTTGTTTTTCCAACTGCACAATCTGTAAAATATCCTGCCCTGTATATTTCTTGGTCACAAAAATAAATAAAACATAATTTAAGCTAACACTATCAAAAATAATCACTTAGTATCATCTAGAGTCATATGTTTGATTTAGAAAGTGGCGATGTGTCCTCGGCGAGACGCTTAACCCCAAAATGTCTCCCGCAGGCTGTTCCTGTATGAATGGGTTTGAATGTTAGTGAGAGTCCTGATGGGCAGGTGGCACATTGCATGGTAGCCCCTCCCATCAGTGTATGAATGTTTGAATGATGACAAGTCATGATTCAAGCTTTGAGTGGTCGGAAGACTAGAAAAGAGATATACAGTCCATTTAACATTTATTCATGCACCAAGTACTTCTGCGCCGCATCTCTGGCTATGTTTCCAGTTACCCGACACACAAATAAGTCTGGTTGTGTAGAAATCTATGAGAAAATGACTCTACTTCTCTCTTGATTTATTCCCTCAGTAAACATTGTAAACATGAGTTTATGTCTCAATCTCTAGTTTCAAGTCTTCTTCAATACAGCATGATGTTCATTTAGTAAATGATGGTCATTTAGAGCAGTGTTTGTATCAGTATTAGTGGCTGCAGTGAGCTGCTTTCCTCTACAAATCTTTTTAAAACGGGGTTGCAGATTTGATACGGCCGCTCTCAATTCATGCTCAATGTTGAGAGACACAACAGCAGAAGAGACGACCTCACGGAGATCTCATAAAGATCTGCTTTTGGCGAAATGACAAGAATCGGCGAGTCGCGCATGTGCAAGTGTAACCTATTAACAGCGGACGGTGAACATTTAAAATCAGCATCTCCTCATGCGCCCCACCTGTAATAAATACCGCCCCAGTTAAATACTGACTTAAAGGAAACATGTTGTTCATTTATTTTAATGACAACCACAAAGTGTGCAGGCTTTGTCACTGCAGTGTATTTTTCGGGCTTTTGGAAGAATATTTCCAGAGCCTCTCGATATTTGAAGTCAGAAACGTCATTGATGGAGCTCCAGGCTGCAGGCTGTTGGATGTTTGTCTTGACCTGCAAATACATGAACTGTTGGGCTTTAAAAGTGAGAGCTCACAACTTAAAATAGTGATAGCTTCAGCAGCAAATCCCATTGTGAAAAGCACGCGACATATTTTTCGCCGCTCTCTGTCCGCTGTGTGCTCACTGTGTGCAGCGCATCGGGGCGGAACTCCGCCGTGCGCGACACAGAGAAGAGCTGTAGACGCGACCATGTAGAGACAGAAATGACATGCTGTGTGTAGTTACGATCAATAACATACAGCCGTTTAGTTTGTTTAATAGCAGAACAAGGTGTAGACCTGTTCTATATTACTCTGTCAGACACTATATTGTAGCTCAGACGCTCAACAATGGAAAATCATTTGCGGCAACTAAATAATATTTTTTAATATTAAGTGAAATTAAGTGAAATTGGACATTTTCCCACGGCATCCCTGATGATCTCTCACGGCACACTGGTGTGCTGCAGCACAGTGGTTGAAAATCACTGATTTAGAGCATAAAGCAGAGTATGCTTTAGGGCGGGCTTACAGTGATTGACAGGTCGCTGCCACTACTAGAGACGTATACGTCGTCTCTACTTCACTCCTCCCCATTCCAAATATGGTAACTTCTATTCATTGGTTGTAAAAACAACAACATGGCGACGGCCGTAATCCAAGATAGCGACCGCCAAATTGTTTAAATTCGAGACTTCAAAATGTCAGTCCATAAATCAATAGGTGACGTCACCATGACTACATCTTTTGTGATGACATCGCTTTTTGACGACTTAATTTGCTTCCTCATCGTCTCTGAAACAGATGCTTGTGTGCACGCGAGTAATTACACCAATGCACGTGCAACGCCGCCTAGTTTACGTTTTTTTAAATAACCCTAATGCAACGAAAATTAAAGATGTTTTTTATTTTGGGGTGCACGCTGTTTGCTGTCACTATGTATTCTCGTTGAAGTGAACGAGGAGGCGATGTCTTCTGTCAGTCTAAAAAATGATCTAAATCAGTGATTCTCAACTGGTGGGACCCGTTATCAGTGGGTCGCACACAGTGGGTTTTATTTTGAATTGACTTTTTTTATGCAGCGGAGTGTCATTATTTTGCCGGCTCTGGTTTCAACTTGTTTTGCACTTGTCCCTCCATGATTTCAGCAGCATGTGCCAGGTTGGGTCAAACCATCCTGATATGGCGGAGACTGCCTGCATGACAGGAACAAACCTGTGAGGAGAATTGAGTGATGCTTAATTTTCTGTAAAGCACAATGTTTTTCAGTATTTACCTACTGATGAGGTAATCACAAGAAAAGTTAATTTTGTATATATATATATATATATATATATATATATATATATATATATATATATATATATATATATATATATATGAATCCTTTTGAATTGCACTTTTTGTTTAATTTATTTTGAATTTGTGGATAAGCTGCTCCTCCAGACTGTGACTTTTTCCATTGTAAAGTGTTTGTCATAGATTCAGTGAGTGAGTATTGTCTTTTTGAAACTACTTCTTAGTTGTTGGACTTTTTTGTTTGTGCATGAAAGCTGTTGAGTCTGTTTAAAAATGGCTGAAGATTCTGAATTGTTATGTATGTTGTAATACCTTGTGTCCTGAAGATGCACTTTTTGGTTTTTAATTCAAATGCAGCTAATTGAGTGTAAAAGGGAATAGTTCCCTCTCTAGCATCGCCACCAGCTGCTCGTTTTGGTTTATCATTAAACTTGTTTTTGTGTGGGCATACATATTCTGTACTATCTCAGGTTCAAACTACACCATCTTTTCATAAAATAAATTTGAGAAGTTGAGAATGTTCCTCGATTTGGGCTTGTCATTTGGGGTGATGGTGGGTCCCGGAGCCAGACCAGTTGAGAACCACTGATCTAAATCACCAGATCAGATGCAACAAAGCCAACAGGAGAGTGAGGGAGATCCCAGTCTGTACACACACACACACACACACACACACACACACACACACACACACACACACACACACACACACACACACACACCTAAAAAGAAGGCTCATCATGCACTATACTCTTGAAAAGACCTGTGTGGGTTTGTAGTGGCTTTAAGTTTGTAAATAAAAGTCCCAGTCTGTGTTTTCTTGTCCATGACAAGAATGTGTGAAATGTGGATCGGCTAGCTGGGCCACCTCCCTTAACTGATTAGCGAAAGCCACCTACATTGGAATAAGAGTTCAGACTGTGAAACCTATTTAGAAGAAGTATGATCAACAACCTCCCTCCCACCGTCCAGGATTCCCTCATATGGTTAAGCTCCAACGCCCCATACTTTAAACCGATGGAAACAAGCACTTGATTTGTTTGCAGCAGGTGTAGGATTGATATTAAGCTTCTGTGAAGATCAGCGCTGCAGATGTCTATTTCTGTTCTCTCTCTTATTCGCTCTCACTCTTTCGCAACCTTTCTCACCGTTCCACATGTTAGTTATGAGAGTCATGCAACATGAGCAGGAGGCATGCTGCCCCAGTCTTTAAAGGCCAATACTGACAATATGGATTCGATACGCTGTGGATTGAAGCTGCCAGGACTGTAGCTGCCATTCATTTGTGTTATTTCTAATTCTGGTTTAATTCAATTTAGGCTTGTTTTTTTTCATAATTTACTAAATGAACATCATGCTGTATTGGAGAAGACTTGAAACTAGAGATTGAGACATAAACTCATGTTTACAATGTTTACTGATGGAATAAATCAAGAGAGAAGTAGAGTCATTTTCTCATAGACCTCTATACAATCTGACTTATTTTTGCAAGGAGTCACCCCCTGGTGGTCAGTAGAGAGAATGCAAGTTTTAAGACACTTCTGCATTGGCTGCTCCTCCCAGCCACACTTGACGACCGGGAGAAAAGCCTGTTGCCATAAATCAAGCTATATCCAAACGTAGCAAACATTTTCACCGAATTTACAGAAAATCATCAAAGAAAAAGGTCAATGAATCATAAGGGTGAGAACATTAGGTAAACATTAGATAAACAGCTGGTGGTGTTTATTCTGCAGTCAGGGCCATTAATCCAAAGAAGAGGACACAACAAGATGAGGTAGTGGAAAGAGTGGGAAACCATGTGGAAAACATGATGGAAATGGGACATTTATGTTTGAGTCATGTGTTCATTTGAATACGGTTACAGTCTCCACTAGCCCAAGGTCACATTGACTTGGGCTAGTGGAGCCGGGGATCACACCGCCGATCCTCTGATTGAAGGACGACCTGCTCTACCACTGATCCACAATGGCCCACACAGATGTTAGTTTTATAATCCAATCCTTCGTGTAGACTCTCTCCTGACATCCCTTGAGCCAGTTTGGGATACACTTGCACACTGTTTACAGTCCGTGATAACAATCCATGTTTATTTATTCCCTGCATCAGAAGTATGACGTTGCATCCTGTTTCATGGCCGAGTGCGGGGGGGGGGAGAGGGGGAATAATTCGAACGGAAACGTAATGTGGCCTCAAGCCTCAACTCCATCTTGGTTGTGTTTCTCCTCAGTGCATACAGTGTCCTCAGGATTATGTAAGAGTGTCCCAGCCCCTGAAGGGAAGTCATACGAGAGGTCTCCCACTACTCAGATGAAATGTTTTCAGTGTTTACAGCCTCTCTCTCCCTCTCACACGCAGGCATTCGCCCAATCAGAGCTGTTTGTCCCCGGGAGACGTCCTCTCCATCACTGACTTCTTGCTCACAGTCACAAGATTTCATTTTCTCCTGGCAGAGCCCTTCCTTCAGTGTTCTGAAAGCACACAGATGGAATAGTGTGCATGCTGCAATCAGTCACCGTCTCCTGGGCCCGTGCCCTTCCTCAGACCATAGCATTATTAGATCACATGAAATTAGATGATGGTTTATCCCAACCGCCGTCAGATGGATCGCTATAGAACGTCAGGTATCCCACAAGATGAACTGCTATCACTTCAGTGATCCCCCTGAATTTTTGTCTGTTTTCTTTGTCATTGTGAGCGTGTTAGCATGCTGGCATTAGCCCAAAGCAATGCTGTCCCTGTGTACAGCCAGAGCTTCCAGTGTGGCCCCTAGGATGGGTCTAAAATGACTCACTATTGGCTACGTAGTACATTATATTTACTTTTCACCATTTTAAGTGTCCAAATTCTTTGTGTGAGATTCATACACTTTTAGTACAATCAAAAATTACCAAAATGTGATGAAAGAAAATACCACCCCGTCAGTGATAATGCAAAAATAACTATGATTCAGCACCAAGTAGTATTGAAACGTCTCCAGCCAAACGATACCTGCAATCGATCCTTTTTGTGCCCAGATCTAGAATTATTATTTGTTTGGTTTTGCTTGCATGTGATTGGGCCACTACCACAGCAGCCACAAGCCATACAGTGTCAGGCAGCAACCTGTGGTTATAAAAGAGTGTCATTATTTCCACTGACCAGCAGGGGGCGACTCCTCTGGTTGCAAAAATAAGTCTAATTGTATAGAAGTCTATAAAAAAAAAGACTACTTTTCTCTTGATTTATTTCCTCAGTAAACATTATAAACATGCATGTATAGTCTCAATCTCTAGTTTAAGTCTTTCAGTAAATTATGGTCCATTTAGAGTAAAATAGACCATAAAACAGAGTATGCTTTAGGGCGGGGTTAGCTTGTGATTGACAGGTCACGACCGCTAACAGAGCCGTGTACGTCACTCCTCCACATTTCAAATATAGTAACTTTCACTCACTGGTTGCAAAAAGCAACCATGGCGACGGCCGTAATCCAATTGGGTGACATGACTAATTGCACTTCTTATACAGTCTATGGGTGATGTTAACGTGGTGTATTAGATGGAGTTGGCAGTTCGGTGTGCCGAGATGCCAACAAATCGTTGGGAAGTATGGCTATCATACACGCTTGTAACTTCTGATGAGAATAAATGTAGTATTGAATCTACTGAGTGTTGAATGAAGTACTCTGTTAGTAGTACTAGTATCACTTTAAGGGTACTGGCATTGATACTGGTATGGTCATCTTATAAATGATACCCAGCCCTAATCGTAACATTGATTGGATCATTGATTCTTCACTATAGAACTTTATTTACGCATTCAAAAGGTCAACAATCAAACTGAGAATGGACCTGAAACATCCTTTCACAAACTTGTTTTCATTTCTACCTGCATGTGTGTGGGAATATTCTTTCTGTATGTTTCATTCCTGCTGGTACGGAGAAGGTAGTGATGGAAGAAACACTGGAAACTAACTAAGATGTTATTTGTGCTCTGCTGTGCAGGCAACCAGACAAACTGAGAGTGTCGTGGATCAGGAGAAGCCGACGTCACAGCACAAAGGTAACAAAGCAGAGACCAACGAGATGAGGTTCAAATACATTCAAGTTGGGCAGTTGTCTCTTCAGAGCTCCTAGAGTAGTAATGGTGAAACTTAAAATCTGGATTTAGATGATTCCAAGAGAATAAATAGTATTTTAGTCTGCCTGTATACAGCTGAGTCTCCAAAAAAATATGTTTCCATTGAACAAAACTAGCAGAGGCGGGGCGTGAACCACCAACCATCTGATTGAAAGACAGGCATGCTAACCACTTTAGTTGTGTAGTCTCGGTATTTAAAGTGTGCTCTGCACAGGTTGAAATTCAGTCCGGAGGAAACACATGGACGCAACAATTGTGAGATTGAATTCCCCGTTTGTGTTCTGTCTTCCAACAGCTCCACAGCTGGCAGCCAGGGATCAAAAACCCCTACAGAGGCCTGGTGCTTTGGCAGGTTCCAGAGAGTTTAGACATCACCGTCACACTCTTCAAGGTTTGAGCCTCGTAGTGGTAGTGGCTGATCAAATTAGTTGATTACAGATGGGAAATGCACAACTTAATTTATTTGCCTGTCAACAGGAACCTACTGCAGAGGAGTTTGAGGACAAAGACTGGACTTTTGTCATTGAAAATGTGAGTCAGCAGGATCTTCCATTTAATTGAGTTTTAATCGGACAACAATCTATTCTCAGGAAGAAGGACGTTTTTCTGTATTCAATCTCATCCTCCTCATCCATTGATTTCATTTATTAGGAGACAAAAGGGCGCAGGAAGGTCCTGGCATCAGCAGATGTCAACATGAAGAAGTTTGCCAGTGCCACACCGGCCCAGTACGATGTCACGCTGAAGCTCAAACCGCTGTCCGTCAAAGTGGTGGAAGCGACTCTGAAACTGAACCTGTCCTGTGTCTTTCTCAAAGAGGGCAAGGCCACGTAAGTCATCGACCCAGCATCATGTCGACGGCATTCACTGAAAGCAGTGTTGTTTGAAGACTAATACTGATATTTCATGGCCATCCAATGCTTGAAGAGGACTCTTTTTCTACTCCACAGAGATGAGGACATGCAGAGTCTGGCCAGTCTGTTGAGTATGAAACAGAGTGACATTGGAAACTTGGATGACTTCATTGACAGTGATGAAGAAGGCGGTGAGGAGAGGAGGGCCAGCTTTGGACAAGCTACTCATGTTACTGGTAAGACTTGGAAAACACTTGAGGATCACTCTGGTTAAGACACCAAATTAATGTGCAACGACAGTTTGAGGTGTTCAAGAAAAAGGAAATTATCCTGACTGAATTTAGAAAGATTATCCTAACATATTTTCCCCACCTGTTAAAGATAAATCTACCACTGTAATCTGAGAGAATATCCAAGCTCCTCTCTGGTAAATTTAAAACTCTAATACTGTACATTTTGAGTGTTTTCTCTGAATTTAACCCCCGTCCCATTGCTCCATTCCAACACTAGCTGTACTCTGCACATGCTTCCAAAAAATATAGTTGTGTTGCTGCGCTAGATGCTGCAATTTACACCTTCCACTCTTCAAGGTCTAATTAATTGTGGCGAAGACTTCCTCCCTTCTGTTGCTTTTTGAGCTTTTTTTCTCAAGCTGCTACTTCCTCTTTTGATTCCTATTTTACACTCAGTTCCCTTTTCCTTTAATCTCTCCATCTGCTGTTCCCTTTTCTCCCCCTGACAGCCTCGGCCTCCTCTAGCATGAGAGTACAGGACCTGGCTTGGAGGCCTGTAGTTGCATCAGGCTCCACAGGTAACTGCCCAGAGATGTATCTTCCACCTTCCTGATAGCACACATTGCACAGTATTCTATCTTTAACGGACATTACTTGAAATAACATTATTCATGACATAAAAATAACACATCATAGTTCTTTTAAAAAAAGCCACTCTTTCTTAATTCCCCTTTTTACTTCCTCTGTGTTTACTCACATTTAGAGCAAAACCTCATTCCCACATCCCCACTTTCATCTCTTCATCTTTTATTCTGTTTTACTGCTCCTCGTATCATTCTTCTTTTCATTCAAACCTTCATTTATTCCCTCTCTCCCCATCTTTCTCTCTTCACCCTGTCCTTCCATCCTAATCGTCTTCACCCGGTAACCTCAGAGATGGATTGGAAAACGTCCTCTGGCATTTCCTCCGCCATCTCGGCGCCGTCTCATCCTCCTCTGCCTGAACACCCAGACCCCTCTGTTCCATCCTATTTATGCACACGGCCACCAAGCATTATTACCCAGCCGGCTCGGCCCTCCCCCTACGCCTACTCTTTGCCAGCCTTTACACGTGCTCATCCTCCTGCGCTTCCCAAAATCTTCCAGCTCGCGGCCGGATCAGGTATCGCTTACCAGATATTCCTGCTCATGTATGTCTCTTTTCACTTTTAGGGGCAGATTATTTTGGTGGATCTTTTTTAAATTTTTTATTGTTTAATTCATACCACTATGTATGTTGCCAGGAATACTAGATGCACTTTCCAATCATTATGTTGCACCACTTCCATGTCCATAACTCAAGACTGTAACGCGTGTTGTTTTGTGTAGTGTAGTTTGAGTGTAGTTTGAGCATAACTAGCTAAATCGTAGCAACTCAAATGTTAACATTACATTGATTTGACCAGAACTGAAAGCTCAATACTTGATACCAAGACCAAAATAAAAACGGTATCTTTGTTGCAATTATTTGAGACTCTGGCATTTATTGAAAAGGGCAGTAAATTTGGTCAATTTATATAAATTGAGACACAAGGAATTCATGTTGTTTTACATGCAAATTGGCACACAGGGTGAGGACCTCCCTTTATAAACATAAAGATACAAACATGTCTTCTGTAACAGGCTGGTACTGTCGTTTAGTGAGTGAAGTGATAGATCCCACTGTTATGGTCGAGTCGAGGTTTGGACAACAGTCTAACCCAGTTAAAACCATCTTTCATAAAGAAATCAGTGTAACCGTTAAATATGTACACCCTGGAATCAAGAATCAGAATCAGAAACCGTTTATTTGCCAGGAATGGTTACTCAAACAAGGAATGTTTCTAGGCGGAAGGTGCAAACATTAGACACGAGACGTTAGACGAGACAAACAACAATCAACAAACAACAATCAACGACAACAGCAGTGGCTCTCAAACATGGGGTCTGGAGTTATGTAATACGCTATACATTTTTTATTGATATGTCCAACTGCCCTTATTTTGAATCTCTGTGCCTTACACTGGCTTATAATCAATTCCTCCATCAGCATCCATTAGAAACGTCCTGTTCACGGTCTATTCTTACTGACATAGTTTTTTGTCTTGTGGCTTCTGTTTAGCCACATTCAGACAGGACTGTTGCAAGGCTGTGAAACTGTTGATCATTGTAGAGCCCTGTGCTCTTATCTGTTGTGAAAAGGAAAGTGTGTCTGAGGTCATTTGTTTCTTCTTTCTGTTTCCTTCCCACGAAGCAAAAACCTTCACTGCAAATCAGTTTGAAATTACCGTATAAGTTGTCCCGATATCAGAAATGTAGTAGTCGATACCAATAAAGATGAAATTCTACGGTCTTCGATACCCAATTTGATAACACGGTAAAAAACAGCTTGCGTTAACTAGCTCTCCTCCTGCCGATCTCAACACAGATTTGTTGTTTACAATGTAGCATTATGGGAGACATTTTCTTTCTTCAATGGTACAATGGGACACTGTTAGTCCCGATCCCCGGTACCTGCAGTACTGTAGAAGAACAAATTGGTAGACAGACCTACTTGAACATTTCTGGGGTTCAGGTGATATTTGGATAAGACATAATGGATATCCAGGCCTTCCTCTTCATTGGCCATTGTCTACAGTCCAATTAGCAACTTGAGATGTTGAAATACAACAGCTTACAACAGTTCATTTCTTAGCTAATAAAAAGTGAAATTGTCGTCAGAAGACGGGCGATGAGTTCCAGTGTGTTCCGCCTCTTTTGCTCTCCACACGGACTGTTTACCTGCATCCAACCGTAGGCTCAAACCTGATTGATCAATACTCTTCGGACTATAAATAGAAAACAGAACGCGTCCGAAACCGAAATCTTGTCCCATTGCCATCTGATTATGCCCTCATATGCAGATATCTGTTTAAAGGTGTTAGGTTGGCTGGAAACATTTAGTGTATTTCTAGTTTCACTCACCATTGTTCTGTCTTTTGGTTTGTCTTTCCGCTCTCCCCTTTCCTCTTACTTTCCCGCCATTTCCTGTCCGTCCTCTGCTGTCTTTTTTTAGTGCCCATTTCAGCTCCTCGAAGGCCCCATAGCTTCCACAGTGACTTCTCTCCAGCTGAGGGCCTGGAGGCTTTCGCCACGTTCACCCCTTTTAAAGCCACCTCCACCTCCACCTCTTCCCTCTCCTCCTCCCCCTCCGATCCATCTCTCCGCTCTCCCACTTTCTCTGATACCTCACAAACAGGTATTGAGTGATTCCATTCAAAAGTTGTGATTGGTTTCTAATTGACAAGACGATCCAAAATACAGTGCATGGTGCTGTTTGTTGGCCTTCATTTGCTTCTGGGATAATGCTGCATTCACTCACAAGACAGACATGAGCTCCTACTTCAGCTTTGATCGAATACATATCTTCAGAAAGCATCTTTGGCCTTTGTTTTTTGTCCATTCTCTTAAAATGAATGTTGATTAGTTCCAGCTGTTCTTCCAACACTTTTCTTTATAATAAATATGACATATATTATTATACATAATAAATAAATCAACACCCACCTACTCGTCTTTTTCTTGTTTACAGCCTGTAAAAATCGTGGCTCTATAGAATTCCGCTCTTTTAAATCACAATGATGCAGCATTAGTCCATTTCTTCATCACTACTTTTCTTTAAAGCTCTCCATCTTCCTCTCTCAGCCTGTCCCAGTGCCTGGAGAGCACAGAGCTTTCCTTCTTCTGCACCCTCCTCCTCCTCCTCCTCCTCCTCCTCCTCTTCAGCTCCTCTCAGCTCCATCCCTCCTATACCTCCACCGCCTGCTGCTTCCAGACAGCCCAAAACTCGCCTCTCCTCCACGGGGGAGCTAGGCTCCGCCCTCACCAGACCCACCAGTCTGCCGTCTGCCCCCGAGACAGGTACAGGGACAGGTCCTGTCAGAGGCCGTCCATACTGCTGTTACTACGCATTTACTCCTGTTCCTCCCTCCTCCCTCCATGTTCGTATTTCCCTTCTCATTTCTTCCCAGCTTCGTGGCAGAGTGAATGGAGGCCTCCTAAATCTCAGGCACCTCTAGCACAGCCTGCCTGCTCCCCTAAGTTTCTGCATCTCTCTGCCAACGATCCTGGACAGCCTGCAGGTCTGCAGAAAAAGCAGAGAGAACCATGTAATTCTGCTGTACCTGTAGCCTCTCTGCTGTGTGTCTCACATTCCATGTACTTGTATGTAGCTTTCTTTCATCCTTCAGCCTTTAGAGGAGTTCACATAGAACAAAGAATTCGCTGTTTATTTTATTTAGACCGACATTGCTCAAGCAAACAGTAGTAGAGATGTCGAGACGTTCGGATATGACTGTCATTGAATTCCTGCTGCCACAAATACTCACCAGAGCACCTAATGTGGATCAATCCACCACAGAAAATAGTCCCCAACAGACGCACAATGTCTTCCTGTTTGTTTGGTAAAAACTACACATTGACCAGCTATCTTAGGAAATAAAACAGTTGAGAAGGTGAGAAATGAATTCCAAAGCTATTTTTAAAGGTTCATATCTTCATTAGGAACCAAATCTCCATCCAGTTGTTTTGCTACAAATTGTGCGAGCAAACGAGAGTCACAACTACATCTTGTCAGGTATTGTGTTACAGGCAGCAGAATTCTTTCTATGACGGTCATTTCTACAATGCATTAGTTATCCATCCATCCATTATCAGCCACTTATCTGGGATCGGGTCGCGGTGGCAGCAGGCCGACCCAGACTTCCCTCTCACCCGCAACATTTTCCAGCTTATTGTAGGCGAGACCGAGGCGTTCCCAGGCCAGCTGGGAGATATAATCCATCCATAATAAGTTCTAATGTATAATGTATAATATAATAATCATAGATATAACAATATAACAAGAATCATACAAAATTTCATTCGATAATACTTCACAATAGCTGGTCACCATTTTGTGTGTCTTCCCATTGTGGTGCATGGATTTAATGCTTGTTTTTTTCACTTGTGTGTATATATATACACGTATGTATATCTGACTGTAGACCTTCATTTACCCAGAATAATCACATTAGAATGTATTTACTATACAATGATTAGAATGTATTACAACTATGGGAATTATAACACCCTATGATACTTAACAAAAACAAATGTCAGTGAGTGACCAGCAATTATGAAGTATAATGATACTTGACCTTGTAAAATGCTTTATGATGAGGTTTGAATATTGTCATAAAGCATTATGGATATCTATATGATTAGACAGAGCTTGAAGAAGACTATGATGCATTGTAAGTATGTTTATATTGGAATACATACTGTAGGTTTCATAGAAGTTGTCCTGTATGTTCTACATAGCATACTGGTGAGGATGTATGAGACGATTCACTGTGAAAAGTAGGCCGAGCTTCGTAGCTTTTGTTTCTCATGGTCTTGTCATTACATGTACCATACACATCCAGAACACTGGAGAAATGCCTAATGGACTGATTTTGGAAAGCACACGATGTGTCATTGATATTCCACCTTCCATTCCCTCTCCTCTTGTCCTCCTTCCCATCACCCCTCTGTCAGCTTCTTCCTCTTTGGAGCAGAAACCCCAAGGAGGGCAGGGATTCCTTCCTTCCTGGAGAGCCCAGGGCCCCTCTACAGTAGAGACCCTTTCACCTTCTCCTTTAAGTCCTTCTTCTGCTCTTGTGCTCTTTGGGCCTCCTCTTCCTCCTCCTTCTCAGCCTCATATATCCCAAACTGCCACAACCTTCCACAGTGACCAGGACGCAGGTACAGGATAAAAAAAGGAACCACACTGAGTGACTAAACCAAGCACATGTCTCCCCCTGCTGGTTGTTTTCATTTCAGCAGCGAAACGCTTGATAAAAACACATACACGAGTGCCATATAAACATCAAGCGTACCATGTATAATCCTTTCTATGCTTTTCTTTCGTTTCAGAATTCAAAAGACAGTTAAGCACGCTGAGTGAAGAGGACAACCAGGGTACGACTCCCACAAGTGAGCGTGAACACACAACGAGTAGAATAAGTGACCCCTTCAGGCAGTAACTGCATGGCTAACTGTGTGTCACTTCCTGCTGTTCAGCCCCTGATCCCAGAGCGCAGGCCGGCCGGGGGCCAGAGTCGTCCAGGGCTTCAGAGCGGGAGAGAGATGCACATTTTGGATTCAAGGTTGTGAAGGCATCAGCAGGGTGAGTTCATATCGAAGGTTTCCTTTTTATCGAGTTTGGTGTTTTTTTTAATAATATATGTTGTGGTTGGCATGGCTCTAAAGGACTAATCCCGCGTCTGATACTCCAACGCTGTTAGTGGCATCAATTTGCGGTGTCGGATGTATTAAATGAGTAGTTAGCTCATAACAGCTGAGGACACTCTAACCAGGGGTCGGAGCTGAGAGACCGATGAAGAACATGTGATAGGGTTGAAAGGTTTTTAAAAAGCTTGTGAGTGGACCTTGATTTGTCAAACTTTTGATTCATTTACAAAGCACATTTCAAATTAAAACTAACAAAAGTGCTTCATAAAATCATTGAGCAAAACAAATACAGGCAGAAACAAGATCAACTAAGGGAAAAAATTATCATACATGGCAACATTATTAAATAAATGTAAAAATTATACATATATACATAATTGTACATAAATACACAAATACATTTTACATTTATATTTTTAATTTTTTTTATATATATTTAAATATTTATTTATTTATGGTGAGAATTTAGCATTACATTACATAATGTATGTAGTATTTATTTATTTACTTCAGCATTTAATTATATAAAGTATTATGTTTTTATATATTTAGTTTCAGCCCTAAAAACCCTTATGTTGCTCGACCCTACGATGACAAAAGTTATTCAATGTATTTAATCGGTGGCTCGTTGGTTCTATGTCGGGCCTAACGGCGGGCTTAGGTGAGGCTAGACATCCTGATTCACCCCAGCAATTGTTTGCGAAATATGACCCATGGCTTTGGTGAATATTGAAGATCAACACAGAACATTTTCCGATTTCCAGATAATTGTTTTGGTTTGCCGATTTGTATAACCGATATATAACGTTTGTAGTTCACAAGCTCAAATGTTGGTTATTTGTTAACTGGCCAGGGCAAAATTGGGAAGCCAAAGTAAATGAGTGACTGGTAAAGAGCTAAATATTATTTTCAAAAGTAAGTGGATTGGAAATCGTAGACTTGCATTTGATATTTAGCAAAAAAGAGGACTCCAAAGGAATGCCCATCCTGCTGGATGTGTTACTGTACGAAGATCACAAGGCTTACGCTTGTTTTGGGGATTTACTCTATTCCCTCTAGCCATCAAAAAACTCTTAATGCAGCTTTAGCAGAGACCCTGTCCATACAAGAGCCACACAACATTAAGGTACATAACTCACGTAGTGTGTTTGGCATGGATTTGCCATTCGTGGTAAGGCTTTGATTAGCAGCTTTGGCTTTTATTTTGCTTTATCTTTGGCTTTTATATGCTTTATCTTTCAAACAAACTCACTATTTGTTTGGCTTCAAAGTGCTTCTGGGAATGTTTGAAAGAATTCTGTTTTGGTAGTAATCAGAAGCGACTCGATCTGTAGCAACGAGGGCTCTTCATTTGCATTTCTCCATTCTCAGCTGAGATGGACGGCATAGCACTGCAACTTGTGTCTTTCGGGTTATTTAATGGCATTTCTTTTTTAGGGATTTTGTTATTCAACAGTATTGGCCGTTTTGTTTTTGTTATTGAATAAGAAGCATTTTGCAAAAGGTTTGGTGTGTTTTATGCATGTTTGTAACCTGAGGGGTAAAACAAATATGATAAATAAGCAAATGTCTGAATACCAAAATTGAAAAGCAAACGAATTTACCCAACAAACATTTAACTGAATAGTTGAATATTCGGGTCCAGCCCTACCATTCAAATGTATTTGTAATGATTTGCATGTCTCATGACTTAAGGGAAATATCTCATTTTGATATAAAAAAATCCTTAAATATATTTGACTGTAAAATTTGGTAAAGCAAGACTCTGGTATCCTCTGTTTAGCATCTTTTCCTGCTTATAATATGTAGCAATGTTTCAGCACTGCAAACATGTCTCACTACGCTGCTTGTGAAATTGCCTAGAATATGGGATTATCAAAAATATTCTTTGTACGTTGAAATTTAACAAAAACAACTTAGTCAAAGTCATCTTGATGTAGCAAGTACCAAGTGATCGGGAAGTGTTGATTCAGTGTATTATTTTAAAAAGCTGCGGCTACTTGGCAAGACCTGGTCCTTCGTTCCGTGATTTATCACAAAATGCTTGTTTGGTTCGTGACTCTGGTTTGAATCTCTTGTTATCTTTTGTAGTGCTATGTCACATTGCTCATTTGCTTGTGTGCGAATATGATCTGGATATGGACTGCATTACTGCGGTGGACACTTTCCTTACATCATGACGTCATAACTCTGATCTTTTTGTTTTATTTTTCTATTTGTTTGTCCCTCAGACCTGAGAATATGGCCTCACTTCTGTCCCTAAACCCAAGACAGCCCATAGCCCAAGGGCTAAAATATTTTGAGATGCCAAAATCACAGATGAATCAAACAGAATCAAGGCCAACAAGGACATTCCCGAGCATTCAGCGAACAGTTCCTCCCTTCACTTTTGCACCTAAGCTAAACCCTTGTCAAGATTATACCGCTGCTTCAGTGGCTAAACCAGCAAGTCACTTGTCCATGATGTCCATTCAGTTAGGGAATGTAATACCCCAACCAGAGCCCATTCAGCACATACCCCTTTCTCCTACCAATCCCCAACCAACTTCCAGATCACTCCAGGGACCTTTGCTGCACTCGCCTCAAATTGCTACAACCTCTGACACAAAACCGATAGCAAGGATAGGAGTGGCCCATAAAAAAGAAGCTGTAACTATGGATTTGGGGTAAGTGTAGCTTGTTACTCTATCAGTTAAATCCCCTTTCCAACATTTAACACTTTAAATGCAAAAGTAAATCATGATGATGAAAGATTAGTCGATGTTGTGTAGGCTTTTTTTAAAAGCTTTGTTAAGCACTCCAGTCCTTTTCCTGACATCAAACTTTGGTATACTTTATTCCTTCAGAAATGAGAGCATGGCTGCTCAGTCTGGAGAATGGTCCATTGCAAAAAACTCACAGCAGGAGAAGCTACAAAAAAACACTCAAAGAATAAGCCCTGCTGTTCCAATACCCATTATGGATAAGAACGCCATATACAACATGAATGCCCAAGATCAAGTCACTTCAAGACGGGACTCTATTGGGTTTCTCTCAGCACAGCAAGACGCAACAGACAATTTATCTAAACAAAGAGAAGAATTTAAAGTAGATTTTGCATCATCTTCCACCAAAAGCATCGATGTGCATGGTTCTGACCCACAACATTGTATGGAGAAAGAGAGAACTGAAAAAGTAGCTTGGTCCATGGATAAGAGACCCTTGTGTGAAAGAGATAGAAGCATCACACAGGAACTTATGTTACCAAGCGCTGAAGCCAGTGGAAAAGAAATGGGCTTGTACATATCTAAGGTGGAACTTGGTCCATTATGTACAACATGGAGTTCTTGTTCTCATTCACCGTCCCCTTTACAGCCTGAAGTTCAGATTGGAGAAACAGTAGGCATTCCAAGTATGATTAAGTTACAATCAAGCTGCCCACTATGTTCCAAGATTCCTGGCATGCCATCTTTACATCAGTCAGAAATTACAGCTCGGCCTGATAGGAGGTTATTGCCTCAGACGTTACCCAGCAACAGAGTTCCTTTACTCCTGCATTTAGATTACATTTCTATTTATGAGGGGTCTACAGGAATTTCAAAAATGGTGGACTTAACACCGTCCTGCGCCAGGTCTGCCAGTATTCCTGGATTCCCATCTGCTTTGAAACGTGAGTCAAATATGACTTGTCTTTTACCTATATGTCCCAAAATTTGCAGGATTCCAGGGTTAGCTTCTGTTGGTGCAGTGACTGGGTTTGAAAATAATGTTTGGGACAGTTGTTCTCTGTGGAAGAAACAATTGCAGATAAAAGAAGCATTTGTTTTCTATATGTCTTGTGTTCAGGAGCAAGCGGTTACTGATACTAATATGGTTAAAATGATGGTGGCCATGTTGCCAACATGTTCTAGAAAGGCTAGTGTTCCAGGGTTTCCTTCTGCACCATTACAGAAGGCTTCACCTACTCCAGGTATGGCTAGTCTTCTCCATACATGCCCCAAACAGACAATAGTTGCAGGTATTCCAGGTAGACAAGGATGTATGGCATATAATGACAGCTGGCATATTTTAAGGGAATTTGTTTTATATAGGCCATTGAGAAGTAATCCTGCTCTGGTTCAGGAAAAGTCACATGAGGATAAAGAACATATGGTAGATATGTTACCATCTTGTCCCTGGAAGGAAACCATCCCTGGTTTTCCTTCTGTGCCCAGAAAAGAACATAATGTGCCCAGTGCTCCATTTGCACCAAGTCAAGATCTGAATTTCCCAATAAAAGTAATTGGTTTAATCTCTAAAGAGCCAGTTGGTGCTCAAGGTGAGGGTTTGGATATAAATAGGCACATTTTGATAAAAAGTAAAGGGGAAGTATTTACTCCTGATTATTCCCCAGGTGCAGGTCAGGATCTTGGCAAAAGAGAAATCTTCAGTACAGCGGCAGTGTTGCCTTCATACCTTGTGAGTACCTGCCTTGTAGGTATGCCCACAGGACCCCAGAAGCTGTTACCGAGTATTGTCAGTCTTGAACCTATATGCCCTAAACAGACCCAAATTCCTGGAATGTTGTCTCAAAATCAAAACATTTCAGACAACAAAGATTGGCATGCCTTGAGGCAATTGATCATCAAGAGACCAGAGAAGAAAACCCAAGCGTACCTTGTTCAGTGGATACTGAAAGACACATATATCCCTAAAGAAATGGTAGATATGCTGAGAAGTTGCCCGCACAAAGCCAACGTCTTTGGCTTACCCTCTGCTCCACAAGAACCCAGCATGGTTAATGTAATACCTTCATGTCCAATACATAGTCGAGTCCCTGGTTGGCCTTCAAAGACTGGACAGAAACTCTGTTTGTCTAGCTGCAATGAATGGTTTGCTTCTAAAATTAAACAGTGGGGCCGTCCATTTATCAAAAAGGAAGTGCAGATTGTAAATGCAGTGTTGTGTTTTGATGAGAACACTGCTGACAGTATGAGTGCAATATTACCCTCCTGCCCTGAGAATGCAAGTGTCCCTGGGTTTCCGTCTGCTCTAACACTGACATTAGTAGATGGCCCAACAATGGTAAATGTATTGCCTAGTTGTACAAAGGAATCTAGAGTTCCTGGAATGCCACTAAGAGACACCAGCAAACAGTCAAAGTGGCTAATGGAAAGTAAGTCGCTGCTACTTCCTAGGGAGAAGTCGGCAGTTAAATTACATTTACTGGATGTTAATGTGTTTTATTCGGATTGTGATATGATCATAAATATGGTATCAATATTGCCATCGTGCTCACAGACAGCCTGTTTATCAGGCTTTCCATCTGTGCCATATCAGGTGTTAGCAGATATACCAAGTATGATCAATTTATTGCCTACATGTCCAAGACATTCTAGCGTATGTGGAATACCTTCTAGACACCACAGTTGTTCTGATGAGGTGGATTGGAACGTGTATAAAAGACCAAGATATGAAAGGCCATTAAGAAACCCACGGAGACTGTCAGTAATACATGACCATAAAATGTATTTAACAGAAAAGGCAGTGGTTAGGATTATGGTATCAATGTTGCCACCCTGTCCAAAACATTCATCTATTCCTGGAATCCCCTCTAAGGAAGGAGAGATACCAGTGGAAACTGTGATGAGCATGTTAAAAACGGTAGACACTTTCCCTAAACACAGTGAAATTCCAGGTCTACCTGCAAAGAATAGAGCAAAAGATTTGGATGGCTGGTATGTGAACAAGGATGTAGTTTTGAAAAGCTCATTCAATAGAAGGTACGGAGTTGTCCACCAAGATTTAACAGTTAAGGATACATCATATAGGGAAAAAGAAATGATGCTGAGAATGCTTCCAACATGTCCTCGACGAGCCCTGAATCCTGGATTTCCATCCGCTCCACGACACCAACCTGTTGATGCCATTGTGGACACACATCCAGACATGGTACAGTTGTTGCCATGTTGCCCACAACAGTCAAGTATCATTGGTTTCCCCTCAAGAGTGTCAATGGTTTCTGAATGTAAATTAGGGAGCTGGTCAGTGGTGATGATAAAGATGCAAGACTGCAGTACATTTGATACAAAGTATCGTTCTCCTTCTTGTCCAAACATTCTCAGTTCGTTCTTTCCAACAGTTCCAATGCCTGAAATACATCAGCTTCCAAATATAGTAAATAGTGTGCCATCTTGCCCAAAGAAAGCCTCTGTTCTTGGGTCACCATCCACACATGTGCACCATTCAGAACAAGGGTGGCCAGGAACAACAACTGGAATTGGAAATGAAAGAAAAAACCTTATGAATCAACAGCTGTCACTGGAAGAACGTTCTATTTGTAAGGTTTCTGTCAGAGAGAAATCCAAACTGTTTATATTCCCGAGCCAAGATGTACCAGAGGATGTACAACAAAGAATGACAATAGAGGCTGAGGCACTTGTCAAAGATTTACCATCATCACATTTTTTGGACCAGCCATCCTCCAGAGTGGATGATATTAAGATGGTATGGGATGAGGCCAGTCCAATCAGATTAGATCTTGACACAGAGAAAACTAAACCCGATGGGTGTTCAGCTTTGGAGAGGTATAAAGATGAACAGAGCTTTTGGATACCCATTAAGGTGGAAGAAATAGCGGTTCTAGAAAAAGGGTGAGTTGGAGAGTTGGAGTTGGAGTTCTTTCTGTGATGACAGCGGTGTAGGCTTTGAACCATCTGGTTTTTGATTCTGTTTTCAGAAACTTGCATTGCAGAATGTGGCACTCCATTCCTGACATGCCAATATTCTTGAGTGTTAGGAAGAGGTGGGTTGCCTTGGTTTGCTTGTTGATGCAATGCGGTGATGCATTTTCATAATCATGCAATTCCTTTATATCAGCACCATCTGCATAATCTGCATTCCTTGTGTGTTGTGCTTTGAGTTATTCTGTGGTTCAGTTTTTCCCTCTTGTCACTTTTCATTATGTCAGCCCCTGGGGTCAAAAGGATATTCAAGAAACTAAGACATCAATATATGTTAAGGGCAAAGAAGCAGAGACTGTTGTAGTGACTGTGGGGTGTCATGGTTTCATGCCCATAGAAGAGTCAGATCAAACTCATTGATATTCTCATTTATAATGTCTTCTTTAGGTAGGCTTAATTTCTTGCCGTTCATAGCGTTAGCTCATGTGAGATAAATGATTTGCTAAAGAGATCAAATTTATAACAAAACGGCAGCAGAATACAAGTGCAAGTCAGTTTGAAAATCTATTCATAAAAGATCAAAACAAACAAAGACACCATGAGGCTAAGTGTAGTCAGATGATCACAGAAACTTAAAATTACTAAAGAAATATGTAGTTGTTGGAGAAGAGTTCCGTGTGTGTGAAATTCTTAATTTAAAGAAATTCAAAATGATTTCCATGGAAAGATTTAGTTCAATGTTTACTTTAAAGCACTTTGCTTTTTATGTTTTACAACTCTGACTATTAAAGGGATATATTGTGAAGAATATTACTGTTAAATAATTTGAAGTATTTTTTTATTCAGAAACAATGCTGGCTTTTCTGCACTGGCTGTTATAGCTGTAGTTGTGGAATCAACCTGCTGTGTTGTTTTGTTTGCAGTGCAGCTTTTTAGCTCTTGTGGATGGTTGTTGTAATACAGGCTGTTTGGAGTGAATTGCATTTGTTGAACTTGCATGCATTAGGGTAAAATACCTATCATAAGAATGATAATAAGTAGTCATTTAGAGTTGTATTTACAATGTTGCTATATGTAAATTTGTTGTAATTATATTGTCAAGCACTGATTACTTTCTCACTAATTGATTGAGGTACACTGTTCTAGGCTTCCATTCTATTATTACAAAATACTTTGTTGTAAGGCTTTTACACATTTTTACATTATTATACTTTTTACTTGTCATCTTCCAACAGTAAACTTTGACTATAACTATAACTTTAATTTATCTTCTCTTTAGACATGAAAACATGGTTTCACTACAACCATCATGCCCAGTTGCTGGTGCAGCACAACTCCCATCCCAAACCCAAATAAATAATGCAGAGCAGCAGTTACAAAAACATCCAACAAACAGGACCATAGAATGGGAGGAGCTACCAAAGGCACCTACAGTAAAATGTTCTACAGACCAGACCATAATATGGGAGGAGCTACCAAAGGTGACCACAGAGGCAACTAGAAATGCATTAGAAGAAGAAATGGAAAAGACAAAAGAAATGGTTATTCTCGCTTCCACGATGTTAAACACTGGTGATGAAATGAAGACACATACAGAAGCTGGGATAGCAGACATAATGCCAATATATCCAACAGTTAGTGATATATTTGAATTCACTTCTACTGCTAAACAAACTGATGAATGCCTACTGGACAGCAAGTCTACTTGGGATACGCCATCAGAGGATTATGACATTGTGACGTCATCAGAGGATAATGACATTGTGGATAAAACATCTTCCCACCCAGGTGCACGACATGTGCCATACTATGTGAAGCCTGAAATGGAATACAAACAGTCCACTTTCTTGGATGTCTGTCCCAGTGTGACAAACATTGGTGGCATGCCATCCAGGTTGCCCATGAATGAAAAACACTGGCTTATAGATCAAAAGCCAATATGGGAGAAACAATCAAAGATTAAGGAAATATTACAGCCATATACATTGAAGAATGAAGAAAAGAACAATAACCAAATGGTTTTACTGTTACCCTCTTGCCCCAAAAATGCTATACATCCAGGTTTTCCTTCTGCACCACAATACAGTTCAGTTTTTAATGGACCAAATATGGTGGATATTTATCCCAGTTGTCCAAGTGTATCCAGTATACCTGGTGTCCTATCTATCGATGAAGCCAACAACAGATCATGGATATCTCAGCAGGCTCCACTTTTGGAAAACAAAGTGAAAGCAGAATTTGTTGTAATGAGAGCATCACCAAAAGACAAGGATGAAATTAAACTAATGGTAGCTTTGGTACCAACTTGCCCAAGATATTCTTGCATACCAGGCCTCCCCTCAATTACACAACCTACTTTAGCATATCATGGATCAGATATGATGAGCCTTCTAAGATCTTGCCCCAAATCCTCTTGTATTGAAGGTGTTCCATCATTAATTGAACCATTGAGCAAAAGCTGGGCTACAGATTACAAACCCATAGTGGTAACACAGACAAACAAAAACATAGTTATGATTGAAGAGAGACCTCACAATGATGACATGAGAGCCATGTCAGCTTTAGCCCCAGCATGTCCAAAACAAGCTTGCATTCCTGGATTTCCATCTTCCCTGAAACCTACAGTAATCTATAATGGTTTTAGTGGGGTCAATCTCCTTCCATCTTGCCCACCTGCATCAAGTATTCCTGGTTTTCCTTCAATGCAGAAAGATGACAGGAAAGACTGGAACAGTTTTCATCAGCCATTATTGGAGAAGCAAATGAAAAAGAAGTCTACATTACTACTGGAAAACAAGAAAATAGAAGAAGACATGAAAGGAGCTGTGTCTCTTGCACAAAGTTGCCCAAGAAAATCACTCATCTCTGGCCTTCCCTCTGTCTCAAAACCCAGGATAAATAACGTTGACATGACAAATATGGTCAGTCTTTCCAGCTCATGCTCAAAAGTGTCACAAATACCAGGATTTCCGTCATCTCATACTTCAAAAGAATGGGCAGTGAGCAGGAAACCACTAATTGAACCAAGATTGAAAGAAAAGCTGGTGTCATTGATTGACAGATGTGAAGGAGATAAGAGAGCAATGAAAGCAATGGTTTCTCTTGTACCATCCTGTCCAAAAGAGGCACGGACGCCAGGATTTTCTTCTCATCCAAATGCCAAAAACACTTATAGTGCACCAAATATGATCAGCCTTTTATCATCGTGCTTGACATTTTCACAAATTCCTGGATTCCCATCAGTTGATGGGGATATAAGTTTAGGATGGGTAACAGAAAAGGGGTCATTGCTTAAGAGCCTACCAAAGAAGAGGGTCATATTTGACACATCAAATTACAACAAAAAGATAATGAAGACTATGGTTTCCTGTGTACCATCCTGTCCTAAAGTGACAAGAATCCCTGGTTTCCCATCTATTCCAAATCCCAAAATTGTGTATTATGGCCTAAATGTCGTCAACCTCCTTCCTATGTGCCCCCTAGTTTCTATCATACCTGGATTTCCATCAGTTGAAGTGCACAAGGAAGAAGGATGGTGTGCTGAACTGGGTTCATTGATGGACAGACCACAGAAGAACATTCCGGTTAGGATAAACAGCTCATCAATTAACATAGAAAAACCAAACAACATGCATGCTTTGGTTCCTTCTTGCCCAAGAGCATCAACGATTCCAGGCTTCCCATCTGTTCCCAAATACAATATGCTAAGTCTTGTACCCGTTTGCTCCAAAGAATCCAATCTCCCAGGATTTGCATCCTTTGAAGGGGCCTCAAAATTCAAATGGATTTTTGATCCACCCACTTTGTGTGATAAGCCATCAAAGGAGTCATTATTCATAATGCACAGTTCAAATCAAGACAAAGAAACTATAAAGACAATGTTGGCCTTAGTGCCATCTTGTCCAGAAGCATCCACAATCCCTGGGTTCCCTTCGGCACCTCGAAGGAAATCCAAGATTGAACCCAACATGATACGTTTTGTACCTTGCTGTTCCAGTGCTTCAAGTCTCAAAGGATTTGCCTCCATGACTACAATCCCAAACATAGTGTGGCTGAATGAAACAAACCCAATTTTGCTAAAGCCTCAGGAGAAAAGGGCTGAAATAATGTTCCCACTTACTGAATATGACCAGCTATCTTGCTACAGCACGAAAAGCATGGTGACATTAGTGACATCCTGCCCAAAAGAAGCCAGAGTACGTGGTTTTCCTTCTGCTCAAGTTGTAAACAGACCACCAAACATGGTCAGCTTATATACGTCTGCTTCATGTGTTTCATGCATCCCAGGTTTCCCATCAGCAAGGACACTTAGCTCTGAATGTATAAATATACAAACTAGGACAACGCACAGCGAGTCCTTGTTTGAGAAGTTGCAGAATGAGAAGATTTGTGTCATCGCAAAATTCCCAGCCAAACATGACCAAGATGAAATGAAGTACATGGTAGCAATGGCTCCATCATGTCCACATGTAACTCAAATTCCTGGGCTCCCCAGCATTTCACAATTGAATTCAGAAGAGGAAGAAACTATGATCATTCAAGTCCATTGTTCTACTGGGAAGCATACGCCACAACAATTGCCTCACGCACAGTCAACTCAGTCATATCACAAAGATCCAAGAATGTCTGGTGTTCCCTCCACATCTCTTAGCCTTTCCAGCACAGCACGTGCATATGGTGAGACATTCACAGTGTGACGATTCACCTTTCTATGTCTTGTTTTTTGTGTGTATTTTACTATGTTTGCTTTTATGACAGAGGAGAAATTCAAAGATGATGCGAAGCAAAACATAGACCTTTGTGTAGATAAGGGGTAAGTAGAAGAGCCCAGTGCTCTTGCATTGTTTGCTGTGAAAGGGGTCAGTTTAGTGCCTGCCTAACATGGACTGTTTGGACATATGGACGGTAGATTTTATAACTTGAAAATACAGTGCATGGTAAATTTCAGTATCTCTGTGAATGCTATATTTTATTGTGTGTTGCCGCCCGAGTTCTGTGGATCACGCAACTGTTGTTTCTGGGTCCTCAGCAAATCACAAGTAGAGAGGACAGTAGCAGAGGTAGCCCAGACAAAAGTGAAGAAACCATTGGAAACATCAGAACCAGCAGGAGTTTTGGGTTGGGAAGTATTGGAGGCAGAGGAAACAATTACAGAAAAACAAGCGAAGTCCTCTTTGTCAGCAAAAGAGGAAGAGGCGTCAGGATTAGTAAAGGCTATTGTGGGTGTTTTCCACAAAGGGTAAGTGTAAGACTGGCCTGAAACTAATAGTGTGAAGCATGCGTCATAGTGTGCATCAATTATTGCTAACCCTAAATAGAGATATTCCACATTCCACCACAATATGCTCATTCTATTTTTCTATTCAGATGTTGACATTTAAAAGTTTGGGGTAAAGAAAATAACTGGATAGCATTTGCATGGGAATTTATTTTACTTTCTCCAGTACTCACTGGTTTCTATAATTAGTTACATGTTTATTGAAACCATTGTTTTTGCATGGTTCCAGGTTTCACTCACTCACTCCAGTATCCATGTCTCACAGTTATGAAACAGTAGCATCCATTGTGGGGCCGTCTAGCTCTACTTTAGCTGAAGTGGAGCACCAACCCATGGCTGTCTCTTCTATGGATCTGAAAGACAAAACACTGACCCCTTCAAATGAGTTTTCAACACATTTCTCTGGCAACACTACTTCCATAAAGAAGATAGAGGGACAGTTTGAAGACATTTACACCAAACATAACATTGAATATCAAGCAAGTGCTGAGCCTTACATGTTGGACTTGGAAGGTGATCGATCAGCATCTCCATTACCAACTACCGACAATGATGACAGGTTTTTGGTTTGTGCAAGCATTAAAAAATGGCCACCGCTGACAGAGGCAGATATCACTGAAATATCGAAGGAGGAGGATAGTGAACAAGCAGAGCAACAAGAGGCCTTTCTTGATCAATGGCATACAAACGAAAGATCACTTACAGGGCAGGACTCATATTGTACAGTGTATATTGAAAGCTTGTTAGCAAGGCAACAGACGGAGACAGAACAGGATGAGGTTAGAACCGTGTCAACTTCACCACAGCTGGATAAAGGGTGAGTGCTTGGGTACAGTGACCCAGTAAAGTGTTTGGTGCACGGTGTGATCGTGTATATGTTCTGCGTTTTTGGTGATAACATTGTCTCTTGTTCTGCTTATAAGCGCTTACTACTCAGGAAATTGTGATGGTCAACTATCTGTAATGGCAGTTAAGATTGGCATTGTGATATGGAATGGTAATGTTGCCTTTTTCGTTGCGTTTTAAGTCTTGTACACTTAAGGGAACTTTGTCTTTACAGTATGTGCTTTATATGCTGCTGTGTTGTTTCAAGTGTGCATGTACACAAGCAAAATATTGAAAATGACGGTCAGTTTTGTTTTACAATGTGTCATACGATTTGCTTATTGTTTACTTGTCTTATTCAGTTGAGCATATTCATTGGTTGGAGTTAAGGTGCATGGTACACCTATATGACGAAGAACAGCAAAATTCTGAAGCTTGTCCTTTCTCTTCCTTAAGCCCCCAACAAACAAACACGGAAGGAATTTCTGCCACATCCCTGCAGCCTACATCAAATGAGTCACTGACATGTTCCAATGTTCACAGAGAGAAACCCATGGACAAACCCTCATGTATTCAGGTCATTAGTCCAGTTGGACCACAAGCTGGCATTGCTGTCCGAGGCAGAAAGCCCAAGAGAAAAGTTCCAGAACAGAAAACGTTTGATCAGGAAGAAGACACTATTCCATCACGGCCACTCAGAAGGAAGGATAGTTTAACTCCAGACCGCAAAAAAAAATCTGATGTTGCATCGGTCACTCTACTCCCTGAGGTTGTTCCAATCCAATCTTTAGGGAAATATCCTACTGGTGAGGTACAACCTGCCTCTGCCCCATCTTGCCGGATAAAGAAAAGAGCCAGTAGTATTCCTTGTGTACCTCAGAATGGTCATGCCCAAGAAAGTGTTTGTGCTCAAGTAACGTCATTCCCAAGTGACTATAGACAGAAACGAGAAGTTGAATCTGTGCAAATATCCATGGATGTTGTTGCGCCTCCTCGTGTGAAAAGAAGAGATGGTAGTTTGCCACCTGAAACTTCACAGAAAACTACCCCTTGCAAGCCTCTGAGGAGAAAAGACAGTGTGACGAGAGAGAAATTTGTTCCAAAAACTAATGACCAACAGGATATGAAAGCCCAAGTCAGCTCTGCTTTGAAAACTATGAACCCTGTTCCTCCTCAACCATGTAAGAGAAGCTCTGTTGTCTCAGGTGCTCTTGAACCTTTACAGAGCATTGATAAACCCGGTCAAACAGCCACTGAAATGATCCCTTCACAACCAGTAGGGAGAAAAGATCAAACAATCGAACAACACTCTCAAGAAACAGATTTTGTCGGGAGTGCTGCTCTACAGGCAAAGACAGAACTGGTCTGCTCAAAGCACACAGAGCAAACCTCTCGTACTTCGGAATGGTTTAAGAAAGACATTAATACATATGTCCAGGCTTCTTCTCACGTATTTCCTCCCTCAGAAACGAAGGGAATCGGGAGCCTAACCCCAAACCCTGAACCAGAGATGTTTCATGTTGAGCAAACTGCTTCTCTCTCAATCATCAAGAAGATACGTCTTCCACAACGTGGCAAGAAATTGCCCTCAAGCAAATCCGGCAAAATCGACGATAACAAAGAGTTTGTAAAACCATTCCAGATAGCAAACACTGTTATGGATGAAATAAAGCAGTCAAATGCTGCTGGTGACACATCTGTTGGTACAATTGACATCACGTCTTCCCAGAAAACCAAAGATTCATCAGAGATAGTAGTAGCAGAGAAAGACAAACAAACAACTCTTTGTATGCCAGTGCCGCGTGTGAGGAAACGTCTAAGTGGCTCCTTCCCAGATGACGTTACAGCCATGGCGAGCACATCTAAGCCTTCCAATAGAGAAGAGGCACAGGCAGCAAAGCAAGATGATCAAGATAAAGAATTATCAAAAGTGCAACACAGCAAAAGATTTTCCCCTCTTCCTTTGGGTGATCCTCCTTCTTCATTGACAGAATTAGTGACTCCCGTAAAGTTGAGGAGAAGTAGATTGACCATTGAGGCCAAGGTTCAAGTAGAGCATGGTCATATTTCAGAGAAGACACCAGGCGCTTCAAGCTTACCTGTACCAAAGCCAAGGGTAAAGAAACGTCTCAGTGGTTCATTCCCAGATGGCACGACAATTTCTGACTCACCAGCTCTCCACCTGGCAGACACAGTAACTGACACCACTGGTGATGAATCAGTCCAACAGAATGAGCAGTCAAGCTGGCCAGTTCCATTGCCACGGGCCAAGAAACGTCTCAGTGCCACTTATTCAGACAGCACTTCACTTGCAGACAATTTATTCCCTCTCGAAATGGAATTATCTCAGAGAACCCCAGAGGATACATCTGCTACTGGCAAGGAAACTAAGGAAGGCTCAACATCGCTGGATTCAAGTGTGATCTCTGAAGGTTTCGTCACAATCCAAGGAGAAGATAATGGTGAATCAGAGTTGGAACGTGAAGTGCTAGAAGCAATGGGAGAAGAAGGATTTCCTCAGGAAGACGCTGTAGAAGATACTGAGAAGGGACTGGATGAAATCATTGATGGCTGGACCTTCACAGAAAACCCTGTTGTAACAGAGGATTTAGAGAAGGCTGCAGAGTGTGTGTCTGAGCAAACTGACATTGAAAAAGTCCTGGGAGAAGAGATTGATAGGTCCCTTGCTTCCACTGTTGCATCTTCTCAGGATGACTGGCTACATGTACAGGATGATGAAGACAGTGAACCAATGGAAATAAACTCAAGGAAGGAAATGAGGGATGAAGAGTTGGACTTTGGCTTTGTAGCTGTAGATGTAGATACTGGTTGTTTAGAAGAAGATAAGTTAAGAAGGTAAGATTAGTCAGTAAACTTGAAGGTGTGGGGGTGTACTTATAATTAACTAGCTCTACACAATATAAATGATCATGTCCTTGTATTTCCTAATCATCTAACATGGTGTGGTATCATTACCAACATGGTTTAAAAAATCATCAATAACCAGACCAACTTGTTATCAAAGACATTGTGGAAGTTATTTCTCACTTTGCTTTGTTTTTGTGTGTTTCTCCAGGCAAAAGGAGAAGTCACAAGTTGCTGGCCTCCACAAAGCCAATGACCCAACAACACCTCAGAAAAGACCTGCAGATGGGGCGGTCTCTCCAGAAGTATGTTAAAGCTGCACCTGTCAATATTTATATCTTAACAATTGATCAAAATTGAGAATAATGTGCTCAGAGTGAAGAATTATCATTGACTCTGCATTGACTTATTTTTTCACAATCCTACCTCAATATTGTTATTGCGTGTGTTCTAGGTCTTTTCGCCCAATCCCAGTTTAGTGACATCTAGTCAGTCTCTACTGGACTGGTGTCAGGAAGCCACGCAGGATCACAAGGGAGTGAAGATCACCAACTTCAGCACCTCCTGGAGGAACGGCCTTGCCTTTTGTGCTATTTTACATCACTTCCAACCAGAAAAGATGTGAGAAACCTGTTGACAATAGTTGGTCTCTGGATAGAAAGAGTATCGTACTTTTCTTTATGCAGACAGTTTTATGAGTTTATTTTGTCTTCTCTTTTTTTGTATAGTAATTATGAAATGCTGGACCCGTATGACATCAAGCACAACAACAAGAAGGTGATTGGCTATCAGTTGAATAAAAGACCAACATTGAATAATATTTCATGTGTTGGTTGATGATTCCTAATCCGATTAATTTTTCTACAGGCCTTTGACGGCTTTGCCGAACTTGGCATTTCCAGGCTGATGGAGCCTTCAGACATGGTCATGCTAGCAGTGCCTGACCGCCTCATTGTCATGACCTACCTCAACCAGATCCGCACCCATTTCACGGGCCAGGAGCTCAGTGTGCTCCACATAGCGAGGAATAGCAGTGAGTCTAGCTATGCAGTAGCAGGGGACCGGGAGAGCCAAGAGGACCCCGAGGCGACTGTTCGCTACTGTGCTCAGAGGCTGCAGGAGGAGGGCATAAGTCTAGACACCAACGGGGCAGCAGGCACCTCAGAGTCAGCGGACAGTAAAACCAGGGACGTCGTACCACCTCCCAGAACCAAACGGATGCAGGCTGCTGGGGCTCAGCTACCAGTGGCACCGCCAAGGACTCACTTCCTGTCCAAAACTGGTTTCTCTCATGTCAAAGACGCAGATCTGGTCAAGAAGCGTAGGTCACAGCGAAGGAGTGGGTCACTAGAAGAAGGAGACATATCGGTGGTATGATTCCTAATTGCTTATTCATGTATCCCCTTGTTATTCTCATCATTGCATTTTTCTCTTATCTGTGATGTATGAGGAACTTTTTTTGTCTGCAGGTTGTTGCAGGCCAAGAAGACAGTGTGATTACTCGGAGGAAGTCAGACACGGGTTAGATTTCATATATCTTTATTAACATACATTTGAACATATCCCCTTATTAAAAAACAACAACTGTTAAACACCTTTTTTTGATGCCTTTGTTTGAACATGGTGATTTGGAATGTTTTTTCACTGTTAAAAAACTAAAGTGGTATTTGTGTTTGTCTACAGAAAGAACAGACGCTGAAGTCGAGGAGGGAAGACCAGAAGGCCAAGTCAGTCACCTTTTGTTTCATTGCAGGGTTAAATCTCGACAGCTGACCATAACTGTCTGTTGGGTAATTGTGTTTGTTTGTGCGTGTATGAATACATCTAGGACCCCAACCAGTATGTGCTGAGTCAGATAGAAGCCCTGGAAGCGGAACAAAGTCATATTGATAACAGAGCAGGTGTGGTGGAGAGGAAACTCAGACAACTACTGGAAACAGGTAAGATCATCTTAGTACAAATGGGCGCACAATAAAGGAAAAGCACATTAAATTCTGGGTGACATTCTGGGTAATATTTAGAGAAAACAAGGGTAGAATTTGTACAAATTATTAACCTGAGGGAAGAACATCTGTCATTTCAAGGAATGATTTGAAATTTGAAGCTGCTATTTAGCTGTGATATAGATATTATTCAGTATTCACTGTGAAACTGCATTATTCCATTGTAGGAAAGAAAGAGAAGGACTATGACTAACAGGGGTTATAGTAACGGGATTCTCTCCTGCAGGCAGTGACAAGGTGGAGGAGGAGCGGTTGATTCAGGAATGGTTCACGCTGGTCAACAAGAAGAATGCTTTAATCAGGAGGCAGGACCATCTGCAGCTACTGTAAGACATCCACGACTGACGCTGCTGGAAACATTAGAACACAGTAGAAACTGTTCATTTCCATCTTTAGCACACGTTCATCCTGACGTCAGCTGAATCCACATGTACGCATAAATCCTCCATCCGCCACCAACATAAAGTCATTATTTTCTTAGATCTTTCACCAGGGCGTGTAGGCTATGTTGCTTTTTAATAAAGTATTGTATTAGGGTTTTCTTTAACAATAAGAAAGATTAAAGGTTTCCATACAGGTCACGTCGCTGCATCAAATATCGTGGGACATTTAAGCAGCAACTGTAGTTAAAAGACTTTGACAGAAGAAAGAGAACTAAACGTATAGCTGCCGAAATAATGAATGAAGTTCCGCTGTTGCTTCTTGTGCTCAATGTCTCTCGCTTGAAGTCCGGTCCACTCAAGGGAGCCAATGAAAGATCTCGATGTGAGAAAAGGTTTGCGGTTGTCACTGTGCAGGATTTCTGAATATTAAGCAAGCAAGCAAAATGAGAAATTGTAGGTACCGGCTCACTCTTGACCTCTGATACAATAGTTTGACAAAAGAAATGAGCTCAACGTTCGCTTCTACATTTCATCTTCATTGGCAGATGGAGTTTGCTCAGTTGTCGCGGTGATGCCTCAGCACAATCTCCACGACAACTGAAAAAACCTCATCAGCTGGTTTAGCTCTGGATAAAAGCTACTCAGTAGACCTTGAGGTGAGCACAGATGTCGGACATGTTGTTATGCATCTCTTGTGATTAACAGGCTGGAGGAACAAGACTTGGAAAGAAAATTCGAGCTGTTAAACAAAGAGCTGAGGGACATGATGGCAATCGAAGGTACGACTTTACCATCAACACACTCTACCTTCAACATCACCAAACACTGAGGGCAAATGCTCAGATTGTAGCCTGTAGTACTTCTCCATAGTGTACCGTCAGTGTGCTACTACAGTAGATGGAGTTTAGAGAAACAGACAGGAGTACCAGAGTAATACACTGCTGTGGATGTGTTTTAGTGTACACTATATTTAGAATATTTCCCCCTTTACGTTGCTGTCAGACTGCCTCTCTGACGGGGAGCTGAAGCCGTCATCCATGCTCTCTTCAAAGCTACAAGACTCAGCCATTTTACCTGTTCCCTCTCTTGTCTTTGTGGTGCAGAGGGGCAGAAGACTCAGGCCCATAAACGCAGAGAGCATCTGCTGCTTCAGGAGCTGGTTTCACTGGTCAACCAGAGGGACGAACTGGTCCACAACATGGACGCCAAAGAGAGAGGGTGAGGTCCACTTCCTCTGCTGTTTTAGGGTGAATTAAGTCTTTGATTGGCTCCACAGCTGTGGGTGGGTCTACATGATCCTGGTGGTCTACATGGGCACATATGCACACACTTACATGTTAATGCAGCAGCTCCCGTGACTCTCCTCGTCTCCCTTGTCCTCAGAGCTCTGGAGGAGGACGAGCGTCTGGAGCGAGGCCTAGAGCAGCGGAGGAGGAAGTACGCCAAGCAGCAGAAGGAGAAGTGCGTGATGCAGTGATTCTGTGAATCACAAAAACACCGGCTCACCTATCTGACAGGAAGTGGGTGGGAAGACGACTTTGTTCCTCTTTTCACCTGAAGCCAGACTGAAGGGGACACTCAGACGTAGCGGTCCTTCTGAACCAATATGAGGCGGATGTATTTCCAATGGAGGTGGGCCACAAACAGAACAAGGCTCTGAAAAATCAACTTTTTCTTTTTGGTTCGCTTTCCCCTTTTCAATGTCGCGTTTTTGGGTGTTTTGGCTCCATTTTATGACCGGAGATCAAAGTGGGCTGTAAGTGTAATTTTCCACAAATCAACGCGTTGTTCATAAACTAAACCCTACAGGAGGTTCAGCACCCACTGAGCAGAAGAGGCAGCAGGGCCTGAGAGAGAGAGAGAGAGAGAGAGAGAGAGCTTCTTGCACGTTTGGACTGTTTGACTGTTTGCTTTGCAGTTTCTGTGTGTGTGTGTTTTTTTTTATGACTGTTGTTACAGACGGAATTGATTAAAAATGTTAGACCTGGAGATGTTTGGTACAGATATGAGCTGCCAAAAACAGGGGAAGTAGTTCCAACCATGTTGGGATTGGACCTGCCGATAACCACGGTCCAGTGGCAGTTCATTCATAGTTACAGGGGAAGGAGTCTCAGTTTAAGTTTAAAACAGACTTGGGTTAGGGTTAAGGAAAGACTCCTTCTCTCCTCCTCGGCCTAGCTTCGACGCCAGAACTCAGACCTAGACGATCCAGACATACGTTTGCTGTTACAGAAGCTGTTTGGAGACGAGAAGCAGCTGGAGTTTGGTGTTTGAGATGTTGAAATATTTACATTATACGGTTTGATGAGATACAGGACGAGGAGAGCAGTCAATTTTAAATAACTTATTGGGTAGATTTTAAGTTTTACTATTTATTCAAGTCGTCAACTGGAGAAGCAGCCGAGCAGATATGTGATCCAAAGTTAAGAGCACTCGTTATCATAGCATTGGTCTACCGTCTGTGCAGCTCAGTAGCATTGATCCTCTCTGTAAACTGATGACAGTGACATAGGAATATGTATACATACAGGATTTTGTATTGAGAAAATGTTCTGATGAGGCTCAAGGTGTCTAAATACATTAAGTGACTCCTGTCTTTTATTTTGAAAATACTGTTTCATTACACAGATGGTTTGATCCTGAAATGAAAGGTGAAGATGTGAACATTTCTTCATTCTCAAAGCCAAATCTTTGTCAGCGCGATATTAACATTATTAAGGGAAACTTCCTCCACGTTTTTGCACTGAAGTGATTTCTCTTCAGTGCAAACGTTCTGTAAAAGCGCTGTTTATTTTATGCTGAAACTTTTCCTGTCAGAAGTATTGCTGTTTTTACTTTCAGGTTTTCATGTTACATTTGCACTATTTGGAAAGTTTGGAAAATACAAAAGATTTGACCGCCTTTAATTTCTCATGCAGTTTTATTTCATATTGTACTATGGATTACATGTTTTCCTACAATATTTGTTTATCACCCAGCAGACACGGAGCAACATCAGCATGTATTTGGAGTCATTGACCGTCCTCTGAGCTCTATGAACCGTTGAGGAAAGTCTCCTGAGCTGCTAAATGTTTCTTTTTTCTCACCAGCGAGTCGCTCACTTTGTCTCAAAGTATCGTCGACAGAACTTATTTCCCATCTTCCCCCAAACCTCCATCTTTGTTGCCCAGTAAATAAATACTGTACCCTGGAACAACACACCTACAGTATCTATCTGTTCATACTATGTTTATTTTTATATTTATTCATACATTATTCCCTAACTTTATATCTTGTTCCCTTGAACCCACAATAAATGTTTATTATTCTTATTATTCTTTTATTATTTAGGACTGTGGGCCATAATCTAAAGCATCCCCATATATTTGTATTATGATTATTATTTATATATATATATATATATATATATATATATATATATATATATATATATATATATATATATATATATAGTACTCTACAGTATCATCCGTAATACAAGGAATGCATTTGTGTCAAATGGAAATTTAAACAAAGTAAATCATAATTTGCATAATATTTATTTAATGTAAGATGTTATAGACGGCAGATTTCTGAATCATAAGATTATGATATTGTTTCTAATATAAAGATATATTCAGAAGGTTTGTCTTACATGTATTGCATCGTACTATTCAGGACTAAACACACAGTAATACGGTTCACACTAACAGAGTGTTCTATGTCACAAACTGAACACATTAAACATTTCACAATTGATATTTCTCATTCGGCCTGCACCGTCCTTCTCTGTCTGGACTTGTGAGCGGACACAAACAGCTGCTTCCTGTGTGGGAGGAGCTTCCCAAACCCAGCTGCACAGAAGCAGCAGAGGGAGAACTACGTCCTCTGTGCCGGTGGAGACGGGACGCTCCAGTAGCGGTGGTCACTGTGTCTGTGACTCATCGGGGTGCTGGGAGGGGTCCGGTAGTCCTCCATCCTTCTCATCTGGTCCTGTAGTCCTCCATCCTTCTCATCTGGTCCTGTGGTCCTCCATCCTGGCACCTCTCCTGTGATTATTCGATGTGCCTCAGGTGTGTTTGGGAAGTGTCTCGTTACATGTAAAATAACATGCAAAATATACCTTCCTGACTACACTTTGTGGCACTTGTCCCACCTTTAAGGATCGGTTTCCATTGTATAGTGAGCTGGCTTAACTCCCAAATGTCTTCTTGAGGACCGATGCAGCCGGTAAACATGGTCTGACCTGGGGGCACCATGTACGGTGGTGCGCTTGAACCCATCTCCTCTGTTGGTTAACCTTTGCTTGCATCGGGGCTCCTATCAACATATCCACAGGATGTCTTTTTAGTTCAATCGTGGGTGACTGGTGCTCTTTAAAAATAGATGACTAAAAGCAAAAATTCCCAGACTGCAGCTTTTCTAAAGAGAGAAATAATAGAAAGAGGAAGTGAGAAAGTCTTGCTCAATACTGGAAGGAAAAAACACCTAAATCAACAGGAAGACTGACTTTGAATCAGTTGCACGACTATAATTCATTTAGATTAAATCCAGCTCATCAGAACATCTTGTTGCAATAAAATGTCAAGCCGAGTTTTGAATTAAACCAGATTAATTATAAACCCCTCTTTGAGTTTAGTCCTTTCTTAACCAGGTTTAATGTCAGTCCTGTGTCAGTATGAACACTTTTTATTATTTTAAAATGGGCCTTAATATTGAAAATATTTCTGCATAATGAATGTCTCTCACTGAGCTCTGTGCAGCTCCTTTAACCCACTATGTATCTAAACATGTCCCCAGCTCCAGGGAAGACTGTTGTGCTTTGTTCAAACTACGAGCAACAAAACAAGTGTGGTTGGCAACATTGTTACCAAGTCACCATTGAAGTGTTGCGTAAGCGCTCGTTGACGTAGTTATGTTAAACAGCGTTTGTGGCCAGTAAACCAGAAGATGGACCAATCAGTGTCCTGTGATGAGCTGCTGGCAACTACGGGCGGGGTTGAGGTCTGTGTGACACGTTACGGAGAGGCGACTCCTGAAGAGGCTAGCGTATATATGCTGGAATAGCATCAGAACGGGAGAGCATTTCTTTGTTTAAAGAAGAGAAAAGATTGAGACTGAAGGCTCTTCTCAACTTGCTTCAATAAGAGTTTGATTGACAGATGGTTCATCCAATCACCTGCCATCTACGGTGTTTTCTTTATATGCCTGCCTCTTTCCAAACAATTTGCAAGGACAGCTTGTCAGATAGTACTGTGTAACTAACAGGCCACAATCTCCGGTTCTGCCGAGTGAAACCAAAGAGGAAGTGTCTTAAAACATGCCTTCTCTCTACTGACCAGCAGGGGGTGACTCCTCTGGTTGTATAGAAGTCTATGAGAAAATGACTCTACTTCTCTCTTGATGTATTCCCTCAGTAAACATTGTAAACATGAGTTTATGTCTCAATCTCTAGTTTCAAGTCTTCTTCAATACAGCATGATGTTCATTTAGTAAATTATGCTTCATTTAGAGTCAAATAGCATTCCAAATATGGTAACTTCCTTTCATTGGTGACGAAGAAAACAACATGGTGCCGTAATCCAAAATGCTGTAATCCAAGATGGCCACGGCAAAATCCCCTAACTCCAGGCTTTATAACGGAAGTCCACAAACCAACTGGTGACGTCACGATGACGTCACCAGTTGGTTTGTGGACTTCCACAGTTTGGTTTGTGTTCTACGTCCATAATATGAATATTAACATCAGCAGCATTGAAGCGTTTCACCACAGTCCAGTCATGTCATTCATTTTACGTGCAGTACCTCGTTAACCTTTATGCCTAGAGGCATAACAAAAAAGTGTTTTCATAACTTCTGAATACGACAAAATATATATTTTTGGAAATATTGCTTAACATACAGAGAGCACATATAGTTACTTATATATAAGTCATGTTTAGGGATACATCATAACATTTATTCTAGCTACACCTTAGTTATTTTGTGTGTTTCTGTATTGTGTGTGTTCTGGAGTATATTGTGTCTTTGAAAGCAGCAGCACATAAATACAGGAACTCAGAAGGTCCAAAGGGGTGGGGGGGGCGTATCTTTCTGTGGAGGAAGACTCATTTCGACACTTTAATTACGACATTCCTCAGAGCCGAATCATAAGTAATCAGCACATGACAGAACACACTTCTAACCAGCTGGAGTCATGTCTGCGTGTCACACAACGCTATGGGTCGTCTGGCCTACTTTAGTCCTGTTGTGGATCTGGATGTGGGAGGCCGGCTGTGACATTCAATCTCAGGCAGAGGAGGGTGAGTGTTCAGGTGTTTGACACTCTGGGATTGAACAACGTTACTTCCATGAATATTTAAAACTTTCACATGCTTATGAGGTGGTGTCGTCATATATTTTAACTCTGAGGCACATTGCTAGGAATAACAACTGTTAATAAAATGATCAATAGAAATGCCCTCAGACAAAAGGGGACTATTCACATTTCATATATCATAATTTGTATTTTATTTTAAGAGCTGGATTAGGTCCAAAAGGCAGTGGTAGAAGAAGTATTCAGAATTTGTGAGTAAATATCAACAACGGGTTAAAAAGTAAAAAGTTCAAAAGTATTTCCAGCAAAATATCATGATTGTATCATAGGTTTAAAAAATAGTTGAGTTGTTTACCTTATTACACTGCATTATAATCTGTGGACCAATCATTTGTTTTGTACGTAAAATGACTGTAAAGAAACATCTTTCTATGGCTGACAGATGCAAGTAGTGGAGCAAAACATACAGTAAGGAATTAAAACACATATATTTTGTTACTTTCCCACATTTTCATTTGTTTAAACTTTATACAATCTGTGGTTCAACCACACTGAATATTATGTTTACTTATCATAATCATGGTTTATTTATCTGGACAACTTGAAACTTTGATCTGCTGAAGGCGCTTGAGAAAAGGTCAGGGGTCACCAAAGTTATTAGGATTCCTCCGCTGGGGACCATGAATATCCAATTACATTTAAATGTTTTTCAAGTATTTGTTTTTACAAATATACCCTGAGCCATCACTTGGTAAATAAAAAAGGGAATTATAGAGGACAATGCAATATGACAAACATTCTGTCACTTTTATTAAATGTTTTATTTATTTATTATCATGAAATCTTAAATATGATACAAGAAATGTATTTTCTCAAACAATTTTTTTCACAGCATAATCTTTTATCTCTTAACTTTCATGAAGTATATCTACATTTGACTTTAACACTTAAAGGTTCTCGACATGATATTTTATATATTTTTGTGAGAGCAAATTAATCTATTGAATGTTTAAAAATACTTGTATATCTAGAAAGAGGAAACAAAGTCAGACACCACCCTGATGAAGACGAGCTGAACACACTTGGGAAATAATTGGGAATAATTGTCCAAAGCAGCCTAATACTGATGGTTACAATGGGATGCAGAGTATTGTGCCAGCTATAGTTCTAGTATAGTATATTGAGTATAGTGTCACGACTCGGCTCTAATGCCATGCCAAGACGAGAGGGAGAGCAGCGTTCAATGCAAAACATAGTTTATTCACCAAATAAGGTGGGTGGCAAAACCCAAAACAGCTGAAAACAGTGATAGATCATAGAGCTCTGTTGCCTGGCTGGCCACACAATGCCCAGCGATGGAGAGAGAGAGCTGACCATCTCAGAGGCGGAGCTTTATCTTGGGAGAGCACCGGGCCCAGGTGCTTCCCATTAGGGTGTTCTCCCCCTCCTGCTACCTATGGGGTGCAGGAGACAGACAGGCAGACAGACAGGCTAGGGAACCGTAATCTAATCTAGAGGTGGCTGCTGGACATGAAAAGTGATTCAACAGAGTAACACATTGATTTTCTCTGTCTTTGCCTTTTGTTTAGTGGAGATTTTCCATTCTGATAAACAGACCAGGCTGGACTGGAAATCTGACCCAGCCAGTGAAGTAAGTTGGGGCGCTAACTGACAGGTTTTTATTTAATTATAAGGCTTTTATCAAGAACTGTCAAAACACACTTTAATTAATCGCTTAATAATTACAACAGTTTGACCTAATTGTTACTTGCTAGCTGTATGAACACATGCTATTATATTTCCTCTATTTTATATTGTATCTGCAATGTGGTACTTTATTAACATGTGATTCAGTTATTTCAGCACTTGAATGAAAGAAAAAAAATTATCTGCATAATTTTTTTCTTATCTGCATACCATCTATCTCTCTCACGATAGTAAAATAACATAACGTAACGTAAACGGTGAGCTTTTAGAGAATTTCTACTTCTGGCATCGGAAATACCACAAAAATACAATCACGGTAAACAAAACCACATTCGAAGGCCGCATCTGTCTTGTATGAGGTTGTTGAGGTTCCTCTGAGTTTCTGTGTGAACCTGTAGTTCTACGCTCTTCACTGATGTTCTCTTGCATCTACCTGTCCTCCCAGTGGAGTGAAGTTCTGCTCACAGTGGACTCACCGCGTCCGGTACCCGTGCTCCAAGCTTGTGGCAGAAGCATGACGAGAACTATTTCAAGCCACTGGATGGAGCGGAGAGATGCCCACCATCTGCTGATGGATGTTTCATTTGGCCAAGAAGAGGAGGCGTCCGGTCAGCTCAGCCCTCTACGAGTTCACCTGTTGGACTCAAACACACCAATTGAAAAATTTCCAAATACTGTGACAGTCCTGGACCTTCAGACCTCCAAGCCGTTCCCTTCCACATTCCCTCCTATAGCCAGCTACCTGAACCGGAGCCGGGCTCTGAGTCTGGGCCCCGTCAGCAGCAGGGGCTTCCAGCTGGCCCTCTCCTACTCAGGAACATGTGTGCTGGTAACATCCATCAGACTGTACTACAGGAGGTGCCCTGACACCGTGTCCCACCTGGCCGTGTTTGAGGGGACCGGGGCCGCGTCGGGTCCGTTGACGGGTTCCTGCGTGAAGGGAGCTGTGGCGGTTTCCCCACCTGTTAGAGAGTGTGATGTGGAGGGACTTTGGGGTCCACTGCAGGGTGTGTGTGCCTGTGAAGCCGGACATCAAGTCAAGGATGACGCCTGTCAAGGTATGGAGATTTATAATTTATTCAAATTACAAAATGTTCTGGCACAACCATCAATACCAGGATACAAATAGATGGCAGAGTTTAAAGTGGCAATATACCTATTTTTTACTTTAATGTATCATTATGAAGTAAATGTTAATTGCACAATGTAACAACTGTGGCTCAGTGATTGAGCAGAATCGTCCTTCCATCAAAGGATCGGCAGTTCGATCCCCGGCTCCGCTAGTCCATGTCTGTGTACATCGGCAAGACGCTTAACCCCGATTTCCCCCACTGTTGTTGCGGTGTGTGAATGGGTATGAATGTTAGATAGTCCTGATGGGCAGGTGGCACCTTGCATATGGCAGCCCCTGCCATTACAGTACAAGTACAGTCCATTTACCATTTAACAGTCACTTTTTAAGGTCGAGACTCGTGACTGTAAAAATTATGGGATTAATTAATCAATCAGAGCTAAAATATGTTTTTTTTTCATGTGACACTTATCATCTTCTATCGACGTCCATCTTTCCCAAGAAACTATCATCAACGCCTGTTTAAGTCTTTAATGTGGTTGAAATTCATCGACCAACTTTGGACATCATTCAGCAGTTAGGAAAAGGAAAAGGTTTGAAGTCAACATCACAATGTTTACAATGTCAATTCACTCTGGAAGCTGGGTCAACTAGAAATTCTTGTCTACGACTTCTTATGTCAAGTTTTAACTTCGGCTTTAGTTGTAGTGCCAAATGTCACATGCTAGGAAGGCATAAACTGATGCTGCTAATTTCATTAATTTAATAAACCATCCACTGGACATCCAGGCAACTGAACACATTTTTTCAATGTGCAAGAAATTACGACATGTTTTTTTTGAGCCAATGGCAGCCAAACAAGTAAGCCATGTGCTGACGCAAACATTTCACAGTATAAGTATCTTGGCTAAAATAATCTTGAATAGATGAGTTTCACATCCTCTTCACAATGATCTTCCTTCTTCTCAGTTTTATATATTCCCAGCGCATTGCTCGACAGATATCATTCTCAGCGACATGTATTCTCTTTGTAAAGACAAAGCTTGCTGATGGGGCCTGTGCCACGGGAGCATTAATAACCCATAAACATACTGCCAATTATGCTATTCTTAGGGACGCACTTGGGATGTCATAGATATGTTTGAGGTTGATTAAAAACAGTTGCCATTACATCATTTGTCATAAAGCACTTTATTGTTACACTGTAAAATATCCCGGTCACTACATATCTCACTCACAGTTTTCACACTCACAAACATTACAAAGCTTTTACAAACACCACTTAGCAGTAGGAAGGAGACAATCACTATTTCTGTTTCACCAGCATGTTGGATGGGCTACTACAAACCAGCCAATGAGAGTGGAGAGTGCCGGGCGTGCCCGCCGAATAGCAGGACGCGTGCGGAGGGATCAGAGAGCTGCGACTGTATGCAGGGTTTCAGCCGCCTGCCAACTGACCCTGATGAGCTCGGCTGCACCAGTAAGAAACACCGGTGTCCTCTTATTATACAAAGAATGCATGGGGTTGGACATTAAAGCCACTATTGTGAATTAGAAAATCGTCAACTTTGGCTATCAGGAAAGACACGGTGGCGGACAATAATGGACTCCACTTGTCTTATTTTTTCACTTCTCAGTGACCCCCATTTCTACTGAATAAGATGCAATTTGATTATGTATCTATTGTAAAATTGATTGATGTCACTGGTTGTCTACCTTCTACTACATGTTTTTTGTAGATTTTGCAAAGTCTGATCATGTTTTGCGTCCCTGTCAGAGCCGCCCTCGGCCCCTGTGAATCTAACGGCCTATCATCATAATGACTCTGTGCTGACGGTGACCTGGGATCCTCCGCATGACCGGGGCGGCCGACAGGAAGTGAAGTATTGCATCAAGTGTGAGAGGGAAGCAGATTCTGGCCGTCGGTGGGAGGCATGTGGGGACGATGTGCTTTTCCTGCCAGACTCGGCAGGGCTGACCAATACGTCGCTCAGCATCACAGAACTGAACCCGCAGCACGACTACAGACTCTCGGTGCAAGCCCGGAACGATATATCCACCCTGAGGGGGGCGCAGCCCTCATCCACTGCCACTGTCACCGTACATAGATGTACGTAAGCCCGACTAGAAGTCGTCAATACGTTAGATACCTCAGACAGCTGAGAAAATAGTGAGGGTTCAATTCTGTTTTTTTTATTTCTCAACAGTTCCCATGCTGAACGAGCTAGCCTGCTTATTTTTAAAGCAGTACTTTGCAACTCAAACAAAACACATTCTTCCTCTTTCAATAAAAAAATCATACGCAGCAAAACACACTCTCGCTCAATACATTAAAGGTTTTGTTGCCATGGTATTACCAATGTTAGCTGCATCTTTATCATTAGCTAATGCTAGCTAATATTATCTTACGTTCGCAATATATATTATTGCTGTGTGATTGATAATACTGATTCAGTTTGCCACCTTTATGACTTATCTTGTTCTTCTGCTACACTACATTTAACACTGTCCTGTAATTGCTGTTAAGCACTGGGTACATATTATATGTATTCTACTAGTGGCAGTGTCTGGCAAAGTTAGTCAAGCTCTGTTAAAGTCTTCTTCAATACAGCATGATGTTCATTTAGTAAATTATGGTCCACGTATAGTCAAACAGAACATAAAGCAGAGTCAGCTTTAGGGCGGGCTTACTGTGATTGGCGGGTCGCTGCCGCTATCAGAGTGGCATCTCTACGTCAATCCTCTGCATTTCAAATATGAATTGGTTGTAAAAGAAAATGAGGGTTCAAAACAGCAGTCCACAAACCAATGGATGACGTCTTGATGACTATGTTTACTTCTTACAGTCTATAGTCTACACCTAAATGTCTGGAGAACTAATAGCCAGATGGCTATGACATTTGCTGTGCATATTCATGGTCACAAGAAGATGAATCATCTGGTTACTATTACAATTAAAAAAATAATAATTGTGAAATGCATCTTTGAAGTAAATAGAATGTCAAAAGTGCTGAGCGAGAGGAAACACTTCTCTCTCTTTTTTTTTTACAGGGAAAGTTCCACCTGTGGTGATCGAGGTGACCCCGAACTTAAACGCCTCAGAGCACCAAATGACGCCGGCTCCTCAACAGAGTCGCCTCTCCATATGGCTGACAGTCGGCCTTTTATTTGGCGTCCTGCTGCTCATGGCTGTAATCCCCATCGCTGTGTGTGTCCTGCGCAGCAACTACACTAAACTCAGGTCCACTTCTGCTTCTCTGGTCTACGACTGTAAAGTTACTGCTGGTGAATGTGTGCGGCCATTGCTGAGCTGAGAGGTTAAAGTTTTGTATGGGACAATAATCAAAATAGTATTGTCCCATCCAAAACTTTAACCTCTCAGCACAGCAATGGCCGCATATATTCTGATAAAATGACAATGTTTTACAATTTTTATATGTATGTATATATATATATATATATATATATATATATATATATATATATATATATATACAATGACAATGTTTTACAATTTTTATATATATATACATATATACGTGTATATATATATGTATATATACACGTATATACGTATATATATATATATGTATATATATATATATATATATACATATAGATATGAATATGTTCAAAACATTTCTGACCACATCCAAACATCTTAACTGTAACAGTACGTTGTGTTTGACTTATTATAATATTTTTGTAAGACCAGTACAGTTAAGATGTTTGGATGTGGTCAGAAATGTTCTAAACATATTCATATCAGTTAGTATTTTGAAAACCGGATGTTGGGTCCCGTGACTCCTTCCGCCCGTTTGAATATTTTTCACGTCAGATTCTGCACTTGATGTGACCACAGAGATCCGAGTGTCTGCTGATGATCGCAGTGGTTTACTGCACTAGATGGAGTTTATCACACACTTTGGGCTGCATTCACAAACAACCCGACTCAGAGAAGACCGGAGCCGGCGCGAAGGAGGCTGTTACCGACGGCCTAACGGCGACGCCAAGCGTCTGAACACCGAGCCCCGGTGTGGCCGGTGCTCCGGTGCGGCCGGTCCTCCCGGTGCGGCCGACTCCCGGGCCGGCCGGCTGTCACTGGCCTCACCCCGCCCCTCTTTTCTTTTTTCTCCGCAGAGTTTAAAAATTAAAATATGCTTAAATAAAGAAAAACAATAATATATAAACAAATATGCTAAAATAAAAAAAACAATAACACAAACACACGATTATAAACGTATTATTATACGTCAAACACAAACATAAAAACAATAAAACTAAAATACGTGTATAATCAACCTATACGTGTATAATCAACGTATGTGTAATACGTCAAACACAAACATAATCAGGGAGGAGATACGTTTCTGATCAAACGTAATTGGGAATGCGTATTAGTTCTGGGGGAACGTAATTTTTAGGAGACGAGGGTTGGAGCATTGCAGGACGGTGGGCCTACACTCATATGCAGTAAAAGCAGGGCCGGGTATGTGAACAGAACAAAGAGAAGTTTGGATTACAAAACGCACACTTCAGTGAGTTCATTCTCCGTATAGACTACCTTTAATGAATATTGAAAATGTTAATCAGGTTCTATAACCTATGGTGTTCAGTTTAATTTGAGTTGATAGTTTCAGTTTGTAACTTGGAGACAGCTGTAAATGCATCATGCTGTTATCCTCATCTTTCAAAGAAAAAACACACAAAAAGGTCTTCAGACTCTTTGCATAATCCCTTGTGGCTGATACATGAAACTTAAATCCTGCATTGTACGTTTCTTATGAGTAACGTTGTGCAGGTGTACACAGCAAAATATCACACATAAAAAATACTTTTACTACTTACCAGCAAGTTGCTTCATTGCTTCATTACTAAATACTGAAAATGTTCATAAACAAACCATCTTGACACTGAGGCAATGCGTTTATAATTCCCTGCTGTGTGTTCATCCTGTGTGTAAAGTGGAAACATGACTCTAGTTTGTTTTTGCAATAACTCTCAGTGTACACGAGGGAGAGCTCCACTAATTGTGGATTGCTCCCAGCAGCATGCTGGGAACACCATGGGGGAAGATGGGGAATTACACAATGAGAGGGTTGTATTATCAAAAATAACTAACAATATTGTGGCAGACCGAATTGCTACGTAATTTAATCATATTTCAATATTTTGATCTTATACTAGGACATTTCAAGGTAATATTGTATATCAACAGATTTTTACAACCAGAATCAGAACCAGCTTTATTGGCCTAGTGTGTGTACACATACATGGAATTTGACAGCGGTTACACAACCACGTTTGTATTTCAGCTGACAGCTGTTTACCAATGACTGAATTTAACAAAAATAATTCTATATTTTCCCATATGTGTGGAAACCCTCCTACACTGTTTAAACATAAATTGATGATGACTAAACTTAAAGTTATAATTTTACCTACAGGTCTGAACAGGAAGTAGAGCTTTTGCCAATGAATGCTGAATTTTCCTACCGACATCCACAGGAGGTGGCGGCTGCACCCCAGATATCCAACAGTAAGCGCCATTTTCCTTTTTTTGTTGTTGTATGTTTGCTCAATGCTTTTGACACAAATCAAATCCCTTACAAATACAATTTCATCCATGTCAGGTTACAACTTCCGATTCTGAAAAGTGAAGCCAATGAGGAGTTCTACTTAAACTTACATTCTCTCTAATTTGGTTGCAAAAACGCATCTGATTGTACAGAAGTCTATGAGAAAATGACGTATATTTATCTCTTGATCTATTTCCTCAGTAAACATTGTAAACATGAGTTTATGTTCTCAATCTCTAGTTTCAAGTCTTCATTTAGATCGACCATAAAGTAGGGTATACTTTAGGGCGAGGCTACCTTGTGATTGACAGTTCAATACCACGGCCTTGTCCAGTCTAGGAGTTATCGGTATTTTCGTTTTACAACTTGATTCCTTTCACAGTGTGTTTTCAGTTCATAAAAGTTCTCTTTCATGAACTGAAAACACACTGTGAAAGGGACCTTGAAGTCAAAGCATAGAACCCTGAGGTCAGAGAGCCATTAAGTCAGAGCATACAGTATATACAGTACACATGCCACAATAACAATTGAACATCATTTATTGTTATTTATTTGTATTAATTATGAGTTTTGTGAGTGTGTGTATATATGGATTCTTATTATTGGAAAATATCTTGTTGCTACCCAATGTCATATGGCCTAGGTAACCCCCTTCTTAATAATTAGTGTATGCATTGAGTTTAATTTGATACTCTCAGTTGACTGTTTGTGATTCACTGAATACATTTTCTTGTAAAACATCTTCAACTAGTTTTCTTATTCGCATCAGTACTTGAGGAAGACCAGCCTCTTTTGACAAGTTGCAGATAATACCTGTTTTAAGGGGGCTCAGAATATATTTTTTTACATTTGAGATGTGAATCCTTTGACTTTCTATTTGTTTCAGCGGTGGAGGGTGTGGTCCAGCTGTTGGAGGGGCTAAGCGGCAGGCTGCTGGACAGTCTTAAAGAGGTCCTGGTGGAGAGAAACACGCTCACCCTGGGCAAGGAGCTTGGCAAAGGTCAGTTCATGATTTCTCATCAACAATGATCCCGTCATATAGCCTCCCAACCTAGAACCATCGTTGGGCAAACTCTCAGTAGAGTGAATATACTGTAGATGTCTTGTACCTTCAGTATTCCTGCTGAGATAAAGCAGACCAGTTGACCTTCATGCAGGAAAACAGAGTTCATGTCACAGTGAACTGTGACAGGGAACAATTCCTTTAAAAAGACATAACCCCTCTCTATCCCAAAATGTGGGGAAAGTGTTTTTGTTGCCTATTCTTTAAACCATACCGCAATCATAGTTCAGTTTTGGTCAATTTATTGGCACCTAAAAATAGCCAATCTTCATCTTTACACTCAGTATACTGTCATTAGAATTATACATATTTGAATAATGAAAGAGTGAATGATTTCTCATACAGCCTGAGACTATCCACCAAAATCAACGTTTGAATCAGCCAGAGGGGAGAAAAAGGCCACAAAGATGACGTCTGGTGGCTAAAATGATTCTCAGCATATGTTTTTGATTCTTGGATCAACAATACTAAGAGTCTACAGCCATGCTAGTAGCTATCTTAATCTATAGAAAGTGGGGCTTTTAGCTAAATGCTAACGTGAGGAAAAATGACTTTACCAAGTTTCATGGTAATCCATCCAATTGTAGTTCATGTCTATATCAACATCTTGTCAAAAAGTCATGATTACCAAAATAATAAAGATACATCCATCTTCTGGAAACCCACCAAATTATGTGCCAATCCATCAAGTAATATGATAATGTATAAATAAATAAATATTTTACTGAATGAGTAAACACTTTGACCTGCTGGTTGCAAAGAAATGTCAGGGAATGTGACATTTGGATTCATCCTCTGGACACCATGAATGACCACAAATGTTGCTGTGACCCTTCAATCTTAACCAAAGTGTTGGAAAAAAACATGACATTGTTGTCCTGAGAGCCATGCATGTTTCAAAAAATATTTGACTAGGGAATAAAGGTAAGTGATGACATTTAGTCGTTTATTTCTGTTCTACAGGAGAGTTTGGCTCAGTCTACGAAGGCGTCTTCACACCAGATGAAGGCGTGAACATCAAGGTGGCCGTAAAGACCATGAGAGGTGTGTGTACTGAAATCAAACCCTTTATCAAGACTCTACACTGTTACTTCTTATTTTTGTACTTTTTCTCTGTCCCACGTAGTTGGAATCCACAGCCAGGAAGACTTACATGAGTTTTTGAGAGAGGCAGAGATCATGAAGAACTTTGATCATGAAAATGTGGTCAGACTACTCGGTAAGATTACATGAATGAAATTAATTAGTTTATCATGACGGCCATTACTACAAGGTCAAGTCGTTTTGGGGTCTAAATCTAACCAAACCTCGACAATAGTGTTGTCACATAAACACTATGATTATGATTATGGTTTGTGTGGGGCGACTGTGGCAGTCCATACCATTTACATCATAGAACTGATGACTTTCTAGAGTACATGTAGCCAAAATATTCTGTTGAGTAAATCAGCCGCTCATTAGATTTGCCATTGGCACATATTACAGTAAGGTTGCCATTTTGGGGAAGTTTGCCACTCCACAGTTATGCTTGGGTCATGACTTAATATGAAGATTTCTAAGGCCTTAAACAACTTATATAAAATGTTTAAAAAATGAAAAGCTGAAAACGTATTTGTCATCATTAAAGCTGGGGTTGGTAATCTTGAGAAACTAGCAAGATTACTTTTATTTTATCAATTTGATTCAACATGAAAACCCAGAGCAATGTTGCCAACTCTTTTGCAATGAAAGCACTAGCTCCAAACGTAGTTAATTCTAACAAGAAAGTTGCCAAATCAGCAACACTGACAAGCCCGTCTTTTTAGGCCTCCATCCAAAGCCACTCCCCAAAAAAGATCATAATGAGCGTAAACAACGAACATGGCTATTGTTAGCACTGACAGCTGTCAAGCTAGCAGCTAGAGTAATGCCGTGTTCACACCAAAACAGTTGCGAATTTTCGCAACGCCACTTCGCCTATATCGCGCCGCAGGTGAAAAATTCGCTCTATGTGGTTAATCCGTTTTTTCGCAACCATCGCTGGGGAAGGGGGCGGGGCTTATCTCTGTCTTGAAAACATTTACTATTTCCTTCATCCACCAGGTAAATAACCACTAGTTCTGCTTTATACTTGTTGAGGAAGTCCCACACACGTCGGAACATCAACCGCCCCGTGTCTGGGTTCATAACATTATCCGTAGTCACACACAGCTCCGACTCCGCCAGGACGAGTGTCTGAATGAAGCCACTTCCAGCGCTCCTTCAGCGGACCAGCAGCAGTTTGATTCAGTAACGGCGGTGATGCCGGGCGGAGCTTCTCAACACTGATTGGCTTTCGCAACTCCGCGTCATGCGAATTATTCGCTGCAGTTGAAATAGAGGCGAAACGGCTTTGCGAATATTCACAACTCCGCTTTTTCGCTTTTTCGCCGGCGTTCAAATATTTCAACTCCAGCGAATAATTCGCATGACGTGGAGTTGCGAAAGCCAATCAGCGTTGAGAAGCTCCACCCGGCATCACCGCCGTTACTGAATCAAACTGCTGGCCCGCTGAAGGAGCGCTGGAAGTGGCTTCATTCAGACACTCGTCCTGGAGGAGTCGGAGCTGTGTGCGACTACGGATAATGTTATGAACCCAGACACGGGGCGGTTGATGTTCCGACGTGTGTGGGACTTCCTCAACAAGTATAAAGCAGAACTAGAGGTTATTTCAATGCTGAATGGCGGAAATAGTAAATGCTTTCACAAACACAGAGATAGAAGGTCCGCCCGGCATCACCGCCGTCCTGCCGTTACTGAATGAAACTGCTGGTCCGCTGAAGCAGCGCTGGAAGCGGCTTCATTCAGACACTCGTCCTGGAGGAGTCGGAGCTGTGTGCGACTGCGGATAATGTTATGAACCCAGACACGGGGCAGTTGATGTTCCGACGTGTGTGAGACTTCCTCAACAAGTATAAAGCAGAACTAGTGGTTATTTACCTGGTGGATGAAGGAAATAGTAAATGTTTTCAAGACAGAGAGATAAGCCCCGCCCCCTATCCCCAGCGATGGTTGCGAAAAAACGGATTAACCACATAGTGCGAATTTTTCACCTGCGGCGCGATATAGGCGAAGTGGCGTTGCGAAAATTCGCAACTGTTTTGGTGTGAACACGGCAAAAGACTCAATAGAGCTCAACGAGTTCACGGGCGGAGTGAGGATTTCAACAAAAATATCAAAAAGGTTTAAATCATGTGTCAGAAAATCTGATTTGACAAAGACTCAGTATAGCATCCTGAACCTAGTGAAAGGTGTGTGTGTGTGTGTGTGTGTGTGTGTGTGTGTGTGTGTGTGTGTATGTGTGTGTGTGTGTGTGTGCGTGTGCGTGCACGTGCGTGTGTCCTGCAGGAGTTACTTTACAGAGAGAGCAGGACTCTCCTCTGCCGGTCCCTCTGGTCATCCTTCCTTACATGAAGCATGGAGACCTGCGCCGCTTCCTCATTGCTACACGATATGGCGATATTCCTATGGTGAGATGCAGTCAGCACATGCATACCCAGATACACACAAGGAAGATTGCGGTGGCGTAACTTAGTTACGACGGGGCCCCAGTGCACACCATTAAGATGGGCCCTCGTTACTCACTGCCTATTTTATCTTTGGAAGGCATGACTGATAGCTCAGCTTGTACATGTGCTCAGCTGGTGTGCCTAAACTAGCTTTGGAATATCATCTTGTCACATGATCAAATAGAGACTTGACATTGGACATTGCATCAATATGTTGCTACAGTAGCCCAGAACGGACAAACAAATCACTTGCTCAAGAGGGAGCCTTTCATGTTTCTACGTTACTTGAAGGCCACCGTAGTTCTCCAACCTGCTTGGAAAGTAAGGAGTGAGTGGAGGGGTATTCAGTTGGATGCAATCTGCTAACTCACAATCAGATGACACTAAATCCTAAACACTGCTTCTTTAATCTTTTGTCAAACAATGACAAAGATTTTACTATGGTTAAAATAACACAATTTTCGTCATCGCCCCTCTCACTTCTACACGTTTACGTCTGCACATTTGTGTTCAAAGTGGATAAAATGAAATCACAGAGCACAGCCTTCTGTCCCCCTGTCTTCCAGTCTGTGCCCCATCAGAGTCTCCTGCGCTTCATGATCGACATCGCAGCAGGCATGGACTATCTGAGCGCGCATGGGTTCCTGCACAGAGACCTGGCTGCACGCAACTGCATGTGAGTCCATCAGAGGGAGACATTGAGAGGGACGGGGGTGGGGGCTTTAAAATGAAGGACTCCTTGTTCGTGTATGACTGTGTCTCTGTCCTCAGCCATTGGTATTCAACCATGGCTCGTATCTGGGAAGGAAGCTGCTAAAAATGTTAATAAAGCAGATTGAGGGCCTCAAAGACGCAATGTGTTGGGACAAAAAATAACAGAACTCTCAAATTGTTATTTGATCTGACTCCAGAAAGCATCACCTGTGCTGATTGTGCAGAGTGCACTCATAAAAATAAAAATAAATGTCATCCACAGGCTGGGCGATGACCTCAGGGTGAGTGTGGCCGACTTCGGCCTCTCCAAGAAAATCTATAGCAGCAATTACTATCGTCAGAAAGTAGTTACCCGTGTGCCAATCAAGTGGATGGCCATGGAGAGCCTGTCCGAGTCCGTCTACACCACCAAAAGTGACGTGGTGAGTCCCGGCTTCGTGGATGGCCACACCATCAGCGCCATCAATTCAGGGGTTCTGATGTTTCCCGAACGTCTGAATTTGTACACTGAGAGTGTGATTTTCTCGTCCCTGTCCTCTTAAGTGGTCGTTCGGGGTGACCATGTGGGAGATTGTGTCCCGGGGGAGGACTCCCTATCCTGGAGTTCACAACCACGAGCTGCTGGAGCTGCTGATGTCCGGACAAAGGCTCAAACCCCCCGAGGACTGTGACCCTGGGCTGTGAGTTCCTGTGCTGGTTCAGGGGCACTCCTGGTTATACATAATAACAGAAAGCTGGGGGTACCATAAGTTAATTAATGTATATGCTGTGCATTAGTGTACCCTATAAGAACATACAGCACATACACAGCAGGCTGTTTTTACGGGGACATTTCTTTGACAAAGACATCGTTACCTAACTGCCACACCTAATGGGCTGCAGCTTTTTGAAATGTCCACAATCTAAAAGTGAACATTTCAGAGCAATATAAAAGGAAGCATGTTAATAAATCGATTTAACTATTTAAATGTATTAGTATTAGACTTTTTAATAAGGAATTTACAATAACTACAAGATGACACTATTCATACCTGTTTAACTTCTACCTCTAATTTTTGAATAGGGTTTCATGCCAATATCAAATATATGTATTACTTTATTGTACATGTATTAATTGTTTGTGCATTCTAATTGCATACCTCACATACCTGATTCTTATCAGGTATGTGAGGTATACTGATGCTCTTCAAATACAAATACAACCACTAAAGAGTCAAAGACATTAAATATATATATAAATTATACTTTCTCCCAGACTTTTTTGATAAATGAAATATCACTCAACACAAAGATGAACCCTGTAACGACGGGTCACACATTATTGCTATGTCTTAAGACATGGGGATTATTATTGTATATCTACAGTTATGTATAGTTGTATCTGCCTCACACTGCCTCCTCTCTCTCCTTCCTCCATCTCGCCCCAAACACAGTTATGAGGTCATGCAGAGCTGCTGGGACCAGGAGCCGAGCAGCAGGCCCGACTTCGGGGAACTGGGCGAGATGCTGGCGGGTCTTCTGTCGGAGCTGCCGGCGCTGGAGGCCAGCCAGGAGGCCAGCTACATCAACCACGGCCTGGAGGTCGCTGCTGTGGTTGCTGCCTCTCAGAATCCACGGACAGATTCTGGAGAAAGATGGGAAAATGTCTACCTGCCTAGTCCTGTGGGTGCTGCTGCAGCAGCAGCCAGAGATGAGAACGTGGAAGTGGAGGATGGCTACCTTAAGTATATTGCTGCTGCCTCAGCAGATAAAGGGGCTGAGGGTCACTAAAAACAACAAGGGTTTTATGAAATTACATTTTGTATCTGAAGTGGACCTCTCGTGAGCTGTGTGACAGAGGAAGAGATGTGGTAGTAAATATTAAAAGTTATTTTGTGCTTTTTTTTTACTTTTTTGTATATCTGTTACTAGAAAGTATTTGTTGCTAGAAAAGATATACGTTTCTGGAAGTCCATTCCTTTATTTTATGAAATAAATTACAAAAGTCCAACAACATTGTAACATTGTACACTGGTTTTATGATAGAGATAGATTGCAATCCAGCACTATACAGAACTAATTTGACATTGAATTTGATTACGTCAATGAAAATCTTGTCTTATTGATATTGAGTTGACCTTTGATAATTATGGCAATTTGAATTGTGTTCAGCCAGCTGCTTGACTATTTGCTGTGAAACAGTACACCCTGTTGTCCCCAATGAGTGCAGGCTACATAACCTTAGTTGTTGTTTTTAGCCGACTTGTTATGATAAACTACAACTCCCAGCACCGCCCTAAGTGTGGCTTCGTCCTGGTTTCTGAGGAGCGACACGTCACCTCACGTCACTACCGCACCTGCGCAGCCATCTTGAGCCGCTAGCAAGCAACGGGCACAGAAAGGCAAAAAAACAGGAGTAAAATACACCAGCCTAACCTGAGGAAACCGGGATATGTCCGCTAGAATCAAGGACATATGAAACAGTAAAGGTCGAATACAGTGGAGCGACCACGGGACAATAACGGAGACGGTAACACAGCCATCCAAGTGCCTCGGACACCCGGACCTACAAGTCATCTTTTTCGCCGGAGTAGGAAGGAAGAGCCGAGTCGCCGACAGAAAAACACATCCAGAGTGAAACCATGAATCCCGAATAGTGAGTCACGTTAAACACGATCCATTGTGAGGCGGCTACTGCCGTGTGCAGTCTGTGTGGTCTGTTGTGTAACCTTGTATAAATAATGCAGGCTAATGCTGCTGTCGATACGCGTATCGTGAAACGTCGGCTAACGTTAGCCGGCTCTCGGGAACAGGGCGCGGACGCGTCCTCGATGTGTCAGGCTCGCGGACGTGTTTTCTTCGAAAACGTCAGCTGACAGTTTTTTCACTTGTGCCTCAACCGTGGTCTGCCGCGGCACGCGACCTTTTCACGGGACAAGCAAACGAGCAGTGCCGTGTGTAGAACCAGCCAGACGGCTCGCGAGCCATGGTGCAACCCGTAATGAAGAGCCTTTAGCTCGCCAGTAGCGCTGCATGAAGTCATGCAACAGACCTGCGTCCTCGATAGACACCCCGCTGTTCCTCATACGGACACATATAGACACCGGTGCTGGTGCATTACGTTACTGTACGTCCACCATTCAGACGCGCGCTAACGTTGCTCTAAAGTCGCCATACGTGCGTTTGGTTTCTACTTTAGTACAATTTTCAGTTTTTAGAAATGGCTTCCGGTTTACCAAAATGCTTAACGTTACGAGCAGAGTGCACTATTGGCATGTCATTTGTAGATGTATTGAACTAACTTTTTACGTTTGTATAACTATTTTGTTAAAACGTGGTTAGGGGGTTGTCACGCTGAATGCTGTTGTGCCTGCTAAATGTGTGCTAATTTTGCGGATGAAATGCTCTCCCGTGCGCCGCTTGTCTGGGCCAGTGCTGCACGGCAAGGCAGCGGCTACAGCGGGTGTTTGACAGCCGACCTGCTGCCCTGAAACGAGAGTGCTGAGTCGTCCCGGAGCCGGCAGCAGAGACTTCCCTTTGAGTCCCGATGGCACCCGGCTAAGCTAACACCTCCACACCCTTAGCAGACAACCATTGTTTCTCCCTGTTTACTTTATTACCTCGTCTCGTGCGATATGCCTTCACTCCGCCTGCTGTCACACACGGGGTCGGACGAGACTGATCGTAAGAGACCTCAAGGATTTGCTGCCACTTTCTAGAAAAGCACGTGTGGCTAATGGGCTAAAGGGCATCATTCAGTAATGCTTCATAAAACACTTATAAAAACACTTTACTAGTGTTTATTCTGCTCCAACATGTCACTTACCTCAAGTTAATCAGGGAACCCCTCTCTATTGGATCATTCCACCACAAAAAGGCAGCAGAGCATTTGGAGTACAATCCAATGAATTGTTTGTTATTAAAACCTCTGTTAATGACTAATGTATTTATAACCGCTAACAATGTCTTTCATTGCTCAATATAAACAGCAAGTCTTTATTATTTAATGTTTAGTTGTCTGAACATGCCAATTTAAAATGTAATTGCAATTTAAAATTCAAACACAACAATGATAGATGATCAAGCGATATCTGACCAGAGTGAACTGCCAGCGCATTTGGTGATCATCTTAAGTAGTTTTTGGTGTTTGATCTGACTCCAGAGAGCATCACCTGTGCTGATTGTGCAGAGTGCACTCATAAAAATAAAAATAAATGTCATCCACAGGCTTCTCAGTGTGTGAATTGTGGCTCCACAGCCACCTGCCCATGATGAACCTTTGACAGCCTGCAGCCCTGTTTTACATTAGTAGCTCTGCTCAGTCACTATTTGGTATCGACCGGAATGTGTCAGTTAAAAGTTGGTTTCTAATCTCAGATTCATGATCTTGTTTACATATATATTTTTTAGCAGTTTTAAATTTAAATAATTGTGTTATTTTCATACACTTTAAAAAGGTAAAAGCTCTCTTTTTTTTGCCAAAACTGCCATGTTTGATCACCTTATATTTTGAGTAATTAGGATACTCCGCAGTCGTACATCAGCTTAATAATGAAAATGTGACTTAAAGAATGAAAGCTTTATTACAGTAACCAAACACAACCCCACAGCCAAGCTACTGGAAAAAGAAAAGAAGAAGAAGAAGAAGAAAAAAAAAATATATACATATATTTTGGGGGTCCATGTTTTGCTGTTTGACAATGGCAAGCTCTGCTTGCACAGTTTTTTGTGCAAGCAAACTCAAAGTTTCAGTATTCAGGGCTATGCACTTCAGGTGGTCTTTGGATAGCTTGTTGAAATGAGTGACAGCTGATTGATCAGTCCTGGTGGCCCTAAGCATCCACCCACATCAACACAATCCACAGCCGTGTAGAAATGTGAACTGGGCTGATTGCAACAGAGCTGTTGATCAAGTGTTTGTGAGATATTACCAGCTGATTGAGTGTCAGGCTGATACACGACAGGTCTCAGTTTTCCTGTGACACAAGAATAGCGGTGGTGTTGGGCAATTCTCCACAGCTGTGTCAAATTCATGTGATGTTGTTTTCCTCTGTGAGGTTGTGAGTGGGGGCTTAGGGGGGATTGTTGTTCCATCATTTCAGAAGAACCTGCCTGTACTAGGAGTGAGTATCCGTCCTCAATAGAAAAACAAGGTATATATTCCTAGAAATGTTTTTTTCAAGTTTCCAGTGTGATAAACAGCCCTCATTCCAGGGCCGGATTAACCTGCTGAAGGGGCCCCGGGCTCACAAGTGTGTCCTTGGCCCCTGTTTACCATCCCATAATCCCACTCTCTGTACAGATTACTGCCTGGCCCTAGCATTGATTGAGTATTGACGTTATTGTTGAATTGCAAACAAAAAGTTGGGCAAAAACTAAAATCTATTCTCAAGGTCACCTCACTAGCTTTTTCTGACAAAAGCTATTAATCGATTTTAAATCGACATGTTTTTTTTGTCAAAATACAACATAAAACATAGAGTTGTTTCAAGACGATCCTAATGATTGATGTCAGGATTATTATTGGCTGGAATAAATCCGCTCTCTACACTTCGTAACGTTACTACTCCACTGCTCGTTTTAGACGTCACTGCAAAAAAAAAACTCACCCCAGTGAGTCTGCAACGTGCCGTAAATCAGTTTAGTTTTTACGTGAACTACAAAACTACAACGGTTGCAATGAAACACAAAACACCTGTCTGCTTTCTGACCATAATGCTGCTGATTTGAATGGGAATGTCTGTTCTACTCTTATTCTATCTCTACAAGCCAAAGCATCAATGAATACATTGTTGTTAAAAACACACCACAAATACTCACTGAAGCGCCAAATGTTAATTTGTTCCGCCGTGGAAAATAGTCCCATAAATGCATTTCCTCATGTTTGAGTAACAGTTGCTAAAACCTAAAGGGATCAGCTGTTCCATTAGAATATAAGAAAGAAAGAAAAGAAGAAAATATACTTTATTAATGCCCTTGGGGAAATTCTTCTCTGCATTTGACCCATCCTTGGTTAGGGGGCGGGGAGCAGCTAGGGGTTGGGTGTCTTACTCAGGGACACTTCAACATGTGAACTATGGGGCGACTGGGGATCGAGCCGGCTACCTTGTGGTTACAGGACGACCACTCATCCCCCTGAGCAACAGCTGCCCCAAATACTCAGGCTTCATTCTATGTTGTGCACATGTTGTGCACATTTCTCAGCTGAGGTATTGTGAGGATAGCTGTACTAACCTGTACGTTTTTCTTTCAGTGACTACCTGTTCAAGCTCCTGCTCATCGGAGATTCTGGAGTAGGGAAGTCCTGTCTCTTGCTCCGCTTCGCCGTAAGTAGTTCCGTCTCACCCTCCCAATGCGTGTGTTTCCATCACTGCCGCTCTCTAAATGTCTATGCTCCCTCTTCACAGGACGACACCTACACAGAGAGCTACATCAGCACCATCGGAGTGGACTTTAAGATCCGCACCATCGAACTGGACGGCAAGACCATCAAACTGCAGATTGTGAGCGTGCGCGCGCACACACACACACACACACACACGCACACGCACACACAGAGAGAGAGAGAGAACTCCGTAACCCTCCCCTGAGCTCAGGCTTACATCTAACCATTGTGATGAAAACAGACGGTGTGTGACTGACTGACTGGAGCCTGGATTAATTAAGGTAGCAGGCTCTGCCATCCCAAACACAACCAGTTTGTAAAGCAGACACATTGTAACTCTGCTTATACACACACACACACCCACCTGGTCAGTTTTTTTTTCTTCCATTTTGGGTGACACACTGCGTGCGTTACTTCTCCCAGCTGGAAAAAGAAAAAATGCTTTAGTCGATGTGAAACTTTGTAAAAAAATACAACATTTTGAAACAAGTTAAGTATTGACAGATAGCCTATTTAACCTGCATGTTTATATGTAGCCTATTATACTCAGCAAAAGGCTTTTATTCAGGAAGATTATATAAAACAGGTAGCCCTCCATATTTCTCTTTTGCTTTTAAGAACTTTGTATGGCTACAGTTCTGTGTGTTTCCATTGTATTCTCAAACTGGTACTGGTGGTACTGGTACTGGTGTACAGCCCCCTGACTCCAGCTCCCTCTTTATGGCTTCACGGCCATCAAGCGTTCTTTTCTTTTTTTCTTTTTAAGAATTGGTTGACCTGCTCCTTGCAGACACAGGACCAAAATGGTTTGATCCGGTGGATCTTTTTGTGATGTCACATCTGCTCGACCAATCACGTGAGGCCGCTCTGCCTCCAGTCCCTGAAAGCACCTGGCACTTAGATTCAGGATCACTTCCTCAGCAGCGCTCAGATTTCTTTCCAGGAACTCTCCTCAAGGGAGGTGACATGACAATAACTACATAATAGTTCTATTATTTTTTTTGCAGAACAACTATGATCATTCAGTGTTGCTTGTTCAAAAGAAACCTTTATTTATATTGTTCATTTTGATTCACAAAGACTGAGGACACCACAGTTAACTGGCCAAATTGAGGTCCGACTTGGCAATGAAAGACCTGCTTCATTAAGAAGGACCTACCTCCAGAAACTAAGTTACGCTAATCGGGTCGGGTCCGCGCTGTCGGATGACGTGAGCGCTCCCATGACTTCAAAGCGGGAGCGCCACAAAATAATCCACTGTGTCCCTCACAGGCGCAGACATGTAGCTGATGATACTGTGAGGCGTCTGGCATACACCTGCACCCTCACCTGCCAAATACATGAAAACAATAATGTTTTTCCTACTCCATAAATACTTCAGATGAAATAAAAGCCAGTTCTCCTGTAAGTGTGTCGTGCTCGGCGGGAACGAAGAAAACCACTGAGGGCTTGAAGTCAGCTGTTTTCTATTAGCCTGTAAATGAATGTGGTCAACTCAGTATAATGTGTGCTGTGATGTAATCATCACATGCTACTCCTAACAAGACATGAGGGAGTTGTTCTTTATTTATTTGTTCAGATTTCTTTATGATGTGGTGTTTTTGTGGTATTGATTTCTCATCCTCCTCTCTCTCAGTGGGACACTGCCGGTCAGGAGAGGTTTCGCACCATCACCTCCAGTTACTACCGCGGAGCCCACGGCATCATAGTTGTATATGATGTGACGGATCAGGTGGGTGCAGAGAAGGAAATGACTCCGGTACTTTATCGTAGTTTAGCTCCGTTACATGTGTTGAGGTTCTAACCAACCCTGTTCCACGCTAACCGTGTTAATGTGAGGTTGGTGTGAACACAGATGTTTGGGTCACATTCGTCAGACCACAGTTCTGTTCATCTGATCAATTGAAATACATCTGAATACAATCAAACGTGTCTCTGGTCACAGCGTGATAATTCATGCTCAGTATGTTCATTTAAATGTTGCTACTACAGTTCAAAACAACTTGTTATAGGGACAGTTCACCCTGAATTAAATTGTCTGGGTATGAGTAGCCGGATAGTTGTTGCTGCTGTATTAATGCTCTGAATGACGTGTTTTTCCCCTTTTTTAATGTCGAAATCACAAGCCTCTTGTCCATGAGTAGACACCTGCTTCTTTCTGCACGGTAAAGGAAACGGCTTACAACAAGTTCTGTGGCTTATCTCGAGTAACAGAGTCCTGATTTTGTGGAGAGATGTTGCCGTTGAGTTTTTCAAATGTATATTTTTGACGCTTTGAGCACGACAAGCTGAGGACCGTATAGTTTCCGTTCTATTGAAGTGAAGGCCGACGTCTCTACGGCCGATGTCGCTATCACTTGGCTACTCACACCGGCTAATATCTATATTGGTAAATGGCAGTACAGGGAAAACGGAAAATGTGTGTTTTTTTTTTTTTATTTTGGGCTGGACTGTCCCTTTTTTTAAATTAGGAGAATAAGTCTGCAGACGTAATGATCTGGTCCTACTTCATTTATGAGGCCAACTAAAAAAAAGTCCACAAATCAACTGTATAAATGCAACTGCACAGTCACAGCTGTGATACACAGCCGCTCACATTGTTGTCGACACGCAGGAGTCCTACAACAACGTCAAGCAGTGGCTCCAGGAAATCGACCGCTACGCCAGTGAAAATGTCAACAAGCTGCTGGTGGGCAACAAGTGTGACCTGACCACGAAGAAAGTAGTGGACTACACAACAGCCAAGGTGAGGCTGCCTTCTGAAAGCGTGTTTGTTATCCCGCTCCCTTTTTGATCACTGATCTTTCACAATAAAAGCCCACAAGGAAAAGGACGGATTATGCCCATTGCACTGCCATAGGTCTTATAATGTGAAACACCTATGCAGGACAATGTATTTGTTATTAACAGCAATCCGGAAAACCGCCAATAATATTTATTATTAAAAGTACTTTATTATGCTTATATTGAAAACATCCAACTGAATTGGTTTGTGTTTTTCTCCTAAAATGTTATTTCTAGGGCTGCTGAATGCCATTTTCTTTTACGCTGATGCCTTTTTTGAGGTTTTTGAATGAAGCTTTAGATGTTTGTTATATGGAGTTATCACCCTAAACATGTTGTGGTTATATAAATGTAATTCACTGTTGAGTTCCACATCACAACGAACAGACATGCGAAGATAAACATAGGCAGCGCAGCGTTCAATGTGGATTTTGAATTGGAACTGTGAACGAAGCTTTGAAGCTCGACTATTCAGTACAACCCGAGTTATTTGTGTCCGACTGGACCAGCGAGTATTTAGTTAAACGAACAGCATTTGTGCCATTTGTCAATTGTTTTTCCCCAATTAAAGGGAGACACTGCAGGCTAATACAACGTAAAACATAGAGTTGTTTCAAGACGATCCTATTGATTGATGTCAGGATTGTTCAAGGCACAGCAATTAACTGATAGATCTCACAATTTATCGTTCCCACTTGATTACTTACCTACATCAAGACAAGTATTTTTAGTATTAGAAGTTTTCAGAAAATATGTTTAAATGTGTAAATGAGGCATATAAAATGCGCTTACCTCTCTTTGTATCACTCCATAAATCAGGAAGAAACGTCATTCAAAATATATTTACGCCGTGTTTTAGTGATTGAAATGTTGTACAAATCAGGCATTGAATGATGCATCAGCATCATCTGTTAACACCTTCAGAATATAGAGAGGAATGAAAGTGGAACGTTTGCTGGATGTAAAAGCTGCTGAAGTGGTTATTTCTGGCTGAAAAAAAATTCATGAATTGTTAAATTCTTTGACGGAGTAAAAACATTTAACTAATAAATATCACCATGAAACTTCTCCAGTTGATCACTGAAACTAAGACAATAATTCTTTGCATTACAAGTTTTCAGAAATGTTATGTTTACAATATGCAAATGAGGCATGTTCTAATGGCAACTTTTGGTCAATCTACAGACGCAAAGAGACAAAAGTAGTAAAATAAACAAAGACAAAAAATGTTTCATCACCAGTCTGAAAGAAAACGTTTACCCAAAATCCCTAAAAATGACCAGTGCATTAAAAACAACGTTTATTTTCCCCCTCTTAATAGTGGAAAAAAAACACGAGCGTCAACGCAACATGTGCTCGTGTGTATTTACTGTCTGACTCTCACCTCTCTGTATGTTCTGAATGCACACGTTCACCACGAGCCCCTCTCTCCCCGTTCCAGGAGTTCGCCGACTCCTTGGCCATCCCCTTCCTGGAGACGAGCGCCAAGAACGCCACCAACGTGGAGCAGGCCTTCATGACCATGGCCGCGGAGATCAAGAAGCGCATGGGACCCGGGGCCACCGCCGGTGGAGACAAGCCCAACCTGAAGATCGACAGCACCCCCGTCCGGCAGTCCGGAGGGGGCTGCTGTTAAGAGACCCCCGTTGACCACCCTCCACTGAATTCTCCCTTTCTGTGTTCCCGCCCATAACCTCTGCCACTCCCTTACCCCACTGTTCCCCCAGAAAAACACCTTGTTACACCCCCTTCGCCCCCCGACTGCCCCGTCCATCATGAGACCCAGTGACGGTTGGCTCCAACAGGAGTAGACCGTTAGTGTTCAGGTCAGGAAGCAGATTGAAGAAGAGAGGGGGAAATTGATTTAGATTCGAATGGAGCCAGTGGAAGATTAGGTTTCAATTGAGCTTATCTACACACACACACACACACACACACACACACACACACACACACACACACACACACTGTAGTGGGTAGGCATGAGTTCAAAGCCTTTTGGCCAAAGTATGTCTTTGCTGATCTCATTTTAGGTCCAAACTTGGTGTGCTGGAGTCACACTCTGTAGGAGGCGTTGCTGAACAGCGACGCATCATCACTATTTATTGATGAAGATCCGGGAAGGCCCATTCGGCGAGCCGAGGCACAGGTGTGTTCAGAGGGGAAATTCTCGCTTTACGTCATTCGGGTGAATCCGAGCCACGTACCTGTTCTCCTGCATTTGCTACGGGTGAATCTGCGTCCTACACAGACCTTTCTGAGTTAACCAGTCAGTGAGCTAACCGCTAGGCAGTCAGTTAGCCAGCATCAACCAGCTCGACGTCAGTGAACACAGTTTACTAAAGAGACCAGTTTGTACCATCTGGTCTGCAAGCGGTGTCTCTTGATGGGAACGTTCCCAGAGAAGTGTGGGGAAGCTAACGCGATGCCTAACTGTGTTTGACTCTTCGGCTCTGACCTCCAAAATCAGAAATTCACAGAAAAGCTTTGGGCAGATTTACTGAAATAAATAGTTTTTTGGCTCATAACGTTTCCGCTGTGACCTTTGGTCTGGACCTGTAATGACATCACACACAGGAGCAAAGACAGGCTGTAGGTGTGGTTGATTCCACATATATAGGCGGGTTGGAGGCGGGGTCCTGAGAATACATGGTGTTAGTTTTTCTGTTTTCTAGTCTCCATTTCATCCACAAAAGAAGGCAACGTGACATTTAACACAGCCACTTCCTGGAATGACACTAAATCCTCCAGTCCAGGGTCAGATGAAGAAAAGTGTGTGTGTGTGTGTGTGTGTGTGTGTGTGTGTGTGTGTGTGTGTGTGTGTGTGTGTGTGTGTGTGTGTGTGTGTGTTAGAGGGGGTCGGGGGGTGGGGGAGCACTCTCAGATTAACTTAAAGAAAAACGATTGGCTAAATTGATCAAGCATTGATCTTACAATGACTTTTATTATTGTTGTGGTTTTATTCTTTTTTTTAATTTCTCATTGATACTGATACAACTTTTCCAATAACCCAAAGCTCTCGTGTTCCGTATGTGATGGAGGAGGTTAAAGGTCGTCATTTCATTTTTGCTTGTTTGCAGATGAAGCCGAGGTGGATGTGGGGTGTGGGTGTATCACATCATGGCCTGGGCGTCGCCTGCTTTAGAGTTCCAGTTCGTGATTCTTCTTCTTTGTTTTCACACAAATGGTCCAAACGAACGAGGAAGCACATTCTCTTTTCCAGGCGCTGTTGGGGGATTCCACGTGCACGCCTGTCCTCACGTGCACACTGAGACTCCTTCTGTCCTAGACTCCTCTTCCAAAAGTAGTTTCCCGTGTGGTTAATCATAACTCAAGGCCCGTTTACCGCGTATTTAGGGATCTTTCTCCGTGCTCGTCGGCAGAATAATGTTACTTCACTTGAGAGGCGCAAACTGGAGCTGTTGTCGTTCATGTGAACTGTGTTGATCGGACACAGGGCCTCGTGGTTGTCGGCGGCGACGCTGAGAATGGGCTAGTTGTTTACGTGCCTGGAGCTCTGAAGCTCATAGCTGTGTCGGGTCTCAGCCGGATCTCCAGGGAAACCGGGAGGAATGTGAGTAGGAGAGTGTGCCCCGGCCTCCACACCCAAAACGGTTCGATCGGGCCTCATCTATCTGAGCCGCTACTTTTTTCTTTTTTTACAAAAACTGGAAAATAAGGTTAAAGGATCAGCGTGCTGTCTAGAGTAGCTTCAGGGCCTCGTCCTCCTTCAATGCTCTCTCAGAAGCTGTTCTGTAGTTTCATCACTTGTGTACTGGTCTAGGGGGCATTCCGGAGGTCCAGGGACTGACTGGTCTTGGTTTGGACCGGATATGAACTCCCACCTCTCCATCCCCCCCTCCAGACAACCGTGCGTCACTGCTTCCTCGAGCTCCGCCCCCTCTGCTGAGAGGAGAGTTGCGCGGGCTTTGGTTCTCACTGCACGAAAAAGCCTGGAACGCCAACACAGTCCCCCTGAGACCTGAATAGACGAATCCACATCGTGTTTAAGGACAGCATCTCCTCCCCCCATTTGTGGCGCCACGTCACTAATACATGCTCAGTAAGAATACTAGTGTGTGTGTGTGTGTGTGTGTGTGTGTGTGTGTGTGTGTGTGTGTGTGTGTGTGTGAGAGAGAGAGAGAGATGGTGTCATTGTCCACAGTTGTATTTTTAGCCTTGTGTGTTTCAGCCCTGTTAAGCTAAACTAGAAATGCTGTTTGCTGAGCAGGACTGGGATCTGAGTTTAAGGGGGAGGGAAGGAACCAGCAGTGTGTGTCAGCAGAAAGTGTGTTTGTTTGTGTGTGTGTAACATTCCTGAGCTCTTTGGACACATCACGCCAGTCTCTCTTGAGTAGATGCAAAACAAGCAATCATTTGAAACTCTACACACACACACACCGGATGTTTTGGGGTTTGTTGGCTGATTTTCTTGTTTTTTCTTTATTTTTGTTATCTTTGTTTCAACAAGTCTTGATATTCTATTGATTTTAATGTATTCATTGAATACTACTACTGTGTCGTCTAGTCCACGGAGGTCTGAAGGGATGCTGGGGGCGTGGTCAAAGACACGCAGGGGTAGTAGTAGTGCTTTTGCTTATGAATGTGATTCTGATGAAACAAAACACTTGACTTTTCTTCTTAAGTTCTCTTTTTGTATTGGTTCGGTTTTGAAAGGGGTATTTTTCCCACGTCATTTGCACACTTTGTCCGTCGCTGTTCAATGGCTGAATAAAGGCACTCAATAGGTGTTGTTTGGTAATAAAAAGCACCGGGCAGGAGCTCGCCTGTCAAGTCACCTTCTGTCTTCTTTTCTGTTCGGCTTGTTCACTTTGGTGCCGTCTCCCTGCTGAGTTTGATCATGTTTTCTTTCTGTACATATTATAAATATACTATATATAATAAAATGATGAAAAAGATCAACGTCAACACGAGAGCTGGTCTGGTCTTGTTGTAACGGGTTCTTGGGGAAGCTTTAGGTTTCACTTCATTTTCGGGTCTACTCTCGTAGATGCCGTGTCTCTGGAACACCTGGAGGGAATGTCTTCAAGTTTAACTTCATGGCCGACCTGGACTCAAGAGGATGAGAATGAACTAAATAAATTAGAGGCTAAAGAATTCATATGCTAGTCATGACAATTTCACTCAAATATTTTAAAAGATTATTTTTGTTTTAGATTTTTGGTCTCGTGTACACTACCCTACACTGCTGTAATCCTGTGAATTTCCACACTGTGTTAGGGATAAAGGATTATCTTATTTTATCTTATGTTATAGAAATGATGAAGAACATTAATAAATAAAGCTGCAAGCAGCGATGTCCAGGCCTCGCACCTTTGTGCATTTCGGGGGCTCTCTCTCGCTCTCTCTCTGGACGGCGGCTCACGCGGCCGAGAATGTCTGCGACTGTGACAAAGCGTCCACGAGTTAAACGTTTGTTTCCTGCATGGAGTGACGCTGAACATGATGCTTTGCAACCAGTCCACCACTTCCTGTATCCACTAGGTGGCGCTAGACAACATTCCCCAACATGCATCATGTTGTTCTCTATCAACTGTATCAACATCAAGTAATCATGTAAATCGATGCTGTTTGTTACATAACACTGACTTCCTGTTGCCAGTAGGAGGCGCTATGACTCTGAAAATTGGCTTGTGGACATACTCAGGCCGTGAAGCATGGCAAGTTTGGGGCGGATTCGAACAAGTCCAGAGGAGTTACATGAGCTTGTGTAATGGAAATTCACGTAAAGTGGCCGTTAAACGTAAAGCTTTTGATAACTTTTGATCACCAAGGTCTTTAGATTGTACTGACAGAATTTTAGGTAGATCTGATTAATTCCCTGGGAGGAGTGTGTTACAGTATAGCACACAGACAGACTGAGGGAGTTACCCACAATTCATAGCGATTTCCCGTTAAACACGGGGTTAGACGTTATGGAGACGTAAAAACAAAAAGGTAAAGAAAGAGGAGGAAACATGGAAGTTCAGGCTGATAGATTATATTTTTACTCAACATTAAGGATTAAAGATGGAACATGAAAACACATGAAATCAGAGGAATCTGATCAAAATGTTTCAAAGCAAAGACGTTATTAGACGCAAATATCAGTCTTCACAAGATGAAATGTTTCAGTCGACAATCAGAAACGAAAGCCAAACTTCAGTCTGTTTTCAACATTTTACAGCTGAACTGTAAATAAATGTGATGGACACGTGAAAGATCATCTTTGTTTAAGGTGTCATGCAGCCCTCTCTAAATTCTTCTTTGAGGACACACACACACACAAATGTAAGTCCTCTGCTACCTGTGAGACTGGTCCACCCTGATTCTTGAACGGGGCGAGACCAGAGAGGGGCGGCTCCAGCACATCCATTGTGTATGGAGACGCGCCGAAGGCATTTAAACGACTTCGCCCCGAGAGATCACGTGACGAGGAACAACCTATCACAGCCAGAAGATATCTTTCATTTATTTTTTGTAAATATTTTACTTACATTTTACTTGCTTCAGCCTCGCCGTCCAAAGGCGTCATAGTTTAGTTTAGTTTAGTCACTGAGGCTTCAAGCTAAATTACCACAATATCATCCTCATTACAGCGCCTCAGCTTTGGTAGCTTCGTGGCGTAACTCTCCAAAAGGCACCTTGGATAAACTGATGATAGCTCTTTCATCAGCAAAATGTTTTAAACAAAGTCAAAGCAAAGACGTTATTAGACGCAGATATCCATCTTCACGAGATGAAATGTTTCAGTCGACAATCATAAACGGAGGCCAAACTTCAGTCTGTTTTCAACATTTTACAGCTGAAGCGTTAATAAATGTGATGGACACGTGAATTAAAAGTTGTGAGTCATGCAGCCTTCTTTCATTTCTTCTTTAAGGAGGTAACACACACACACACACACACACACACACACACACACACACACACACACACACACACACACACACACACACCCCCCTCTGGTACCTGTGAGACTGGTCCACCTTGATTCTTGAACACGGCGATACCAGAGTCACCTGCCTCTATAAGCCCCTCCCCCTCGCCCTTATATACACCTGACACTCACTCAAGGCAGCACAAAGCATCACATCACCAGCAAACATGAATACAAAAGACATCGCCGCGATGGTCGGAGACAAAGCGGGTGAGTTTCATTAGAAGTATGATGACTGATAATGCGTACTAACTATTGGATGCCTGGTGTAGCGTCCGGAAGAACTTAGTCAAACAACTTCTCTGGTTCTCGGAATTTATTTTCCTTGATCACAAGTAAAGTAGCAAAGCAGCTGCAACCGCGATAGCAGGGAGTCGTCCAGTCAACACGCAGGTTGACCGTTCAAAAACATCCCGAACAGCCGGAAGTCCGACTCTTTAATACACGGTTTTCCGTCATGAACATCTAACATTTCTATTGGCTCTAACTTGTCTAAGAGGAGGAGAATTGTGTTTTCATCTTTGCTCACAAGGCTGGAACGTGCAACGACCGGTCTGCTTCTCTAATGTCAATATACTGATAAACAGGTGTGAGTGTTGTAGTGCAAAGCGTGGAACCTTGAGGAACAGACAACCGGACTGTTCTCACAGAAACTTCTCACAGAAAGTATTTGTTAAACTGACCTCGCACAACCTGAACTCTAATAGACATAAGAATAATGAAATGAAGAATATCTACAGAATAAAACGATTTATATTATCAATGACCTTTTTCTTTTAAAGAGGAAGCTTGACTTTGTTAATTCTCAACTCGAAGAGTTTAAACCAGAAAGCATTGAGTATTAAGCGTATCTTTTATTAAACATGCACATGTTTGTTTTCAAGTGAGTAGAAAGTTTCCAAAGATACCAAATAACAATCATAATAATCATAATAATAAATAGTGAGGGGGCAACGTGCAGAATATATGGATTATTATGTGGAACAAATGGGTTTTCTAATTTAAAATGATTAGAATTGAGATAGAAAAGTGTTAATTCTTTTCAAAGTTACATTTCAGTGTTTAAGATCTGAGTTGAGGAGCTTCGCTGATTGTCGTCGAGGAAAAATACGTTAAATTCTCATTTCTGTTCTTGAGATTCGACTCCAACAGCTTCTTCGTCCGCCTCCATCCAAACTTAAAAAGGCCAAACAAGGACTTTCCCTCATCTTGTGTATGTACAATGTATTTATTCTCTGGAGTCTCCTTCAATATTAAGGGAAACACAGTCAGTGAATTTAATTAATTTATTCACCTTCACATATTTGGGATCTCCCATCCATTTGCTCTAGGCAGGTTGGATCTAACGCAGCGCTGCAGACAGAAACCCGGTTCCACCTGTACGTATGGTAATGGAGAACCTGACAGCTGTTTGTTTCCACAGAGGAGTTTGCGGAGAAGGCCATGGACAATTTCATAGGTAACAAAGAAGACAAGAAGGAGCAGCCGAAAGGAGAGGCCGAACAGGAGAAGCCGAAGGACGACAATGGCTTCGGCCTCGGAGATGCCCTCTCGATGGTTACTGGAGGAGACGATGACAAGAAGAAAAAGGAGGGCGAGGGAGGAGGAGGTGGGTCCTTTGGTCTGGGAAAATTGATTGGTGATTGGTTTTGAATAACATTTTGGTGAAACCGCGTGCCGACCTGTCAGTTCACCATTTTCGCCTACCCACAATCCAGCGTGGAACTCTGGCTCTGATGCTCTGGCGGCTCTCATCCAGCATCCGTAGCATAAAGCTACAACAAGATTAATAAATATTTCGTAGATTTCACACAAAATCGCATCCAGAATGCCTTTAGCTCTGCAGGTACATCCACATGTGGACCTGATGAGGGTTCTAGATGGAAAAGTCAGACGATCAGTGAAGTTAATCCTGGATAATAATATTATGTTACTGTTTAAAAACATGCAGCTGTCAATCTGATTCAGGGTCCATTTTGGCTTTTTGTGGTATATTTTTTAATATTCTCTTGTCTCTCTCTCACTTTTGTCTCAGTCGCTAAGGCGATGGGTGCCCTCGGCGGCCTCTTTAGTTAAATAAAGACCCTGCAGACCACCTCCTGAATCAGCTCCAGACCATCACACCGCCGCCCGCTGACTGGGGGAGGATCAATGCTTTCAATATTTTCTAATGATTTGAAATTTAAATAATTAAAAGGAGAATAAATCAGTTGGTGAGGCCCATGTTTGTTTTCTTTACTGTTTTTTTCCACCATGAGAATGTACTGACTCACCTGATTGGTGGACTGATCCAGACAGACGCACTTGTGTTTTTATTTATTTGAACTTCTCTCACTAAACATCATCGGTGGGCTTTCAAACATAACCAACTCTAGGAGGCGCTATAGAGCCATTTCTTTATACCCAAATGTGAGACCCCTAAAATATAAAAGTTTTCACCAGTCCTGATATGCATGTCAAATTTAACAAGTTTCGGGATATGATGAAGTTCCCCAAAAAGGCAATTGAATTGGCAGAGTAAGAAAAAGAAAGCATGACAGATTCAATAGGGCCTTCGCTGGCCCGACGTTGTTGGTGCTCAGGCCCTAAATATCTTTTTTTCTTCTACGAATACCTTCAGGGTGGAGGTACACATCAGAAGTCAAACTAGCTCTGAACAAGAAAAGCGAGCGCGAGTATAAACAAAGCTTAACAAATGAACAAATGAATGTCCAGCAGCAGCTCTGTGGGGCATCCAGACAATATGAGCACTCTCACAGACAAATTGTTTTAAATAAGACAACGATCATCAGTCAAGGTTTAGTTACAACACTAATCAGTCGGAAAGCAATGGATTGACATAAACTATTAGTAATATAATCTACAGTATACTTTACAGGTGCACATACTACAGCCTTGTGTTTATGGCCAATGCTAATTGTATAATATTGTGAACACTGGTTTTCATTTGGCAGCCGAGCCCAAGCACAACAATTATTTTATTGATGTTAATATTCACTGATCAAGTCCCACTAAAGTTCCTTACTTTGGTCCGGACGGGGTCTTAACTGTGTTTGCCAGATGTGACGTCAACCCGGCCAGTTAGCTGAGATATCGTGCACATTGAAAGATATCTAAAATTGTAATGAAAGCATAATTTTCTCGACAGTCATTAGGGATGTTTCTTACATACAGTACGTGCTCTCCATCGTCAAGTCGTAAAATATAAGTCCTCTGGTACCTGTGAGACTGGTCCACCCTGATTCTTGAACAGGGCGAGACCAGAGAGTCACCTGCCTCTATAAGCCCCTCCCCCCTTATATACACCGTACACACAATCGAGGCATACAAAGCGTCACATCACCAGCAGACATGGATCATTTAATCTATTTAAGCTGTAGTACATCACCGTGTCAAACAGAGGGCAAATGAAGAGATACTTGACATTGAATATTGCCAGTTGATGTTCGGGGGTCTGGCACAGATGTAATAAAACTACAACCCTGCGGCAGCTCTGGTGGGGGGCAGCGGCCCTCTGCGTCCGCTCTGCAGCGTGACCTTTTCAGCAGATATCACATGATGAGCAATATGTGCTCTTATCCAATCCATAATATGCAAGTGTTGGAGATGTGTGTGCAGGTGCAGCTCTGGTGGAGTTCTTCACTCTGAACAAGCTGAAGGCTTCGTCAGTGCTTTGTTCAACATTTCCTTTGGTGTTGAAAAGGTGCCGTGCAACTCTCCTGATGACAGAGCTGCCTCCTCCCCCCTGATGGGGAGGCACAGGGTGCTCGGTGACCTTGAGTTATTTTTAGCTCGATGGGGGCGCTGCAAACTGGGAGCAAAGGCTGAGAGATACTCTGTGGAGTCTGCAGCTCGCCACGGTGTGATGATTGCTTCGTGCTCACCGAGTGAGGCGCTAAGACAACGAAGTCAGGTGGGTCGAGACACCGAGATCAACTACAGTACGCCAACAAAGACAGTGAAGTAGAAGACTGACAAAAAGTGCTGGATTAAAAAACAATTAAGAAGGTTTGTTTCCAAGAAAATTCCACAAATAAATTGTGATGAATCTCTACGCTGGAAAGTTTGGGGAATTCACCTTTGTTTTCACCTTCCTTTGTTTTTACCTTCCTTTGTTTCACCTTCCTTTGAGCTCGCTGAGCCTCGCAGGCGACTGCCAACATGGTTTTTGTTTCTTTCGTGTTGCTGTCGTCCAGTCAAATGGGGTGCGGGGCTGAGACTGGGCAGCTACTTAAGAGAAGAACAAAAGATCACTCGACGCGTGCGCATTTCAACACAATTTATTTACATATTCTCCATACACCTCATATTCCATTTGAAGCCTTGGCAATCTACTATTGCACGGCACATTCAGTTCATCATGTCAGCGGTCCTTTTCTTGGATTTGTCATCGGTGCTTTCTTCTTCGTCCCACACTTGAGTGTTCAGATTTTTGTTCTAGCACACGCTCTTTACTCAGCGCGTCCACCGTCACGTCACTTGTGGCCCCCGGGTGTCCTCAGTCGACGGGGCCTTGGAAGATGAGTTTGATGTGGCCCTGCTCCCCTGTCAACCAGGTGCCGCAGAAGGGGCAGGCAGCATGGAAGGCGTGGGTGCCGTGGGGCAACGGGATCTGGCTCCACCCCGCCACTGTCTTTTCGGAGCATACGTGGCCGCAGGGGCAGAAGGCGTGAGTAGGCGGCCCGGCATCCAGGTACAATCCTCCCTCACAGCCCAGCCACAGCGGCACGTAGGGGCCCACTCGCCGGCACATGGGGCACTCCCTCTCCCCGGTGCTGGCTGGTGCCGTGCCCCCGGGACCGGCGGGACCCTTCTCCTTGCGGTAGCCCCAATTATGGTAGCCATGTACGTGGCCGCAGTTGACGTAGACCCAGGGCTGCTTCTTGTCGACGATCTCGCGCTGGGCCAGACTAGGGAAGGCCAGGGTGTTGAAGCCCACCGGACACTGGGGCCGGGCGGCGTTCAGCTCCTGGCGGAGGGACTCCAGCTGTTTGAGGGTGGGGGTGTGGCGAAGTCCAGCGGGGGTCCTCCACAACAGGGTAGCCCCACACAGATCAATCAGTGAGCCGTCCTGTAGGGTGTTGGACTCGTTTTCCACCTCGAGAGGAGAAGAGAAGAAGAAGACAAAGTGATTTGTTTTACACTGAAAGGGTTCATTAAACTGAGACTGCACTGGGCGGGCACAATCTGTACAAGGGAGTCTTGTAGCAGTTCCCCTCCGTACCACCACATGACGGCACTGTGCTGCACTAGTTATAGTTCACCCATCTATTGTAAGTGGCTTCCCTTTAAATACCATCATAACCAGCATGTACACATCACATTTACAGATGCAATCGTCGGTTAAGAATAGTTCCTGTGACAGTTTGGAGAGGGTGCACGTGGCCGTCTACTGCTGTACATAACTTTTTACAAAAGACTGCATCTCCCACTCCCTGTCAAGTTGTTTGCAGATGACACTGCATTTGTTGGTTGATTTCTACCAACAATGAAAGTACAGTACTTGTGAGCCAGCCTTATGAGTCACAGTGGCCGACCATTGACCCCTGAGCAGGGACATAAAGGTGTTTGGGGTATAACTGTCTATAGAGCTAAAACATTCAAACATTGAATACATACATATGATGTAATGTGATCATGCTGGTATCGAGGGAATCCATACATTCGCGGTAACGGCGACACTGACAACCCTTTCGGGTCACGTCAGGAAATGTCTGGACAAAGTGGTGCAAGATTTACACCAATGGGGAAAAGGGACAAGATTCCATAGCATTATAGAGGACTTCATTTCCTACCTTCTTTAAAATAATGCAAAGTATATAAAACAGCCAGGTTCTGCAGTACCAGGATGTTCACTTCTTTGCATTACATTAAGGAACCAATTTCTACAGAAATCTCTGCAGTTCATGTGTCAAATCAAGGTCAGTGACCTCAAACTTTGTGACCATATCGGGTAAAACCTGGGACTAATTTTCCCATCAGCCCTTAGTCTTACCAGTTTCCCCCTCTGTTGGGCCGAGCGAGTCTCCCTCAGGGCAAAGACGTTTCCACAAACGGAGATTTCTCTCCAGACGCCCGGAGCCGGCTCAGACACAAACTCCCCCGCCGGGTGCATCACCAGCACCCCGTTGGTGGTCAGGCCGTCCATCAGGCCGTCCGACGTCCTCCATTTAGCAGCGCGCTCCTGAGAAACACAAACCAACACACACGGAGAGGCCGACGTAAAGGTTAGAGGGATGTTGAGGAGACACAGAGGGATGATAGTGGAGGTAGATGTCAGAGGTGGCTGGCGAGAAGAACCGCCAACGCTGCTTTTCTCTGCTGCTATATTTAGCTCATACAGAATGACTACTGTACTGACTAATGCACGGAGCACGCCCACGCTTAAGAAGGAACCCATCCCTGAGAGAACCAAAGGCTGTATTAGGAACACAAATTAGCTCCGATGGAATGAAACGGCAATTTTCTGCCATGTGTAGCTTCATTAATAATACAACAAAAAAGCTTTTAAAGGGCCAAGGCAGTTGTAAAAGAAACACTTTGAGATTAAGTTCTTTGGAACTGTTGGAGGAAAGAAGAATGTCACTGTGTGCTCAACATTAACGTGTAAGGCTAAAGATAAAAAAGGTTTCCAAACTTTAAGGACCAGTGTTTAGCATTTACGTAGGTGAGCAGAAATGGAATATAATATTCATAACTATGTTTGAATTCACCTGAAACTAAGCATCCTTGTTTTTTTCTTTAGCATAGAATGAGCCCGTCATACCTCGACAGGAAGCACGTTCTTTTCACAGAGTGCCACATGTTTCTACAGTAGCCCAGAAAGGACAAACCACACACTGGCTCTTCAATTTGGCGCTAGATGCAACTAAGTCCTACAGACTGGTCCTTTAAAGCTGCTCTTTTTACACCATGTGAACACCATGTGAACAATGTAATGTGAAAGGAGTCACTTGTAAAGACGAATTATCAGCAACTCTGCACTTTCCTTTCAGCCTCTTCTGCTTGTAAACAGTGCTGGATTTAAAATACAAGCTCATTGTTTTGTTTTTTATGGGTCCCACATGTCCCGTTTGGGTTCAGGCCCCTCATGTGTTCTCATCAGCTTATCTAAGCGAAAAAGCTCTGATGAAGCCCCTGTTCTCTACCTGCTCTGCACCAAACAACAGACGACACCGTTAGAGACGAGCTGCTTCACACAGTGAAACACTCAGCAGCTAAATAGACAGATGTGTTTCTCAGGAGGAGGTGGAGACCAAAACCAGAGCCGAAATGAATTACAATTTAGAAACTCTATTAACTGCAAAAAAATTGAATTGCTTGCTGTCTCTTGATATGTGTATTTGGTATCAAACATGTAACAATATTTTAAGCATGTCTTAAACGTTGCACAGGGTGTGTACATCCAGGCCAAGCCAATGTGGAAATATCTTTAAATGTGCATTCTCTCTACTGGCCAGCAGGGGGTGACTCCTCTGGTATCCTCTGTATAGAAGTCAATAGGAAAATTACTCTACTTCTCTCTTGATTTATTTAAACTAATCGTATGCTGTGATGTCACTTCCTCCTCCAAGCCCTGGACCGGAAGGGTCTGACGGAGGAGGAAGTGATGAAATCTTTAGGACTGAAACTTCTCATGCATTATCTATCAACGACACAATCTCATCCATCAAACAGTTCAGAGGTGAACCTCAGAGACTGACTTTGAATAAAAAGGACAACATTTGTTCTGTATATCAGCATGAATGTAGTAATGTAGTCCTGATGGAGGAGTTATACAAGCCTCTGTCGTGATGTGTGTGTGTGTGTGTGTGTGTGTGTGTGTGTGTGTGTGTGTGTGTGTTGAGCTGAGCACTGGTGCTGATGTTATCTCTCTGACTGCTGGCCTAGTTGTCGGGGTTCCTGATTATTCTTGCATGGAATGACGTCATATCATGAGAAAGCTATTATTGGCTTGCATGGCTTAGGTGCACCTACATGTCACGTTTTAGACCGCCCCGCCCCGTCAGCTATCCGCAGAGGGTTGGAAACTTTTCAATATCAAAGAAGAGTCTGATAACTGAGTACAGTACTCTCTGGTTCGTTCATTGGGGAAAATGGCATGTTACAAATGCCATTCCAATACTCAGATGGGATAGGGTTGGGGTCTTCTTATAATTGGCCACTAGCTGTAAGCGAAACTTTGGCGGGAGGAGGCTCCGGACTCACTGAATTGGAGATACAGCAAGACCAGGGAGTGTTGTGCTGAGTCGGCTTGATGGAGCATGACGGTGTTAATGAACACAAGCAGAGTGCTCCTTTCTATTTTAGGGTCATTCTGGTTAATTCCAAGTGATGTCTTCGCATCGTAGTCCTGGCAGTCTCTCCGACCAGTGATGATGCAATTGTGATCAAATGGAGGGATTGCAATTTTGGTTTGTATTTTGGAGCTTTGACCACCGGTTATGTTGTTATATCGTTGCTTCTTTTTACGATGACAATAAAAAGCCTTATCCTTATCCTGGTGGCATATTATGATAACATTGTATTCTTCAAAGTAAGAGCTCGGTGGAGCATGGCTTTTGTCGCTAAAAATAGGTCCAACAATGTGAGAAATGAGCGAGCCGGTTGGCAACAAGCCAACAGCAACCCACTAATTCCCAGATCTCAATAATCTATTTTGGTTAGAACAATATTATTATAGCAGAAGAACTAAATATGTTAAAAAGGACTGAAGTATAACATGATGTATGTCCACTGACCGGTTATCTGACCAGACACATCTCCAATAGCTTGAGACAGTTACATCCGCCTAGAACACACACATACACACACACACACACACACACACATGCACACACGCACACACACACACACACACACACACACACACACACACACAGAGAACACTGCTCCTTCCTCTGCTTCCTTGAGCCAGGTCACATAGGGTGCATCCCAGGTCTCTAAATTATCGTTTCCTCGCTCCTCGCTTGAACCGGAAGTGGTTCTGCGGCGCCATCTTGACGGCCGTGCCAAAGCTCTTATTCTGCTCTGAGGAGCAAGGAGGGATCATGATCGAGGAGCCCCGAGAGCAGGCTTCCAGGAAGCCTTTTAACGCTGGACACGCCCCCTCGCTGTTCATCTGTTATGTGATTGGACGCTGCAGCTGGTGGACTGATGGAGTTTCATACCAGAGACGATCACAGATTAAACTCAAGCTATATATTAGATTTGTTTTCTGATTCACCATCTGGTTAAAACACTTTTTACAACATGTATCGTCCTTTCATTCAGTCACGTGAGGCTGATTATTCTGTGTGATTGTACTGTCGGTTTAATTTAAGTTTATCCTGAAACATTGAGCCTAAAAGAAACCATAATCATATTGTGGGTTATTTTATAATGATGTGACAATCAGAATTTCAAAACATACAGACGTAAATAATAATAAAAATAAGTTTGTTGTTTACTGTTTTTCCACTGCGCGTATAAGCAGGACACAGAACACAGTATAAATACCACACTGTGTATAAATACGCAATGCAATTTGTTTAACAGGTAACAGACTACAGAGAAAACATCTCCACTCTGACAGTGATGATAACTGTCTTTAGTAGTAGTAGTAGTTTAACGCTATTAACTCAACTGCAAACATTATACAATCATTTTTAATCAATATTTTAAGTGGATTTTTATTGCAATGTTCGCTAAACCTGTCCGGAGCAGAAAACAATTCTGTTCTGATGATCATGTTTACAGACACAAACTCTGTCAGCTGTTAAACGGTGATCAGATCAAATGTTATCCGCTGTCAGTCAGCCGCAGTCATCAGAAACCGACATCGCTTCACGTGACGCTTCGCATTGTTTCCTTGCGTCTCTCCGTGTATCCCTGGTGGGAAGGACTAAGACGCAAGGAAAGGACGCAAGTGAGGAAAATGGGGATGCAATTTAGAGACTTGCACCGATACACTGACACACTTCCTCACAGCTATGATGTCACCCGTGGGCGCCATAGTAACATCCCTGATGTTGCTCTCACCATGGTTGCCGTGGTTACCGATCACCAAGCGTTTTTTTTTTATACCAGGAGACGCCCCGGCGCCCACGAGGGAGAACACTCACCCCCAGGAAGATGTTCTTGGAGGAGTCGAAGCCGGCGGCGTAGATGCGCGCCGTGTAGGGAGCGCTGCGCTCGCACATGATGCGACAGGCGTAGCGGGAGATGGTGCTCTGGGCAGACTGGCCTCCGCCGCCGCCCTCCCCGGCTGAGCCCCCGCCCTGACCGCTGCCACTGCCCGCCGTATCCGTCACCACGAAGTCGATCATGCTCTCCGTGGACCGACCAATCTGAGAAAGGCCAGAGAGGGGAATTAAAAATCATACAGCAACGACCAACAGACGTATAATAAGGGTTAGTTCACCTCTGTCTGGAATACTAAATCAACCAAAACTTTCCTTTTTTTGATCATTTTGGCTCGCTAGACCTGACAGCTTCAGCTACTGTTTGAATAAATACATACAAAGGAATAGCCCCACCTAACTTTACCGTCCTGCTGTCGCTCACTAAAATGCCTGATTCCATGTGAATGCAACATTACTACTTCCGTTCAAACCTTCAACAATAAAAGCCCCAGACACAAACACTGCATTACTTACCAGGAGGAACTCAAGTCCACTCCCGAGTGAGGAAACTCAAAAAAAGCTTACAATATGTTTTTAATCACAAAAAATGCATGTCTGTATATATTATGGATGGTTTACCAGCCAATTGATCTGTCAAGCTTTCATTGTGAGGCAGCAAGGACGTAATAACTCAACGTAGAAGGTAGGAAGAAGTATAGAATGGTGGTTGGCCTATCTTAGACTGAGAGAAACGGCTAACCTCTTCCATGCGTCCAAACACTGTGGAGCACAGTCGGCTAGTGGTCTGACCCTCGTCACGCTACGCTACGATTGACCAGTCTACGTTCGTTGGGGCGGAGCTTAGCGAAAAGGGTCAATTAGTTTTCCCTAATGTTTCCAGAATGAAGTAACCAATCGTTGGTGTTTGTTGGCTTGGCGGGAAGGACTCTTTTTTTGACTTCCAATGTCCTTTTCTGCAGTAGGTCACACAGCTCAAATTCAGAGTTAGCATGGCACGTGCACGTGCAGTGTGTGTGTGTGTGTGTGTGTGTGTGTGTGTGTGTGTGTGTGTGTGTGTGTGTGTGTGTGTGTGTGTGTGCAAACACTGACCTGAAACATGTCTGTGTTGGTGTCATGGGTGTACTCCACAATGACAGAGTGGCTCCGTGACAGTGTGTAGGAGATGCTGTGCTGGCTTTTGTTGCTGAGTGCCTGCCAATGGAAAATACATTATCCAGGTCACATGACAAGGAGAGCTGAAGGTCTGGCCTCCAGCACGATCTACCAGAGGACATTTCCTGTTCTGGAGGGACAATGCTAGCTCCAAATAAAATGACTGATATCATATCATCAGCTGATGTATTATTATGAGAGATAAATTAATGTTCAGGTGTGTGACAAAAGGTACACAATCATTCAGAACATATATACAATACATTATATTAACAGTATACACATACAGTTCGGCACAGCAGTGCTTTGAGGTAAATGCTAACATTAACATGCTAACATGCTCACCATGACAATGCTAACATATTGCGGTTAATGTAACTCACCTTTGACACCAGAGGGGTTGAGACATTGTGGATGACATCAGGTTTGACACCGTTGGCTTTCGGTCTCTTGTAGAGGGCCAGGCGACTTCTTCTACGACCCTTGTCCCCATTGGCCAACGACCCATTGTGCCTGTAATTGTGATCATGTTAATAACTGAGTATCTTTTATTCACCAGTTGTTACTTTGTAGAGTCAGATTTATGTAATATGTAGTGGCTTAAAGCTCCAGTCCACATGTATAAGTGTCCTTGGGCCAGATACGGAACCCCAAATAGCTCTCAAAGGCTGTGTGTAAATGAACATTTAAGTTACATCCTCACGGGCAGATGGCACCTTTTTGCTTGTCAATTCCCATTGTTGGTTCCCAAGATTGAGCCTGAACAATTAGTACTTATAACGAATATTCTGTTTACTGAAATAGGAAACAAACTGGTCACTCGGTAATGATCTTTAATGTTTAATGCCACAGGAAGTCCAAATATAATATCCTCGCATTCAGTTTTTATCCAGTATCCCCAGCCCTGATTATTCCATACGATGCTGCAACACTCTCTCCAGCCACAGAGAGGCCATGATTGGATGGATGTTGTAAAATGTTGGTGGCAGGTAACCCCCCTCCCCCTCTCGCTCTGCAATCTCATTGAAAGTGAACCCAAGCCATTCTCCTCATTCACCGAGTGTTCGTCATCCAGTGCGTGGATCAATAGGTCGAGGAGTGGAAGCATATATCTGTGTCTCTGCACCACACCATGGCTGCGGGAGAGGCGTCCTTCTCTCTCACACACGCACACACACGCACACGCACACACACGCACACACACACACACACACACACACGCACACACACACACACACACACACACACACACACACACACACACACACACACACGTATGACATGTCTATCTGATTGGTGTTCCTCCAGGAGATGAAGGTTTCATTTTGCCACTGTGGCTCAGTGTGTGACTGGTATCCCATAACCCTTCCCAGTCCGTTCTACTTGAGACCTTGGTGACAGGGCAGCGCTTGAGATTTAAAAGCCATACTCACACAGGATGTCTTTTGACCGGTAACCAAAGGACACACCCAGACCAGAGCCCCTACCATACCCAATCAGGCTGACTATCATTTAGATACGGCACGAGTTGGGTCCTGGTTCATGGTTCCTATAACTCACATATGCATTTCACAAGCTCTTATATTGATTAGATTAGATTGGCACTTCAATATCTCACCCTAAGACGATGAGCTCGCCGTACTTGACGGGCTCCTTGTCCTCAGGGAAAACTCCGTCGTGGGGTTGTGAGCTGGAGCCCAGAGGAGGCGAGGGCTGGCTCTTGTTGCAGGATGGACGCAGCTCCAGAGATGGGGGGGGGACACAGCGCCTCTGAGCTGCCCTCCAAAACCATGCCCACCGGCCACAACTGGGGCTCGCTGCTGGGGAGAGGAGGGAGGGTCAGGGAGAGAGAGAGAGAAAGAGAGAGAGAGAGAGAGAGAGAGAGAGAGAGAGAGAGAGAGAGAGAGAGAGAGAGAGAAAGAGAGAGAGAGAGATTGTTTTGTTACTGCTAAACTCAATTCAATGTCAGAATAACATGCATAAAACACTGGATGATACCTGAAAGAAGTTTTGGGAGAGAAAGTGGAGGAAAATACCAGAATCAACTAGTTCTTTCTGAGCTCTACGCTCTCACAGAGTATGTTTCTAGCTCGCTACTTTCTATATACACATATTTCAACTTTAGCTTGTAAGTAGGTACTCATCAAAGATAGGAACAGTCACATTTACATAACTATCACATTACAGCATCATAAACATCAGTATACACAGGTTTCATTTTGAATCGAGATAAACAAGTGCAACTCCGACGGGTTTTGTAAATAAAACACTTTATAATCACCCAGCTTGTAACCATTAATAATTACAACAGTAGACTGCGGAGAAATGAGGTTATAATGACATCACCCACATGACTCAACGGGTACTTTTGAAACCTTTGGTTGAGTTGAACGGTCATCCATAGAGGCATAAAACCCACAATTCAAATAATTAGGAAGTAAATGATTGTTTTATAAAAAAACAACACATTCTGCAAGATCCATCGGCCAAAATTTTTACTGAATAGCTTGAATGCATCATAATGCAAGTTAATGTAACCTCCGTTAATGTGAGTCGTGAGCTCCGTTATAAGCAGGACTGATGGTGAGAGACTCAGCAGACAAGCTGGGGGGTGACAAATTGCGAGCTTTAAGTATTCTTCACTCACAAGTGTGTGTGTGTGTGTGTGTGTGTGTGTGTGTGTGTGTGTGTGTGTGTGTCTGTGTGTGTCTGTGTGTGTGTGTGTGTGTGACGTTAATGATTTTCCGCTGTGTGCCGATTATATATATGACTGGCAAAATATCTGAAAAGGAGACTGCCGGCCGATTAGCTGAAAACCAGCCAGGTTTGATCGGTAGCCGACTGGTGCAGCCCAACTACACTGCTTAAAAGAATGACCATTGTTTACTATGTTCTAGCGTTAACTGTTGGCCAGTGCTCAACTGCTATCAGTTAAGGCTAGACTGTTTATTGGCTGACTGAGTACCTACTATCAAAAGCCACTATCCACACGCTATCTTTTAAAACATCCAAATACACATACAGGTTTACCTGACAGCAGCAGAAAAGCCTGCTAACAGCGTTGATTTTATTTGCCAATTGAGCGCAATGATTGGGGTCCAAATGGTGATATAGCCATGCTGATATAGCAGTCACTTCCAGGCCTTTAGCTTGCATCCCTGTGAAAGTTCCTAAAAATAGCCAACAAATGTAATTCAGGAATAAACATGGCTGTAGCACAGGATGGCTGCTGGCCCCAGTCTTTGTGACGTTGGCTCTTCTGGTAATTGTCATCCTCTTGATGTGACTGAAGTGCTTTCTGTTTGCTGACCCAGGGCCTCAAGAGAACAGAACCCCTTCCTAATATGATTGGATAGGCGCAAGCGATCCAGCTTTTTCCACCAAGGCCGATAAACTGATATCGATCTCTAAACCCTATTTATATACTTTAAGATGCATGTGCCGTTTTACCCATGGCGGTGATTTACACTCTTCTGGTTTCTGATATGGAACCCGGAGAGGAGTGCTGCAAACAAGAAAGCATGTCCCCTTCAGACTCTTGCAGTTAACCATCAGATAAACATCAATTGACAAACTGTCGCATCCGAGATTCATAAGGAAGCCCGGGAGGCCCTGATGAGCAAGCACCAAACAGAGGTGAAGCAGGCTCACAATCACTGCCTTTCATTTCAATTAGAGCTTCATTACAATTGCATTTCGATGTGTTTGGTTGCAGTCCTGTCCCATCAAACCAAGGGCTTGGCAATAAAACACCTTGGACATAGATTTATAGTACACCAACAAAATGTCATTGACAAGCATTTAATTAACCGGCAAGAGAGTAGAGGAAATATGAATATTATGCTCCACAGAGTGGGATCATTTCTACCACATACAGTATGAGTCACTATGTGGACATTTTGACATCCCTTTGACACAAGTCAAACAAAGCTCAATCCCTGTCTCTGCACACAGGTTCTAAGCCTGTTCTTAATGCTCAAGCCTATTATTAATCAAAAGTGGGCGAGACCACCTACACGGTGGAAAGCGAGCGGTGCAAAAGCATGACAAACCCCTACAAGCTTTGTTCTCCCTTTTGAGCAGATTAGATAATGACCCTGGCAGTGTGAACGTAATAATACTGAAAATATTATCCCATGTTTTGACGCTTCCTTCCCTTCCTGCCTTGATTTTTCTGTGTCAGCATTAAGGAACGGCCCTTTTTGATCACCAGCCATACCAAACCACCCAACGGACAACACTTCTTGTGAGTAAACTGCATGGCCGTTATTAGACCTGATCGAATTTTGCCCATCTGGTGGGGCCCGATGAGAAGAATACATCCTCATAATCAGATGATGGACGGCAGAAGGCAGATTCAGGCAGCCAGTGGCCATTTCATTATCCAATCTCTCTGTTGCCCTGGCTGGTTATTGAGCGGTGGAAGCGATGCAGAGGTGGAGTGGACTCAGGGGAGGCTTGGTGTACAAAAGCAAATGAGTGGAGAGGGAAGAGCAAGCGGAAATATCGAATAGAGAAGAAATAGAAAAGGGGGCTCCCTCTGATTGGCAGAATGCTGTATTGATTGTGGGGAACATCCAGGGCCCTCACACATTTTGTTTTATTAATAGCCTCAAAATGATTCATTATGAAATCTAAATGCCAAACACCATTGATATGTGGTCTCTATGAGGAAAATTAGAGATTAGTTTTTTTTTTCTCTCCTAATACTAATTCCCGATCCCATACAGGTGATACAATGTCAGTATCGGCCCACAATACCAATCTGGAGATCAGCTTGGTGCAGAAAACAGAAAAGTCCACTTATAGGTAAAAACAGTGTCCCTGGAGTGACAATACAATTAACCAATTATCTTTGAAGCATTTATTGTGAATAGTATTTCAATAAAATAATCTTAACTCAAGGTCAGCCTGCTAGCTTTTCCAAAGCCTTCATCCGTACCACATGGTCAGTGAATGGACCACTTGTTTTACATGACCAAAGTTCCATACGTAGAGGACTACTGAACAAACTCCAGAACAACTTGCCAGATAGAATCTCCAAAGGGAAGCTAACAATGGTAGCGTCTGCTGCTACTGACAAAACATGAGGAAATTGTTACTAGTTAGCTAGCGTTAGCTGCTGGCCCACCACCCTCTCGTCCAATAATGGTCACTTTGGCTTTTTATAAAATGGTAACAGCCAAAGTGCCAAACTTCAAAGCACTAGTCCACATACCAAAAGGTATTATACAGTCTATGCTAAGAAACAAAGTTAATATAATTTCAACAGATAACAAACCAAACAAACCTGTAGCTTTTCCACAGTCACATTTTTACAGGAATAAAACAAACTACAAATACTTCTTCTCTGACATACTTCATAGAGGATAGGAGGATAAAAGGTCTTAGTCCAATGGTTAAGGTTCGTCAATGGTTTTCAATATAAAAGTGATTTAAAACTGTGTAAAAAACTAGATATCAGCACAGCAATATCACAGAGAAATGATTAACCTCCCGTCTGATGTGAGAGGTTAATCAATATTTCACGTGTCCCTCGCTTCTTGTGCACTTTTCTCAGTCTCTGCACTGTAAATGATCTCACTGAGATTCACCATTAGAGGATAATCCATAAAAGCAAAAGAGCCATGACTGTCATGGGTGGATGAGTAGATCTAGACGAGACGGAGGATGAGGTGGGAGTCAGAGGAGGAGGAAGAGGAGGAGTGGGTTTGAAGGGCGAGGAGAGGTGAAGGGAATAAGATGAAAGGAGGGGCAGATGTGAGATGCTGCTGGTCTTTCTGGAGAGAAAAAACACACACACACACACACACACACACACACACACACACACACACACACACACACACACACACACACACACCAAAGCTTGGATGATCTGTGTGGATGATGAAGAGAGAGGAGGAAAATGAGGAAGAGGAGCGAGCGCATGCGCCGAAGTGGCTCGCTTTGGCAGGGTGATGGATTGCCTGTTCTGTGCCACGCATTTTCTAATCAACCCACAGCCACATCCTGGGGGTGGAGAGAGAGAGAGAGAGAGAGAGAGAGAGAGAGAGAGAGAGAGAGAGGGAGAGAGAGAGAGAGAGAGAGAGAGAGAGAGACAAAGAAACGCTGTCTGACAAAGGAAGACAAAGGAAGGGAAGAATAATAGAGAGAAATAGATAAAGGGAATGCAGTCCATATGAGCGGAGTGGAGTGGCTAGAGGGTTTGTGGTATGAACTGCTGTTAACACACTCACACACGGCGTTACACAACACAACACACTGCGAATAACACCGCCCTGTACACCACGCAAAGCCAAGGGAACCAACCAACGCAACATCACACTCTATCAATCTGTATCGCAGCATTACAGCACCACACACCAGTGTTGTGCACGCACCTCAAAACAATGCAACATGTAACAATGTAACAAAACCCTGCACAACACCACCAATTCAGAGGCCAGAATCAGGAAGCCTGGAACACACGCGCACACACACACACACACACACACACACACACACACACACACACACACACACACACACACACACACACACACACACACACACAGACACACACACAGACACACACACAGTGCGAGACCCGCCGCCACCGTGTGTGCTGCTGTGTCGGTACTTGGTCCTGAACTGAAAATGTATTAAAAATAGATAAATATTTTCAAAAACATGCTTTAATCTAACGAAACATGCTTTAATCTAACGAAATATCCTGGAACGGAAAGGTATTCGCTGAATTTGACAAAAAAAGTATTGGCCTTTAAATAATAATGAAAATAATTAAATGATGGGTAAAAACAAAATGCCTGTTCTTCAATCAGAGAGTTGGTGGTTCGCCCCCCGGCCCCAGCTCTGCTAGGCCATGTCGTTGTGTCCTTGAGCAAGACACTTAACCCCTAATTGCTCCCCGTTGCGTGTCTACGGTGTATAGAGCAAAAATGTAAGTCGCTTTGGATAAAAGCGTCAGCTAAATGAAATGTAATGATTAATGTAAAGAACATAATTCAACACCTAAAGGGCTGAAGTGCTGACATCACTTCCTGTTCAACTAGCTTCTGTAACTCGGTTAATGTCCAAATTATTTTTAAAAAAAAAGGGTAGATGACCTCATCCATGAAGATATCAACGATGGATAAGATGCAGCTTGATTTTTTTTTACATAAAGAACAATAACAACACAGACCAACAGATATTTTTCAGTGGCAGCTGACTCTCACGCCTTCTTGTTGACCTTTACAATTAGGACCTTTTGAAGATGCAAAATATGTATCCTAAAATATTATCATCGGTTTTGATATTGTAGCTTCCAATCCTGTTTTTCTTGGACATTTGTTGTTCTTTTTCCCCCTCCTTCACTCTCTCTCTCACCGCCCACTGCAGGGGCCGGGCGAGTGTGTGAGAGTGTGTGGGAGAGAGAAAGACGAAAGAGAGAAATAAAGTTAAGAGTCAAATGTGTCTCCTCCAGAAACAAATGAACAGAGGGCTAAATATACTCCAATTGACAAATGAACTCTGCGGTGAATTATGGCCTCATGACAAAACTCATCACACTATTTTTATATCTTCAACCTGTTTAAAAAAAGATTTTCCCCTCCGCATGTATTCTTAGTCACTGGAACCGAGACGGTGCTTTTGTATGATAAGTTATAAAGAGAAGGGTTATAGTCATAGGACATCGAATTAAAATGTAACATTACAGGCAGATAAAAAAAATCAAACATTTAAGTGTGAAACAGCAAATCATACACATATTGGTTGGGTATGTTTTCATATTTGAAAGCATGACAGAGCCAGAGAGCATGTCTGCTCCACATTATGTAACATTTAGAGTGTACAAGTCCTACAAGCCAGTGTTATGAACGCTCTGCTCCCCTCCCCCACCACCAAACACCGCCGCTCCTTCTTTTACTTTCATTTTTCTCTTTCTCACAATTGGTTCCATTCAGTGTTTTCTCTTAAATTCACAGATGACACATATGTATATACCTTGAGTTTATATATTTATATTCTTAAGGTAAAGGTAAATCTAAACTAGTTCCAGACCTATTTTTTTTTACCTATCTATGAAATATGGCGATGGAAATGTGTGAATGAGATTGATGTAGCTCTACCGTTAGGAGATTTGTCTCTAGGTATATATAAAGGAAAAAAGAAGCCCATATATCCTGCGCCAAGCCCCAAAACACTCGACTCTGCATGTCCCATAATGCAACTCTTTGATTAAACCTCCCATGTCTTTCAAACGCCAAACCTCCAGTTGGTAACAAAGGCTTTCAGTCATAAATGTGTAGTCTCAAACCCAAGCTGAGAGAAGCTACCCCTGATGACATCATTATTTTTTATTATTATTCAGACTTTAGAAATCTCCCTCCAGAGACGCAGAAGAACTCATACAACTGTTTTCACAGGCTGCTCGTGACTAGCAGGCTTAACTGAACTTCATGCGTAGAATCCATAAATGTGCCTGTGAATCGACATATTTCTTGAATCGTCGGGAAAGAAAAATCAAGTAAACTGCTCCTAAAAAACTTCTGCGGCCTCTTTGTCGAATTGGCAAGATAGATGCTTCGCTTGCTAGTGATTTGTTAAAGTGAAACAAAGCAGGAAAAAGTGAGCACTGCCACTCCGCTCCAAGTGGTAGCATAGCGATCTCAGGGCTCTCAAGTGTCACGCATTGAGCGTGACTGTCACGCATTTCGGTCTTAAGTCACGCCCTCCCGCCACACATCGTATTTCTCACGCTGAAAAAAACTCTAGGCTATTTAATGTGCCGCAGCGCACAAACATGACCTGGTCGCGCTGCCCTCACCATGGAGGAATCAAGCACGTCTCCCCCGAATCCTCTGGAGTTCTGCCGCGAGGTGCCACTCATCAGCCAATCAAAAAAAGAAATGGGCTACACGAATAGCTAATCAGAAAAACGTATCTGTTGTATCTGGGTGAAATGCAATCCAGCAACCAATGAAAATAAAGCTAATAATAATATGGGGGGGAGGGCTGCTGGTCTGTGGTCCGGGCCTTTGTGTAGACGGTATGAACAACACTACCAATTCAATTCAATTCAGTTTATTTTATATAGCCCAACATCACAAATACAAGTTTGCCTCGGAGGGCTTTACAATCTATACACATAACATCCCTGTCCCGGGACCTCACATCGGATCAGGAAAAACTGTCACACGTCTGTTGCGTCGGATGCTGTGCGTGTATACCGAGGCAAAAGAGCATACGGCCATGCTAACCGCTCTGAGAAGCTGTTCTTAGGCTCAGTGGTGCTTAAAGCTAAACGCTAATGTCAGCATGCTAACACGCTCACCAAGGCAGTGCTAGTTTAGACTGGTTTAGCATGCTAACATTTGCTAATTAGCACCAAAACAAAAAGTACAGTTATTAGTTTTGAAGGTCATTAAGTCCAAGACAAAATGGGAATATTAGAGTTCATAATTTGATTGTTTACATTCTGGTGTAGTCTGTAGCATCCTAGTTAGCCGCTTTGTAGGAATAGGCAGTGATCTTCATTTTACGCACAAACTAGTTGCTTTTGTGTGTTTTGTATGAAATAGGCACCAGATCAAACTGGACAAAATGCAACAATGTTTCTATAAGAGCAACAGTGTTTCTATAAGAGCAACAGTGTTTCTATAAGAGCAACAGTGTTTCTATAAGAGCATGCCACTATGTAATTAAACAAACGGCATTATATAAACCTTGTGTCCTTGCTATTTTCGCAGCTTCACTGTGTTAACACGAATCTTACATGTACATTATGCAGAGGTTTCTATCCATGATCATAAACCGACTATGTATTATGCATCTAGCAACGGAGATATATTAGCGTGTGTGTGTGTGTGTGTGTGTGCGTGTGTGGCTGCTGCTATGCTATGATGGAGTATGTATCCTGCAGTCCTGTCTGCTCCTAAATAGCCCTGCTGTCTAGCACGCAGTAAGGCGATAGAAAATGAAGAAAAAAGAGCAAGAAAGCTGGAGAACAGGGAAACGCTCAGACGGAGAGAATGCACCTGTAGCAATCAGCGGCTCTATTTAAATATCAAAGGAGTGCCCGTTCACATGACCCTGTTAGCAGATAGGCCTAACCCTGGCAGTGGAGATGAAAGCAAACGGGAAACGTTTAAGACTCCCTCACCTTTGTTCTCTCCTCTCATCATTAAGCACTACTCGCTGCAATTCAAAAGGCAGTCAACTAGAGATGCTGCTGACAGAGAAGCAAACGCACCACCAACCTCACGACTCTCTGAAGGTCACGATCAGGGTTTTGTGCTTATGGAGGGACAACCCATTTGCTCATGGAGATTGGGTTTCTAAGTGATACCAATGACGGCCGCGTGCTGAGATCTAACATCTCTCAGAGAGCATCGTTCAGTACGCTTAATGGCTAGTTGGTTTGTGTACAGCGCTCTGAGCTGAAGAGGCCGTTGAGACACAAATTCTGCTGTTGTGCTGGATACATTGTGCTGGATACATGTCCGTAGAATGCTCCTAAAACCTGAATAATATCCCACATGTTTTAATCTGAAAAGGCTAGATTCAGAATAAGGCCTAATTCAGAATATCCAAACAGGGTACGATGTTTTCATGAACCACATAAAATTTGGAATAAGAGTGGAACATAGTCATTGTTTGTAATTCTGAAAAGTGGAAATGAGTCAGCATTTTTTTTAACTATGCAATTCCAGAACATAAGCCAAGTGGTTAAAGATGAACTGGCTGCTAGTGTGAGCGTTACTCCAGACAAAGGTCAACACGGGTCAACTCCAGGTGGGAAAGTACAGTATGGTGGTGCAGCATATCAGATTGGCGTTATACAGTAGGACAGCACAAGTGTTGTATCCTCAATCACATCTACATTCAACTGCTAGCACTTAGACGACCCTAATGAAGCCTTCCTACCTGCAACAAACCCATTTTCCTTCAGGCTACATCCACACTAATACCTTTTTGTTTTGAAAATGCTAGGTTTAGTACAGGTTTATGCCCCTAAACCAGAGACGTTTTAGGGGCTCCAGGGTTGAATTTCCGTCTGGACGTTCGCCTCCTGGTTGGGTCACCACACTCCTATCCTGAGACGCTTGTTTTGTTCTGCACAACTTTTAGGAAACTGTAAAGGAACAAAGCATAAACGCTGCTCTCCACTACAACACTCAGCAGGGCAACTAGTGGGAGAACTAAACTAACTATTATTTTCAGTGTTAATTATTCGATTAGTTGTTTTGTTTTGTTTGTACAAAATGTTGATCAGTGTTTCCACAAAGACAAAGATGATACCCTCAAATGTCTGATTTTGTTCACAAGTCAACGTTATTCAGTTTACGGTCTCAGAGGAGTAACGGAACCAGGAAATATTCACATCTAAGAAGGTTGAATCAGAGAATTTAGACTTTCTTTTCTAAGAAAATTACTCAAACTGATCATTAGATTATCAAAATAGTGAATTTAATAGTCAAAAACAAATTCATAAATTGTAGCAGCGTAGTGAGAACAGATGACGACGAAACAGAGGGAACTGAGTGGGATATGTGTTGACCAAATTCCTTAACCCTTATTATAATAAAACTTTAATTTGTAACTTTGTGAGACAGAGATAGTGGCCGTCTTGTTACTGCGGGTTTTCCACTAAATGTGTCTCTGTTTAAGTGCACGTGTGTGAATGACAGAGGTAGATCTTAAGCATCAAAGAATATATATTTGACTTGTGCTAATAATATAGGAAGTACAATAATACAACGTTGTGTTGTCTGCAACCAGCTGCAGAAAGACTAGACAATCTCCTTCCTGTTTCCACCGGCATGCCCAGTTAACATGAATGGTCATGTGATGTGCGTTTTAAAGGAAAACGTATGAATGTGGACGCCACGGAGCCGAAGAAAGCCGTCGCTGTCTGAAAGAATTGGCTTCAGACTAAAATGAGCTCCAATAGAGCTAGAGGAACCAGCAGCTCAAATTCTCTCCGTGTTCTTTTAAATCGGCACTCGCTTGCTGTTGCCGGCTCGCCTCCTCTCAGTTTGACCCATCGGCCTCGTGAGAGCCTGACAGGTGGGCTGCTGCCGACAAACACACAAACACACAACATCTCTGGTATCAAGCTGTGGTTTTTGGAGACCGTAATACATATTGGACACGATCAGGAGCGTACTTATTGTAATTGTGGAATCATTCTTTTCACGTGCCTAACCCGTTCTTTATGGGGCTTATACGTGGAGTTACAGTACTTAGTAATAATAATAGCACACCAAACCATGTATTTTTACTTAAGTTTCATCTGTTGCCAGATCTTTCTAAAAACACAATTCAAAAGAGTCAGTTAAATACGGTTTCCTCGGATTTCTAGTTCCTTAGAAGTATACTGAGTCCAGACCCATTATTTATGTTAATACTACTATTGCTGCAAACAATACTACTACTACTACTACTACTACTACTACTACTACTACTACTACTACTACTGTTGATTTGACTAAACTGCGCTAATGCTACTACCACTGCTGCTACTATCACTGAGGTCAATGGTACTAAAGTACTTGAACACCACTACTAATACTATTACTACTGCATCTAGATATCTACTTCTACCTCTTGTATCGCCCAGACATATTTAGACCTAAAAGATAGATTATCAATATCATTGTTTTGGACAACAGGGTACCTTTAAAGATTTAGATAGCGTTCTAAATTATTGTAATTTGATCCAAACGTGTCAGAATAAATCCCTTCAGGTTCACAGCTGTCTTCTAGACAGGCAATCCCCACAGAACGTCTCTACATTAAATATGAATTAATAACCTGGCTGCATCACATCCATTAATACAGAGGTGGACGACCGTACCATCTGCTTTTACATATTTCCGGCCTCACCAATATCTGCCTCATCCCCTGATCACAACACACATATGTTTAGGCCCATAAGCCAAACACTGTCACCTCCCCAGCAAGCTACAAATATGACTCATTACTCAGCAAAACTACGATATTGTTGGATCATGAATAACATCAAAGCACCACTGCTGCTATACGTGTGTGTGTGCATGTGTTGTGAACCATTTTGAGCTCATTTCCCCCTTAACCATCCCACCAAATCCTCTCCTCCTGAAGTATCAGAACCATCTGGAAGCAGAGGATATTGCACGGAGCTGTTAATGCGCCAGAGAAGCTTCATTTCGGGTCCAGATGATTCAAACATGGCCTCTGTCTCCGCTCATTACTGCCGCTCTGTCTGCGCGGATTGCAGCGGATTGCGTTTCTCCCAGGGCCACGCTGCCGGGGAGGATGAGGATGGATGGACGCGTACTGTTTCTGCTGCTCCCTATTAAAGCCACGATGGTGTAGTAACCGGATCGGATTTGACTATTAACAGGCTTTGCTTGAAAAAGGGGGGGGTCGGGGGGGACCATTGCAAAATCCATCACTCCTTTTTTTCTTTTTTCATTTAAATGTCAACTTTCGTCTATCGTGCCATCGTGCAGGTGGGTCTGAACACGGGGGGATTCCACCGCACAGACAACACCACATAAAGGGAAGACATCAGCACGCGCACACACGCCCTCTTTACGCCCCCCCCCCCCCCTCTCACACACACACACACACACACAGACACACACACCAGCAGGGATTGAGAGGTAAATATAATAATAATAATAATAATAATAATAATAATAATAATAATAAACGCTCAATAATAAAGCAGAATTTACCTATTACCACAAAAGCCCCATTTTTGCGTCACTTCGAACGATTCGACATCACGTGCCAATTACATTTACCTCATAGAGATTCACGTCAGCAGGAATACAGGCGGAAATAAATAATATCCACGAACATAAAGGTGCCTTTAACGTCACCGTGTCGCTGGAGGAGCAGGCCAGCTGCTCAGTGCACGGGCTGCAGGAGGAGAGACGGGTGATGGAGAGGAGAGGGGGTCACATAAACAGGCCCGTACCCGCTGATGTTTGCCGATGGAGGTCCGGGACCGGCTCGGATCTGTGTGTAATTCCTCCTTCTGGGTGGGTGGGTGGGTCCGGGTGCGGGTTCTGTCAGTCCCCTCACGGCCTGGGAGGCGGAGAGGTAGAGAGCAGGAGCGGAGAAGAAGAAGAAGAAGAAGAAGAAGAAGAAGAAGAAGAAGAAGAAGAAGAAGAAGAAGATGGAGCAGATGGAGCGCAGGGTATCAGGATCCGTATCATCGCCTCTCCTCCGTTCACGTTACACCGGAGACTGAGACACGTTCACTCCTCCGGATATAACAACAGACAGCCCGATGTCCCCCCTCCCTCTCTCTCTCTCTCTCTCTCTCTCTCTCTCTCTCTCTCTCTCTCTCTCTCTCTCTCTCTCTCTCTGTCTCGTTCTCTCTCTCTCTCTCTCCCTCCCTCTCTCTGTCTTTCTCTCTCTAAAGAAAAATAAATTTGTCACACGAATATTGTGCTGCCTTTAAGGGGCACCCGGTAAATTCGGGTTTCCAAATATCTGGTGCCTTCAAGGACTCATAAATGCACCAATACATGTCATTTAGGAGCCATTGATGTTGATGTTTGGTTGCCAGGTTGAGGTTGGTGTTTATCCTCCTTGTGCATTACATGGACCGCCAACATTCAAGTAAAGGGGCTTTATATTTATATATTTGCCCTTCTGTCCGTCAGTCGGTAGCTTCGCTGTTCTGGGACATGCAGACTAATATCAGGACCCGGGCTGTTCACCTCCAAAGCTGCTCAAAACACTACCGGTCAACACCACGCGGACTACAAATGGAAACCAGAACGCTTCCGATACCAAAAACGTTTCAGATATCTGCATTTATATGCAGATATCTGAAACGTCTGTTGAGATCAGCCCAGATGGAAATGTCCACCATCGTGACCTCATGGACACCCATAGTTCCCAGAGGATGAATCCCAACAATGTTGATGATCCCCTAACTTTTCCTCAGTGCCACCACAAGACTCACATTTAAGTTTTAATTTGAATTTTTTTTTCTGACTCTGGTGTGAGATTAGTCTCCAAATGGTCACCAATGTGTGTCACATGTATACAGTTCTGAAACATTGCATGCAAAGCACAATAGAAGCCAGATGATCACCTTTTAATAAACTCCTGGTGTAAGTTTAAAACGAAAGCCACGACATTCATTACTTTGGCTCCATCTGGTGACAAAATGTTGTTTCGCACAAACAAAAGGTATGGCTTCAGAGTGTGGTGGAATTATTTGTAACTCCTATTCACAAGCTTCGGATGAGATGTTTAAAACAATGAGATCCAACAACAACCTTTAAGCTTCTGAGTATTCAATACAAGTTACATATCTTCCGACGGGTCGGGTAGCACATGGACATGCACAGATAGGAGTGTGTAAAGGAGTGTGTAAGGGAGGTAAAGGGTGCATCAGAGGTTATATAGTTTGCTTCATTGTATTATGGTCATTGTGGAGATAACGCTATCTTATCATTAGGGAGGCTACAAGTTTCTGGGTCCCAGCGGCAAATTCACAAGCCGAAGGCCAGAGGAGACAGACAACCAAGCGGCCTTGATAGTGGGACAAAAGAATGTGTTCTTCAGGTCAAAAAGGGAGTGAAAGTCTAACGATCATAATGAGATGCTCAAGGAGTTCCAGCACAAAAAGGTCATTGCCAGCATAAGCACAACATAGTTATATAAAATATAATATGATATTCAAACCTGCAACAGTTATAACTTGCAGTAGGGTTTCCATTAGAATAGGACTACAGTAGAAAGACTCCAATCTCATTAAAAAAATCTTCTTCTCAAATAACATAAGTTAACATGGACAAAAAGTCATCAACCTGCTTTAAAAATACAATGGAGATAGGAAGAAAAAAAGCACAACATTAACGATGGTCCTGCTGTATTCCAGTGTGCCAGTAAGCATGAGTGACCAAGTCAACAAACAAGGCCCTGAAACCAAAGCAGCTAAATGGAATCCAGCCGATTGTATTTGACACCTGTGCTTTTCTGACCTTGACATGTCCAAATGTCTTCTGTGACAAAAGTGTGTTAATTTAGGATGATTTATATCAAATGTGATTATTGTTCAAGATAATCATTAAATTCATGAATTCTTAAAAACACTAATTACAGGAGGATCCTCCAGTCCGAACCAACCAAAACATAAGAAATATCTACGAAGTCAGACCACAGATAAAAACAACATCAAATTATATTTAAGTGATGAAAGAAAGAAAAGTAATAAAGTGTGCAGTTTTCAATGTAATCAGCAAATGCTAATGGAGGATTTACTTGTAATTCATTTTGGGTTATAATTACATGCTAACAGAAATACAAAAAATATCACAATGGGGTGCAGCGTGGGAGATTTATGTGTATATATATATATCTATATCTATATATATATATATATATATATATATATATATATATATATATATATGTATATATATATCTATAGATATATATATACATATATATATATATATATAGATATATATATATATATATATATATATATATATATATATATATATATATATATATATATAATCTGAGCCATATTCCTTAAATCGTTTTGTCATATTGAGCCCTTCAAAGACCGGAATGTAAAACTAATTAGTTTTTTCCGTTTGAGGGTTTTTAGGGTTCGGGTTGAAGGTTACGTTAGAAGGAAAATCAGACAAAGGTAGTTTATTTTTGGGGGGGTGGGGGTACGATACTAACCGAAACAAAGGAAATGACTAGTGAAGTACTACTTCCAGACACAAGGCGGCAGCAACAATGCCCGCTGCAATAAAACCCCTCGAAGAAGAAGAAGAAGAAGAAGAAGAAGAAGAAGAAGAAGTGTGTGTGTGTGTGTGTGTGTGTGTGTGTGTGTGTGTGTGTGTGTGTGTGTGTGTGTGTGTGTGTGTGTGTGTGTGTGTGTGTGTGTGTGTGGGGGGGGGGGCAATTAATGATGACGTCGTCATAAAGCGCCCTCCAGCTAGCAACATTAGCTCGCGCCTCGAAGGAGAGAGTGTTGACACCTCCACGCCGCGTGCCGGTGGCTGTTTCATCTCGTTAGATGGTCCACCGACCGCCCCGGTGCCGAGGAGTCGTTTGCTTCAGCCTCAACCGGCAGTCGCCATGGCGGAGGAGGAGAACTTGTCGCCGAGTCTGCTGACAGACGGGACCAAGCGCAGCAATGGCGACTTCGTACCGCCGGACGGCTTGTGCTGGGTGTCGGTGCTGTCCTGTCTGCTGCTGGCGTGCTCTTATGTCGGGAGCTTGTACGTGTGGAAGAGTGACCTGCCGAGGTGAGCACACACGCGCACAGCATCGCTCTCTGCGCCGGGCTCATCAGTATTTTACCAAATGGCTCAATTCTACAGCAACGTCACAAACCTTTTTACAGCAATCAATCAATCCAACTTTTATTTTAGACTCGAGGTCCAGATGAGACTGAACATGAATTGCAATACAGTTGCAGACACAATTAAATAATACAAAGTACATATTTTCCCACAATGCCTTCCAAAGAATTTAGAACTTAACATTATGTCTGATCAAACAAGAGGATTTAATTTTCAGAGTCATTAGGCTGGCAAATAAATTCATACATCAGATTTCTTAAGACTGTGTAGTTTAAAAAGTGGGGTTAAATGGTCGTCGCCAGCTTGAGTTTTGTCCTCTGATGATGTGATGAAGGTCTGTGCCGGTCCGTTCTCAGGGATCACCCCACTGTGATAAAGAGACGCTTCACCAGTGTGCTCATCGTGTCGGGCCTGTCGCCTCTCTTTGTGTTTGCATGGAGGGAATTCACAGATGTCAGGGTGAGTCCACGTCTCAGAAATTACAGACCATAACCCCTGAGGATTTAACGTATTGATTTGTTATCATACGTACTGTGTAGTCATGTTGCCGTCTGGTGTATTTTGTGTGTCAGACTGGCCCATCGTTACTGGCTCTCATGGGGATCCGGTTTGAAGGCCTCATTCCTGCAATCCTACTTCCTCTGATGCTCACCATGGTAAGGAACACAATCATTTTATGGTGACAACTATTTCGTAAATAAGTCCTACATTTCTAGTAATAAGCCATTTCTTCTCATACGTAGTGATATCTGTCAAATTCTGAGAGCCTGTCTTGTGTCGTCCTGTGCTGCAGGTCCTGTTTCTGGGCCCCCTCATGCAATTAGCTATGGACTGTCCCTGGAGCTTCATGGATGGGGTCTGGGTGGCCTTGGGTGAGACGGACAACATGCTGGATTGTGTTCACTTTCTTTTTGAGTGACAAATATTTTGCGCCATTGCCTGTGGTCTCTAAAGCCTCCTCTGTCTCTGTCCTCCTGCAGACCCGTGGTTCTGGATGTTGTGTCTCAGCGACATGCGATGGCTGAGGAATCAGGTGGTGGCGCCACTGACGGAGGAGCTGGTGTTCAGGGCCTGCATGCTGCCCATGTTGGTGCCGTGTGCCGGTCCTCTCGCTGCCATCTTCACCTGCCCCCTCTTCTTTGGAGTGGGTGAGTTCTGCAGCGTCGGATTCACGATACTCACAACATTGCTCGAGTGAATGAGGAGCAGAAGTAGGTCTACTTTATGATTGAAAGGGGTCATAGCAGTGTTTTTGCAGGTTTAGCCTCATTGACATCTCAGTGGGAAACCTTTTACCCTACTTACTCCAGTTGTAGTTGCTTGGCAGATTCAGATCAACAGTATTCTATTCAAACAAATGGTTAATATACAAATGATGATTATTAAAACAAGAAGGCATTATTTGTCCCTAGGTGGAAATTCACAAGCTACCATGCAATACAATGTATTCATTGTATTCCGATTTTAGGTAGCTAATGTTCTCTAAAATGGATCAACGCAAACATGTTTCAGCAGTCTGTACATTTATTTATAAAGTCTGTGGAAATAAATGGAATCAGTAGCTGCTTAGAAATGTATCTTATCTTAAGAAGGATTAGCTGTGAAACATAATCTGGTACTGCCCCTTTAAGTCGCTGTCTGGCCTTTGGTCTGGTTTCTGGTCTAAAAGTGCATTCACGTTTTTAAATGTTTTTGTTTTGAATCCACGTAGCACTCACATGGCTTTTAAAGCAGCTGATTAGTTGGCTGATGTCAATCGCGGCTGTTTGTCTCTAACGCTGCAGTCTCTCCTCCAGCTCACTTCCACCACGTGATCGAGCTGCTGAGGTTCAGACAGGGGACGCTGTCCGGGATCTTCCTCTCCGCAGGTTAGCGACGTGTCAGAGTTTTAATTTTTTTACTGCGACCATATGACTGTATGGTGACGGGCACTGATGATGACCCGTGTTTGTCCTTCAGTGTTCCAGTTCTCCTACACAGCGGTGTTTGGAGCCTACACGGCCTTCCTCTTCATCCGAACAGGTGAGGAGCTTTCACTTCCATTTTGCATCACACGTTGTTTTTGTTGTCCCGCTGATAACGTTCGGACGCAGATGTGTTGATTCTTAAATGTTATTATTTTCACACCAAAAAAAAAAATCAAATTACAACCAACATAATACATTTTTTAATTCCTGATTAATATAACAACACATGTACCCAACTAATATTATATTTTATCTTCTCTTTAAAAACAAACAAATGTAACAAGATTATAGACCCTACCTGAAGAAACATTTAGATCTATTAGAGAAATCTATTTTAAGTGACTACTACTAACAGAAACACCTTTTGCATGTTGTGCAAATTTACGTATTTAAAAATAAAAAGTATTACAACAAAAATCTCCCCAGCCCGGCATACTCCCTTTTCATGTGTCAAATGTTTCCACATCCCTCCCCCTCCCCCCGCGCGCTGTGTACTAGTCTGTCTCCAGCAATGTTCTCTTCCTGTGTTGCAGGTCACCTGATGGGTCCGGTGCTCTGCCACTCCTTCTGTAACTACATGGGTTTCCCGGCGGTCAGCACGGCGATGGAGCACCCCCACCGCTTCGCCGTCCTCTCCTCCTACCTGATGGGGGTCCTCCTCTTCCTGTTCTTCCTCTTCCCCTTCACCGACCCCTCCTACTATGGCCTCCCAACACCAGTGTGCACCCTCACCCCCTTCTCCAGCTCCCTCTGCCGCTCCTGACCCCCCCCCCCCCCCCCCCTCCCTCTGCTATCATCTTGTCATGTTTTCTTTATGCCAAGTTATGAGTTTAGGTGAAGTCCAGTTTGGGCCGACAGCGCTAACAGCCATTTGGACTAAGTTGCCATGTTCTATGGACCCTCTATGTCATTAAATCAGCTGAAGCTCTTCTACAGTGACTGTTTGAGTAGGTTGGGGACAGCCTCTGTAACCTTTTAGGCCAGACGCTGAAGGATCCTCTCACGTAGACAGATCTCATCCACCTGTGACGAAGCCACATGGGTACCTTTTGGGTGTTTCCCCGCGGTCTGACTCCACTTTTTAAAAGGATGATTCTAGTTTATTTCAGGTCTTATTTTTGCAATTTAGGCAGCCGTGTCTATCAGTAATAATACAAGAAGTGACGTCCATTCCAGTGTTGGGTGTCCTCTCTTTCAGTTTGTAATCTGGATAAACATCCACGTCCACCCAATGGAAATGATGGCCAAAACTATAAAAATAAGACCTTAGCTGTAGAGTTCTGCTACAGGTCTTAATAAAGTATAAAGTTTGGAGTCGGGTTGGGCTCATTTTGTTCTGTGAGGCTTGGGTTCAGGTTGGATGGTAAATTGGGTAGTACTAGTTGGGCTCAACTGAATCTTAAAGGAGCGGGTCAAGGCCTGGTTTCGCCGTACTGAACTTTATCATGTTCTAATGGACTTGAATTATCATTTGATGCCTTTGAGCATCTCTGTAGTGGCTCATGGAAATCTTTTAAGTGGGCTGTTGTAGAAATCAGTTTTTCTTATGGCTGCACTGCATTGTGGTCCATGGAGGCTCACAAATCCCGCTGCTGTAGCAGGACACGTTGGTGGGACGTTGAAAAAAGAACTGCACAGCAGGAACATGTCTAAATCACCTACATTTTCTGACGTTATGGGCTGGATTTCTTCTTTGCTTGAAGTCGGACAGCACGACTCTGCTGTTTTCCAGAAACGTTCAGCCGGACGCGGTCAGTGTTTTATACGATGTATTACTAGTTATTTATATACCTTCTGTATGTTTCAGTGCTGGTGGTCGGGTTTCTTTGTTTGTGAATCTGGGTATTGGGATGTTTTAAAGGGGTTTGTTCATTATTGCTGAAACATACTATGTGTCACTATCAGTCAAACAATAACTGATTCCAGACTGCTCTGAAAGGTGGGCCTTTTCTGTCTCAACCCCACTGTGGGTGCTGCTTTGGTCTGCTGAGGTCCATCAAGGACCATGTGCAGACGTCCGTAGTTTCTGTGTTCCATATCCGTGTTGAGTAGTGTAATCCTTTAGCTTTAGGATTTTTATGCAACATTGTCCCAACACTACAGCTCCCAAATTTGAGTTTGTATAGCCTGAAATGTCTGCATTCGTGTCCTTAAAGAGTATGTTTTGGTCTTGGAGATTAGTTCCCTTTTACTGTGAGTCTTTCAATCAGAGGCTCGTTGGTTGAAGCTCCGATAGTCTATGTTGATGTGTCCTTGCGCAAGACACAAATGTAATGAGACGTGGTCAGACAATAACAAACGGACTGGATTGAGTAAGAACTGCGCAAAAAGGTTATTTTTCTACACTTATCATAACAATCTTAACAGATTGTCGGTGGCCAAAAGCAGCACTTTCAGTGGCTGTACATTGAGGATGACGCGTTTCCTCGAGCTGTTACATTACAACTTGTTTGGCAGCTTCAGCGTTCTCACTCGACACGGGACCACTTACAGAAAGTTACTTGCGTTCCAGGCTGAAAAATACCGAAGTTTCCCCTTTAACGTTAGATCTGCTTCACCAGAACTCGGCAATAGCTTGTCATTAAATGTTGTCATGAACTGCGAGGAATAATCGGCAAACCGAGACTCAAGAAATGCAAAGTTTTGTTCGGGACCAACATTTCAGTTGCGACCGTTATTATGCGCACTAGACCTATGGACCACTGTACGGTCTTGTAATATTCTCGTCCTCTATGGAGGACATCAAGGTCGCATCACTGGCTTTTTTCTTCTTTTTTTTGATATAAGTGTTATTTGATTAAACTGTCAAACGAGAAGATAATTTCTAATCTGACTCGTTGACCTCTCGACTGTTGCTCAGTCGGTGATGTTTGCGGTGCTTCTGAGAGTTCTGATACTGTGAAGAAGTGGGCTGCTGGGTCTTCAGCAATACATCCTCTATATTGGATCCATTTTATGTGACTGAGAGTAAAGCGGTAGATTCTCATATGTATGTTAATTCTTCTTGGCAGGTCATTTATTTTCGGTAAGAGAACTATTGTGATGTGAACGTACCTGTAGCTGGCAGCAGAGGGCGCTGCTGGGAGACGCTGCATCCTGTTTATTGACCTGCTGACATCAGTCATTCATCACCGGGAAAACCAATCCGCTCTAACTTATTTTAGCTGTAGCTTTGACAGAATGATGTAGTCCTCTACATCATTCTGTCATTATTGATTGATTATTGATTGCCGAGAGGAGGAACCCTGTGAGGAGGATCTCTCTGCTGCTAGATCCCCGTTTCAAAACGTTTGTGCTGCCGCCCACATTGTGCTCGACCTTTCCTCAACTTCACAAATAAGCTGTGACACAACGGTCCAGATCACCTTTGCTCCAAGATTACACTTCATTCACGTAGGAATGGATCATCTTTAACTGGCTGACCAGTTTGTGACTTGACTGTTGAAACCCTGGTTTCTTGTTCTTACACAGGAGCGTTAAAATGCAATTTGACTGTATAGAAATGATAACCTGCATCAAATATATTGAGATCACACTTGTATATAGCAGCAATGTGTAGATTTTACAATGCATTAAAGATGCATCATAGCATATTTTTCTTTATTGAGAATTTGCTTCAGACTTTGGCCTCTGGTTTCCTGGTGGTAGTGACTACATTTGTGTGTGTGTGTGTGTATATATATATATATATATATATATATATATATATATATATATATATATATATATATATATATATATATATATATATATATATATATATATATATATATATATATATATATATATATATATTAAAAAAAAAATGTCATTCACGATATGATGCAACATTTTATGAATGAGGCTTTCTTTCTCAATGTATCATTTTCAATGTTCTGATTTTAAGACTAGGGATTTAGTTTGTCAGTTTACGACACTCAAAGCCCAGACTTCTGGTCGCACGTAGAAACACACCTACTTTTAAACTAAAGTATTATTTAAGGACATGAGTCATCCTGCATTGTACGTAAATCTGAGTTTGCACGGCTGCATGCAAACAGAAATATTTGGAATATAAATTTGCGATCAGGGTTCTATGTAAATGTTTTTAAATGTAAAAAAGACGGAATAGTTTGCATGTGAGCGTAGTCGATGACGCTGCGATGGTGTGCGTGTGTTCTCTCCTTCAACAATCGGTCATGAAACTACCCAGCTGACTTTCATTGTCAGCGTCCAGGGGACAGATGTTCGTTCTGTGGATGTCGGCACGCCATGTCTTTTTCCATGCAACCACTGGTGGGCACTATTTGATAGCAAACACATAGTGGCTTTAATGAAGCACTATTTTCTCAAGTGAAACGATGCATTGTCCTGCGCTGCTGCTTAGAAGTGCTGACAAACTGAAGGTTGATTGACTTCATAGATTGAATCGCATGTTGCCAGCTTCTCCTTGCCTATTAAAGTCCCAGAGCAGTCCTTTGTTCAAGCATCTCCCTCAATCAGCTAATCCAAATATCTATATTTATTTCTGTAAGCGGGGCACAGGTCGAAGTTCTCTCCTTTTTATTTTCTTTCTAACTGTGCTCATGCATTGCTCAGCCCAGAAACTCTCCAGAAATGATTTGCCAACCTCCTGAACACTTTTCTTTTTCATCATGTCGGATCTTGAGCTTTTCAGCTTCCTGTCACCGGCTTAACCTCAGACACAATCGGGGTTAGGGAAACACTAGTTTTGCCTTTACCGCTGTAAAAAGAGAGAAAAGATACGCTTCGTATTTTCCCCTGAACCCCGTCCTCTGCCAGCAACAACATCAGTATTTGCTGTTGAAGATGGAAAACCTGTTTTTAATATTCAGACGGCAGCAGCGAGAGACGTTGCAGAGTCTATTTTTGCTAAGCTTTAGCAGCGCCGTTATTTTAATACAGAGCACCCAGAGGAGGAATATCAGAACTTGTGAAAAGCGAATTGTGAGTGACCTGGTGAAACCGAACTCCACAGATGTTTATATTGAGCACTATCTTTTGTAATCAGATCTATTTTGGTGACGGGAACAGAGTATACAGATATGTGCATGTATTTTATGCTCACCGTGTCACACTTGTTGTACAATTCAAGTTAGAGACGACTGAACCGTGTTTTGGTATGACAATCTTTTACAGAAACTTTGGAGTCACTCTGCAAAATATCTATTTGTAAATAAATGTTTTTTTTTGCCGTTATTGATGTCTCATCACATTCATGTCAGTTTGTGCAGATGCTTAGGATGTATTGGCAATTTATCTGTGATCTTTGTCTTGATTTGACAAAGATTAATTTCTCCCATTTCATTATTTTGTAATTAGTTAAGATTAAATATAGAAGCCAAAAATCTTTGTCGCTCTTAACTTGTCAAATACTGTTGCTTGGTCAGTTTCTCCATGATGCTCTAGGTATCCTCTTGTGAGCATCTTGGACGTAGCAGGGAAGGTGTGTTTGTTTCTGCTTGTTACAGGCAGTGTCTTTTCAAAATAAAATTCCATGTTCACAGGGAACTTACATTTTCTGCTTAAACCTCCAATTTAAGTTCATTTAGTTTTTACTTGATGCACTACTTGGCTAGGTTTAGGAAAAGATCTTTTTTTTTTTATTCAGTAATTTTGTTTGTTACGTAACTGGCCTTAGCTAAGCATATATGCAACGTATCAAAAGTAATTCCAGGGTGGCTGTGCCATTCCCATATTGAGCCCTATGTGGTTTGCTGCCTGCAAGTTCCACCAGTTAAACAAACAAAAAAGCAATATAACATGAGGGTGGTATGGGATAATATTATTTTGTGGGTGGATGTGGACGATCTGTATATTTTCTTGCTTTTTGGACAATCATACCTGTAAATTGTATTTTGAATACTTGTACTCTGTAAACTGACCCAGTAATGTCAGTTACACAGCACTTTTAAAGTAGCTGTCAAATGTTGCTCTGGCTTTTCCGATGTGTTGGTGGTTCGGTCATGTGGCTTGAATTTCACAGCTCTTGTCATATCTCAACTTCTAGATGTACAAGTTGATCTCCCCCAGTCCTGTTTGGTTTTTAAAAGGCTCGCACTCGAGAGAAAGAAACTTGTGATTGACAGTTGACTGAGAGGAAAAGGAGCATCCTGCTGTGATCATTTTCGCTGTTCATTAAAATTCAGATGATCTCCCAGCGGCAGAGGAAATCAAAAGGAGCAGACTGTTCCGTCGGTAGGAGATGCTGTTCTCTCTCTTTGCTGTTGAAAAACTAGAGGAAATCACTGCATTTATCAACCTGGATGTTACGCTCATAATTGTAGCCGCACCGACTTTGTTCCCCAGCGAGTCTTGTTTGGCAAAATTGCCTCAACGCCATTAAAAAATTGGTTGGCAGATAATTTTCTACAGCTGAATTCGAACCAAATGGAGGTTGTTATATCCACCCAGCTGGTGTCGTCCCGAAGCTGATAAAAAGTATTGTCCCTTCACCTGTCATTGCAGGACTTCCCTGCCTACAAGTGGTCCAAAATGCTGCATACATTTCATTAACTTCTTGCACCCCGGATCCCCCATACGTGGATCAGGCGCTCTGGGGTTCCCTGTACCCATTCTTTAAGTAGTCGCATGATCCCCCTATGAGTTCTAATAGTTGTGTTATTTTATATCATTTTTTTCAGAATTTAGCTGTGACATTTTTTTATATTTTCAAATAACTCTTTTATAACATATTGTTATAACTATAAACATCCAGCATGATCTGAGCATAATTTGATCAAGATTCCCCAAAAATGCATTGTCGAGTCGACCCCGAGTTTTTCCAACTCCATGCTTCAAGGCCTAAACAACAACCTGCAGAGTTGTAAGACCCCTCTTTGTAAAGATAGCGACCTAAAGAATCGGAATCTGCAAGATCACAAATGTAAAAAAAATTAAAATCACAATAAAACGAAGCATTGGGGATGGCCATGGAGTTTGTCAAAAACTGTGTCGTTCGGTTAAAAAATGTAGAAGTTATAAGCTTTGTCTTTTCACCATTTGTTTGGTGCATGAAAGTCTGACGAAGGCGTGTGACGCAGTCTAAAAAACCTACCACCTTCACAGAAGCAGGCAGACTCGAAAAACGGGACAAGGAAGTAGGAAAAATGGCCGCCGCTGAAAAATGACGGCGATGTTACAGGGTTTATGTAATTACATAAACTTATTGGTAAGTTTAATTTCTTCTGTTCGTCAATACCTCTTCCCAGAAGGCTTTACTGTATTTCAGCAAGTTAGCCAGCCAATCACCTTTCCGTCTGTAACCACAAAACAACCAGAAAATGTCTGCTGTGGCCAATTAGTGCTCGTATCGCAACCACGAAGTAACTACAAAATGGCGTCTTCGAGCTCACGGAGACTCAAGATAATTGTCGAGAACGGCCGACTAAGATTGTTTACGTTAGTTCAACTGCGAGGTCACGGAGCCCAAGGACACTTGCGGTCAATGACCAGAACGGCCAACTTATTGTTTTCTTCTCATCAACAAGACAGCCAAAGTAAGTCAGTCCTGTCTAGCTATTGTCAATACAAATTATTTGAGATAAATTGATATTTGGCTCAGTAACGAGCTCACCCGCTAGCTAACGTGTCCTAATGTAGTTATAACGTCACCTGTCCTATCACTGTATAACGGTATATTACAGCTTGCTCTCCAATATTATCCTTAGCTAGGTCTGTGGTTACTGGATACAAAAGGACAAACAAACTGCCCCGGACACAAAAGACTTCTGGGGTCAAGTATGCACTGCACTTGGGATTCCCAATAATAATCGTAATAGATTTCGACTTCAAAAGTCACATGGTTTTCCCAAGGTGTACATGATTATAAAAATATATGTTTACATTTGTTCTTTAATTTAAGCAGAAACTATCTTAAGTTGTGACTTCCTGCATATATGTAAATGTTTCCTTGTGATGTCATATATTCAATGTTTAAATATGTGTCAACCAAGGGCCACCGCATTTCAAAGCACTGTGTGACTATTTAAGGACAATAAGTAGGGTTATATAATTTAACGCATTCATATATTAATATAAAACACAGGACGCATTTACTGTTGGAAAAAATACAGGTATTATTCTAAACAATTCTCTTTTTTCCCCTGACCCATAATTTGTTCATTTTGTAGATGATATCTCGCTGGTTAGCTGTAGTGTGGAGGAAAGTTTGGGTGCACATTGAATTGTGTGGGTAATAATGATTTCACAGCAGCTTAAGATGTTGGTCTATGGTGCTTCAGAGTAACAAGCAAAAAGAAGCTAGAGGAAAATAAGGTTGTTTAGGAAACATGGCCAAAAAGTGCACCACACAATAAATGACATTGACAAATCAATGTCTTCCAAAAACAAAGAGAACTTTTTTTTTTATTTGTTTTATCGAAAGTGGATGCAGCATTTGACAGTAACCCAGTGGTGGGCCGTCAGGGCCTGCTAAGCCTTCTCTGCTGGTCTAAACAGAATCACAAAGTTTAAATTTATATTTTTTATAAAAAAATACTTTAATAATTAAAAGTTACAGCCATTTTATAAAAATTGTATTGTTTTTTACAAATACACTACATTTATTATAATTATTTTTCCCTATTAGCTTATTTTCTCATTGCCCAGCTCCTGTGTTGCTCTGTTGTCTGCCTTCTCTTCAGCCTTCAGAAGCCTTCAGCCTGCTGTGTGGGTATTTTACATGTATGTATACTTTTTGGGAAGTTATATGTATATATTTTTTTATTTTTTTTCAGCATAGGTTATGATTTCAAAATTTAGATGTTGATTGTTTTTTTTTCGAATGTTCCTTTTTGGTCACAGTTCAGTTATCACTCTCACTGTCCACCTTCCTGCATTCACTCACTTTGGTATTACCTCGTCAGCTCTATCACTGTCCTGTCCACTCTGCTGCACTCACCTAATCAGTTCACTCAGTGCACCTGGTAGTCACACTCATCCCATCAGCTTATTCTGTTCATCTGTTAGTCACACCCACCTCGTCAGCTCTATCACTCCCACCTGTCCACTCTGCTGCACTTATTCCCTCTAGTATACAAGCTCCAGCTTCACTCATTGCCAGATTGTTCTCTGCATTTATGCCAGACAGTCACCCACCATCTCCCCTGCAGATCCAGTATACTGGAAATGGACATAAATCACCTGAATAAGTTAGTCATTACTATTTAAAGTTAATTCTGCTACATTTTGAGGCCTTGTTTTTTTTTTTTAAATCTTGAATGTTTATTTTCTTTCAAAGAACAAGCCAGATGTGCCATCATCTCCCCTGCTGATCCAGGAGACTGAAAGCCAGAATGATGATGATGGCCATAAAACACCTGAACAAGTTAGTCACTGTTAGATTTGCTTAACTTTATGTTGGAGGCAAATATGACTCGTTTAGTGATGGAGTTAGGATCATGCATTGTAGCCTCCACCATAAAATAGATGTGTGTGTGTGAATGGGTTGATGTGAATCACATGCTGTAAAGCGCTTCAGATAAAAGCGCTATAAAAATGCTTTCCATTTACCATACATCTGCTGCAGTGTGCACACAACATGTTTATATATAATGAGCATAGTGTCTTGTATTATTTGCATTATGTTTCACATATAGATTATTTTATTAATTTTAAAATGACTTGAGTATCTTTATTATATATAGCTATGATTTATATCAGGGATTCCCAAAGTGTGGTGCGCGCGAGCTGCCTCGAGGGGGTGCGCGAGAGGAAAAATGTAATGGTGTTCTAATGGTGTAATAATTAATATTAAACATAATTTAAAAAAATTAGTAGGATTTTTTAATTATAAAAATTCCCTTTGTAAGATTTACATTTAATTACAATTTAAAATCGTACAATTTAATAAATAGATGCACTTCCGGTCCGGCCGCCAGACTGTCTTTTACGTACACACTAGCTAGCCTAGCTTGTGCACCTAACGTCATTTCATTCATTCAGCAACATCCATGAAAATGTTAAACTGGCTGAAATCGGAGAAGCTGTCAGGTGGGACATCTGAAGCTATCAGTAATAAAAAGGAGAGGGACAGAGAGAGAGAGTGAGGAACCGGAGGGAGAGAAACGGAGAGGTGCATTGGGGAGAGACCGGGAGAAGAAATCAACCGGGAGTCGGAGAAAGAGGAGACCCATCGCGGAGTCAAGGTGAAAAAAGAGGAAACGAGAGTGAGCATCAGACTGGGAAAAAAAAGAGGAAATATGATGACAATTATCTGGATCTGGGCTTCACTTGGATTGGCAATGCAGATGCGAAGCCACAGTGCGTGTTGTGCAGTGAGGTTCTGGCTAACAGCTGTCTGTAGCCTCTTATTTGCGCCGCCACCTGAACACCAAGCATGCCAGTGCAAGTCAGAAGCCCCTTACATTTTTTAGATCCAAATTGGAAGAGTTACAAAACAGCCAAAAACAATTGCAGTCTCATTCATGTGTTGGCGCTACACCAGGGATTCCCAAAGTGTGGTGCGCGCACCCCTGGAGCCTCTTTTTTTTTATATATCTGTTTCTGAGCCTATGTGCCACTCTTTGTTCTTTACGTGGCTTACTGTGTTTAAGTAAATACATGTGAAATGCAATCTGCCGCTGCGCCTGTGCGTGTGTCCTCGCCATCCTTATTGCTCTTTAAAAGTGACGCCTTGTGTATCTGAAATTTATACAGCGGACTAAATCTTGTAACAAACGCCACGCGCGAGCAAACAGTTCTCGCATTGGTCCGATTTTATGCGGCTATAAATAGGCTCTGTTGTGTTTTTTTTTTTTTTAAGGTGTGGGGGTTGGGGGTACGTGAACCCGGTCGGGATGTAGAAGGGGGTGCGTGGCCTAAAAAGTTTGGGAACCGCTGATTTATATGAATGACAAGACGAGAAGTCATAACACACTTCGCACACTACAGAATCAAAGGACATATATAACCCAATACTAGTCAGAAACATTACATGGCATGACAGCAGTGCCGCTGCTAGCCATTTTGGTGCCCTAAGCATAACTCCTTCATGGTGCCCCCTCCCCGGGAAAAAAAAAAGTTTGTTTCTGCCAGTTTAACAGTTTATTAACACCAAACCAACACACACTGTACATTTGAAAGTGCAAACTTTTCTTCAGTAAACACATAAATTACATTAAATAATAATATGTACAAACAAGAATAGTCAATCTTCTTAAATAAAACAAAGATAATCTTCTTAAATAAAACAAAGATTTAGAGGACGAAAAGTCACAACAGCTAAAACAAACATTCAAGTAAAAAGCAAAATCCTCTTTGACCAAATTATCAAAATAAAACAAAGACATCATTTTTGAGAGAGCCATAATGTTATTCTGTATGGATCAAGCATTTCCACCAGTTTTGGGAGGCTCTATAGAGGCTGCATTTCTTCGCTGCAAAATCTCTAATTAGGTCATCATATGACAGCTTCTGAGCTTTTTCACCATTGACGCTGATGACAGCAAGACGACTTGGATGTTCCTGCCCCATTGTTGAACGCAAGTATGTTTTAATGAGCTTTAGTTTTGAGAAACTATGCTCAGCAGAGGCAACTGTAACAGGGAGAGTCAATGCGATTTGAAGAGCAACCCAGAGATTTGGAAACACCTCTTGAAGGAATTTCTCATGGAGAAATGTGAGCAACTCCAAGGCAGTTGTCTTTGGCGGCAGTTGTGGAAGGTTGATGATTTCCTGAACCATCTCAAGTCCATCAATATCAGAACTTCCTTTCTCAGTCAGTGTCTTCTGCATTTCAATGCAGTTTTTTTGTAAGTCCTCCTTTGACATTCCGTCCACTCCAAATTTGTCTCCGACCTAGGACAGTACGCTCCGGGACAACGGGTCTGGCTGTCGACTCGGGATCTTCCACTCCGAGTTGAGTCCAAGACGTTGGCTCCCCGTTATGTGGGTCCGTTCCCTGTTTCACGGGTCATTAACCCTGCAGCCATCTGGCTGCGTCTACCACCAGCCATGCGAATCCATCCCACCTTCCACGTCTCCAGGGTTAAACCTGTCCGAGAAAGCCCGCTTCAGCCCTCCCCAGACCCCCGCAACCCCCCCAGCTCATCGACGGGGGCCCTGTCTACACAGTCCGTCGCCTGCTCAAATCTCGGCGACGGGGTAGGGGACTACAATACCTCGTTGATTGGGAGGGGTATGGTCCGGAGGAGCGCCAAAGGGTCCCCACTCGCAACATCATGGACCCTTCCTTCATCACGGTCTTCCACAGGGCTCATCCGGACCAGCCAAGGGGGACGTCGGGAGCCGTCCCTAGAGGGGGAGGTTCTGTCAAGGATTCCCCGTCATATTAAGTGTTTTCATCCTGTCTGTCAGTTCTAACCACTCTCCTGTCATTCCAGATCCTGCCACTCACACCTGATTACCCCTCATCACAATCACCTGGCCCTCATGCCCATCTCACCTGCAACAAACAACGCACTCGAATTACTTTGTAGCAGTCGAGCCTGAACTCCTTGCTTCTTCCCCTTCATGTTTGCGCCATTGTCATAGATAGGCCTGTCCGCGGCAATTATCAAACGGAATGTTGAGTTCCTTCAACTTGTCTAGAAGGACAGTAGACGGGTTCAGGCCAGTTGTTTCAACCACCTCCATATACCCAAGGAAATACTCCTTGATATTTGGCTTTGGCACCAAATCAGCAATGCGCACGATGAGGGACATTTGTTCCTTGTGGCTTATATCAGCTGTACAGTCAAGAATTATTGAGAAATATTTCGCTTCCTGAATCTGTGTCTAGATTGTTTGTAATACTTTGGTGGAGATGATCTGGATCAGTTCATTTTGCGTCTGCTGTCCAAGATAATGCGTTCGGGAGCTTTCATCGGTTATCTTGGTCAGGTGGTTCTCTATCACAGCATCAAAACTGCCTAAAAGCTCCACTTCCTTTAAGAAGTTGGCATTGTCTTGCTCATACAGACACTGTGAAGAGCCTCTAAATGGCAAATTCCTTGAGGCAAGAGATGGGGTTAATTTAAGTAAGCGTTTGAGAACATCTCGCCACCTTTTTTCTGCCTCCAGCCATGTCAGTTCCTGGTGGTCTATTGTCATATTTTTATGTAAACTCATGTCCAGTTCTCTCCATTTAAACATGCACTGGGCATGGTCTGAGCTACATTCATGACTCTTCAATCTACTGTTTATGTTGGACCAGTCACTGTAGCCCTCATCTCGGCTTTATAAGTTTCAAACTGAAAAGATTACACGCAAAACAGAACACAGCATTGCTTTGTTGCGAGTAAACAAGTCAACTTTTCATAATGTTCTCTCCATTTGAGAGTTTTGAATTGTAGGCTACTATGAAATGCCCTTCCATCTAGTCCCCTTGGAAAATTAAAATCTGATGGGATTTTAAATGGACCTCTTCGTACTATTTCAACACAATCCACGTCTAAAACTTGTGGCGGCCAAAGAGCAGGATCAGTTGGAGGGGGCATTGTCACCTGCTGATGGATTCTCAATGGCAGGACTTTCAGAGGTGGTGGTTCTCTGCGGATCTGTCCCTAAACTGCTGGTTGAGGGTTGTTGATCATCATCAGGGCTTGGTGTTGTGGAGTCTACAGAGCTGCAAGACGGTTGCTCCTCGTCTGCATCATCGCCTTGGTCACGTGCTTGTCCTTGTTTACGTATCTCAGAATAGAGCCTGCTTTAATTTAGAAATACAATGAAAAAGGATCAGTATAGAAAGAGACAAAATATTCAAACAAAGAATCTTATACTGAAAAAATTATGAACATTTAAAACTGAAAGCATGCAGCCAAGGTGCTCTCCCCTATATTTATCAACTATTTGATAAATCTAATATAAAAGCATAATAGAATGTAAAGTAACATCTAGCTGGCGTCAGTTAGGCCTACTTGTAAATGTGCAATTGAGAGGCGCTTGTCTCCAGGGCACAGATTACACTGAACTGTTATATTTTTCTCTTTTCATGGATACAAATAAAAAAGGCTGTGATTGGAATACGGGACAGGCGGGAGCTGTCCGGCGGCGCGTATTTGTCGTCGTCGTCTCCTCCCACCCCCGTCAACGGCTCCCAGGGGATATGTCACTCTTGCCTGTCTTCAGCTAACATTAGCAATAACGTCAGCTAGTTCGAGGTGTGTGCATAGGCTAGCCATTAAATTAGCAGCACACATTTCCCGTATTTAACAATGATTAAACATGGACTTACCTGAAATAGATGCACGGCATCATCTTGCAGTTTCTTTCTTTTCCTTTTTTCTGACCCTGACTTTTGAGGCCATCTTTTTTTAAGCTTACTGTCAAAGTTCGCCACTGAGAAGGGCACCCACGGCTAGCTTAGGAAGTTGAATGTGTATTTGTTTTGGGGTGGGTGCACCATCGTAACTTTTTTTGAGCAATTAAATATATCTCTTGTTCTGCCTGTTTTGTGATATACACATGCCTAAAAGGTGCCTAATATTTCTATACTAAAAGAATATCGGTATTATAATTATTATAACTGATGATTTTTTTTGTTGCATATTTTTTTTGCCCCCCAACGCACAGCGCGTAGTGCGCCTTATCGGAGCGGTGGCGCTGTAACATCTGCGTTTTCATTAGGGCACCATGAGCAGCACATCTGATGAAGACGGATTTATCAAAATCAAAGTCCCTCAGAAGCAATCCCACTCTTTCATAAAGCAGAACGAGTGGAATTTAATCAAAATAAATATACTAAAAAGAGGGCTCAAAAGACTGCAGTAGATGAATATATTTTCCAAAAAAAAGTAGCACCATTCACCCATACTGCTCAATTGCATTTAAGAGGCACAGACTGAAGGCTTTAGGATCCCAAAAAGAATGCCCAGAGTTCTGGTGTCTGGGATACTGCCGATTTGAGTACTGCCTAGTCACCGTTACCGTCAGTGTAGAATAGATAGTAAGGAGGACTTAAAGGCAAAGGTGGAGTTTCAAGGCAGGGTGACCTTTCATAATCACACGGAACTAAGAAGACCAGTAAGAGCAAATTACAAGGATCTAATAGGCAAAGACTTACAAAATCAATTATCCAGAGCCATGTATCTGGAATCCTTTTTAATTAATTAATGAATTAATTAATGAAGATATCATGGAATCTGGCTTCAGAAAGGAAGCTCCTACTCCTCAGGTGTTCAAAATATTTCCTGGGAGGTACGACAGAAGAGTCGGCAACATAACAATGACATTTTAAGTCCAGCAGATAATGCTGGATAAAAAAAAAAAAATATGAGGTCCTCCAGCACCCAAAAGGTGTTCTTCTGTGGTCACAAAGGGGGATTGATATATTTCAGAAGCGATGCCGTAAGGACATTGTTTATCTTGATGCCACAGGCAGCATTAAAAAAAAAAAAAGACAAGAGGTCGCCTCCTTTCTATGTTTACGAGTTGGTGGTCAGGAATTCCCAGAAAAACTCCTCTCCCTTGCCAGGCGCGACATATCTGACCTGTGACCCCCACCACAGCATCAGTGACCTACTTCCTCGAGGCATTCCAGACTGATGTTGTAAAGGCCTATGGACGTAAAGGCATGCGATCCCCTATAATGATGATTTGCGATCGGTCAATGGCATTAATGCAGGCAATATGTTTGTTGTTTGCCCAAAAAAATCTGCATGACACAATAAATTGCTTCTACAACATCGCCAATGGACATGCAACAAAGGCTGACTTTGAGGTGTCCATTCTTCACCGCTGCCTGAGTCACGTTATGAGGAATGCCAATGAGATGTGTAAAAAGTATTAAGCATAACCTCATATTGCCACTTCATGTTTGTATCTTACATTAAGTAACATGGTAATATGGATACAATTTAACTTGTATTGTGTGTTGCTAAGTCTCAGAAGAATTTCTTACAAAGTTTAGATACGATGAATCACCCTTTGTTATGTTCACAGTAGAACACATGGCATTGGTGACTTTTTGGATCCCGGTCTGGGCGGGACTCTCTGTGGCATTGTGGGTTCCCCACAGTCCAAAGGCATGCAGCTTAGTTTATTGGACTCTAAAAAAATGCCTGTAGGTGTGAATGGTCTATCTCTATATGTGTCCTGAGATAGACTGGCGACGTATCCAGTGTGTACCCTGCCTTCGCCCAATGGGATCGGCTCCAGCGCTCCTAAAAAGGATAAGCGGTTCGGATAATGGAATGGAATTTCATGTTTTACATCCCGCAGAGCTCCAAAACACTACCAGCTGGCCATGCATGTCTTCAGTCTCCTCACAACTGCAAGTAGTTTGCTAAACCTAGATGATATGCTACAAAGTCTTGCAGTGATTTTTCAAGTCTATCCAGAGGGGCCAATGTTGAGAAGCATTTCAATAACCTTCAGTCATTGCTGCAGAATTAATGCACTGAGGTGGAGGCTGACAACTCACAAATGATGGCTAAGGATTTACAAGTAAATGACAATTTTAGTTGTGTCATAACATTTGCATTTAAATTGGAATGTATCAATTTAGTATTTATTACACATAAAACACAAGCGATAATGTAGTTAGGCACTTATTCGGTTGTCTATACAACAGTAAAGCATATTAGGGTATACACCTGTGGCAACTTGTGATGTTATAATTAGAAGGTAATACATTCCCATAATGTGCTAAACCAGTTTTGTGCTAAATATAATTATTTCACAATAAACTAAGCAAAAAAAAAAATCAGGAATATTGCTACAAATTCACTGTCACCACAATATTAATTAGTATAAATTAATTTTAAAAAGAGGAAGAAGTTTACTAAACACAATTTAGTACTTTTTAAAAAAATGTTATGTTTAAATCATTATTATTGTGGAGGAGAGAATAGAAACCACTAAGGTTGATGGGGTCTTTAGATTCGCGCCATGAGACTTCAAATATAACACACTGCTAATCAAATGTTTTAATTAACTATAAGAAGTCAAAAGGAATCAACAACTTTGGAAAACAATTCAAGGACGTGATTTCCAAAGCTCCACTTGACAAGGATGGTGTGCCCAACCTTTACTATTGCAACGGCCTTGTGGATCACATCACAAAAGTCCCTTATACTCTATGCTGGACTATGGACCGGGATAATGCTCTGTAAATCATATTTAATTTTGTCAACATATCTCTGTTCAGCTTTTTTTTTCTGTAAATATAAACCAATAGCACTATTTATTTTAATGCAAAGGGAACCTTGGACGACGTGGGACTCGACAAGAATATGAGGACTACACCAAAAGATTCAATGTTCTGGAAAAAAAACAGAAAAAAAAGTAAATTAAATCCATTCACTATACGTGGAAGTCTTAAAAAGTAATGAATTAATGATGTCATGTTATTGTGTTTTACTGATGATTTATGTATGTGACAATTTTATTCCAATCCCAGAACATAACCGAGGACAAGACACAGGGCATCATGGAGAAGAGTCAATGGGATTTGAAACATATTCGCTTCCGGTCAAGCAGGCTCACCAGACTCAATGACTTTGTGATCCAATATTAACAAAAAACACACTGCCCTGTTGAAGGAGTATGAAGAAGAAAGGTTTGCACATTCCATTTATAATGTCATTGAGCAGCCACGGCCATGCCAGTTACGACACATCAAGTAGACAAACATGTTTTTCCTTGTTGGCAAGCTAATGGTCCAGTTCCAGTGTTGCACCGCTTTTGTTGTTTTGTTAGTCACTGTACATTGTTTAATTTCCTAAATTAATACACTCCGCAGAGCTGCCAACTTTTCAAAAAACCTTGGAGTGAGATTTTGTCGGGGGTGACCAAAATTTTGCTGCGCACGCAGCGACACACGTTGGTGGCTCAAATATCAGGAAATTTGAATTAGTTTGGCGTTGTACCCATGTTGTACCTATGTTGTACCCTGCATTTTGGTGGTTTGTGGGGCCTAAAGTCGTTGATCGGGGCGGCCGACTGGAGATGGACAACATTGGTTACATTCTGTGAAGCAAAGACATAGCTGATGGTCCACCCCCAGGACATTTTGGTTTAGGTAGATGTTATTTCATGCATTCGAGTGGATTTTTGGGTGGTATGCTAAAGACGTAGCCTGGTACCAGCCGAACTTACCCCCGCCCACAACATTTGAGGTCTGGAAGTTCGGTCTGGCACTGCTCCGTTGGGGAGAAATGATCCAAAATCAAAAATTGTTCAGACCAATCAAATTGTCAGGGCGATGACAGTAACGTAATCAACCACGTCACCAAAGAGCGCATGGAAACCACATGTCATTAACATACCTTAGTCCAGGGGTGGGCAATTTATTTTCCCAAGGGGCCACATGAGAAATTTGGACCGTTGTGGAGGGCCGAACCAATAGTCTGAACTTAATTCAATTAACTCAATATGAATGTTATTACTTTATTAAAAAACTGTAAATTATATTGTTTTGAGCTGCTACTGGTAAGAATACATGTTACAATAAGGCTATGAAAATAAGTTAAAAAAAATGTAAACCGTACCTTAAATATGTATGTTAAAGACCAGCAATTTATTAACTTTAAACAAAAGCAGTAAGTGCTTTTGATGTTTTCCAGTTCAGTTGTTCTTACTTAGTCCAGTCTGTGTTGCTTGAACAAGAGCATGAAGTCTGGTTGAATGAGGTGGAGATGTGAAGGACAGCTGACAGGTATCAGTGAGAGAGGATCTGATCTGTTGAACTTCATCACTAGAATGTTTGTTCTCATGTAGGTAGATCCAAAGAGAACCAACATCTTCTGAGCATCTTTCCTCATGTGAGGAACGTTCTCCTCTTTAAGTCAGGATCTTCACTCTTCTCTCAAAGTGCTCTGCCATAGTGGATCAGACCGCAGGTCAGATCCGCGGCGGCTTTGCGCGATTAATTTTCAATCTGGAGGCGGAGACTGCAGCGCGAGGCTTCTTGGGAGGCGGGGTCTCGCGACAAACTGCAGAACAATACGCTTTCAGTTCAGTCTCCAAGTCGGCAACACTGCCCGTAGTGCGGCTGCATAAGCGCGCGCATAAATAAATCGCCTTCAAAGTAAAAGCAGTGCCGTTTGTATTGCATTCATGGCGTGCACCTTATTTATTTTTCATTTTTGATTGACCTCACGCGGGCCAGACTGGGAGAGCCGCGGGCCGTAAGATGCCCAGGTCTGCCTTAGTCTCTGCTCCTCCTGAGTTTCTCCCGCGGTTGTGTCTGTTTGAAAATCTTCCTCTGTTGCTATCTTCGGGACTCTTTGGGGTAAATAGGATGTCTATGCAGCGAATAGGTTTACAGATGCGCTCCTTAGCGCCATCTATCGTCGGGAGAGTTTGAAAAGGAACGAACGCACCTCGGCCCAAAATCAGAATTTTTTTTTTGCCGTGAGAAATTGGTTGTGTGGCGTGAGTGCGTGTGAAAACATGCAAAAGCGTGTGTCACACGGCGAAACCGTGAGAGTTGGTAGCTCTGACTCTGTTTTGTTTATATTGAGTATTTTTAATTCCTGATATTTTTGTGTCTATGTAACTTGCTTGCTACTGTGACAAACACATTTTCCCTGGGGATAAATAAAGTATACATCTATCTATACAAATTGGGAATAGTGATGTGGGAGACAACCCTGGACCAGTAAAAGCTCAGAAGTGTGTTTTGAGGAAATTTAACCCTGAATAAATTACATTTTGTTTCATAATCATGTGATGGGTGTTAAGCAGAATAACTGACACATGGGAGCTTATGCCCCAAGAAATAACAGTTTAACGACCCTAAGATGTAGTTTTAGAATTGTTAAGGACACAGATTCTTTACCAAAAGTGTTTCATAAAATGAACCAAAAGTGTATTAAAGGACACAACTAAAATAATCAAAAGCCAAAAGATGCAGAACAAAGTTACAACAGTCAAACAATGCAAAACAGAAGCAAAAAAAAAAAGCAAAATGGAGGCAGCAAAACAGCAGGTGAACATGAGCCACCACAGGGATAGGACAGGGGCCAATAATCTATAACAAATTCTTGATGACTGAGAAATAGAAGGAACACCAGCAGAAAAAGGGGAGATATGTAAATGCTATCTGCAAGCTATTCCAGCAAACTGGTAAAGTTCTACAGGACTACAAGTTGGCCATTGAAGAGTCTGATGCCACAGATTTTTCTATGGAGGCGGATGAAGGTCATGCTGAATCTGAAGAGTTTCAGGACATCACTGTCCCCACCTTTCACACAGAAAGAACACCGGCAGCCTCCTCACAAGCATCAGCGTCTCCAACTCCTTCAGCAACTAGTTTAATGTCATCCCTGTCTGTGGTCCCTCCACCTCCATCCCAGTGACATCTCCAACCAGCTCCATCACATGATGTAGGGGGGACCAAGTTACTTTTTATTGTACATTTACAATTTAATTAATAACATCAGTATTCATAAAAAAAAATATATGTATAATATGTCTTCTCTTATTATATGCAGGTGTTTTATTGTGGAAACAATGGTGCCATATTTAAGGTTTAATTTCTCTAATGGCGTCATGGAAATATCCAGGTTTCTCCTTTCGGCATCTTTGAATTGAATCCAACAGGATATATGTTAAATCACTTCTGATTTCCACCAAGAACAGAACAATACAAGTACAATTACTAAAACTACAAAGAGACCAAAAAGAAACTAAATCCATACACAGTGGCCTGACTGCAACAGAGTGGTGGAGCCCATCTTCACAAGGCTCTGTGATCTTTATCAAAACGCTGTGACAGTGAGGGTGTCACATGCTTACTTGGGTAAATGTACTTTGTGCTTCCACCACTGTAGGATACCGTGTAGCATATACAATGACATCAGTGGATTGTTCCTTACACATATTGGCCACAGTAGATTAGATTAAATACCAGCAAGCCTGTCCTGCAGTATCAGTCGATATTAGAAGTGATAGGTGTTGTAAATCTTCTCCAAACACTTGTCGTATCTTCATTGGATCTCTTTCCCACTGGGTGTTCTATGTAATGAAACACCCCAGCTGTCCTCTCCTCATGTTATCTCTTTTCCAAACGCACTCAACATATGTGGTATGGCGTCATTCTCCTCTCCAGGTTTCAGCAAATAAACCGCGATAGCCAGCACTTGGCTGATTATGAAGACGGTTTGGTTAACCCACTCCCTTCAGCCAAGCTCTCAGTATGTATAGACACAAATATACACACAGGCTTTAGTTAACATGCGAGTGTAGCACTCTCTCTTTGTGGGTCCGCAGCGGTGCGATCTCAAACAAGTTGTTCTATCGGCTGTGACAGCTGATAATTCCTGCGTCCAGGACACACTGAACACTTCGAGGTGTGAATATGTGTGCAGAGAATGGGACAGGAAGGAATGTGAGTGCATTCATCTCTCTGGTCACAGTTTCAAGAGACAGGGGCAGAATGTACACAGCATTTACACGACCCTTGTTTGTGTGCATATAGCCAAGACTCCTCTTTGCAGGATGAAAAATTTGCTAAAGGAATGCCTGCCTGCTTGGATTAGGCTTCTTATTCCTCCTCTGTGTTCATGGCTCAGAGCTATGGGTGGGAAAAAGAAAGCAACAGAGCAGACACGGAATGTGCATCTGATTTATCTCTTATAGGAACTGATGGTTTTGGGAACATCTTAGGAACTGGTTTGTTTTCATGGAGCATTCCAGATTGGATTGAAGTGGTGGGAAACTGCTGCTAACTTTTGAACTAGCAATATAAGTGTCATCTGGGTTGTGTAAGAACATTTGTGCATTTGTGTGGTGGGGTCTACATAAAATGTCAACATTGTCACAAACACGTATGTCAACAGTATATGTGCCCAGCAACTCAAATATGGTAAATGTTAGGGAAATTGTTACTGAACATTACACACAAGACCTTGGTCTCCCACATGGAACTAGGGTGGACTCCAAGGCCATCCGCACACCCCTAACCTAACCTCCATGTTCTTTACTAGCTGTTTAACTGAGAGCGAGAGCTTGTCGAGCGAACATTAAGCACGCTGTCCTAAATGGCTAGTGCTAAAATCCTGCTCCAGAGACGACAGATTATTCGTCCCAAACCCGGTCCGTTCTCTGGTCTGTTGTGTGGACCAGTTGGGGCATGATTCCAGATACGGTCCTGAGTTCTATATACAGAGTCCTGCCATCCGTCTTCTTGCCATGGCTCAGCATGTTTTATGTATACCAGTCCTCAAGCTGCTTTAAATATCCCCATTAAATCCATCCATTCTCACTCCCAACTCATCAAATATCGGCGCTTGGTCAGTGCCCCTCGGGGTCTGATACTGATGCATCCTTTAGCATCGGTTTGAGACGCACCTGGCTTTCAGATGACTATTGTAAACCCATCTTTGTCAGTATTAGACTATCAGAGCAACTTACGTATTTCGGCTATGTGCGCTCAAATGCGGTCCTGCGAGCACTCGGCTGTAACGAGGGTGACCATCCCTACACTCGCTCGCAGCTCAAATTGACTTTTGAGACATTGGAGGTGGTGGTGGTCCTCCCTTTAGATTGGATTAGCCATGCCACACACCAGCTGCCCGCCACACAGTGCATGAGCGACGTTAACTGTCCTGAAAGTTAACAAGGCTCACCTCCACACTCATTAGTTAAAAGTGGAAACATTCCATTCAGCAAAAAATAAGAGCATGTTTAATGAATGCGCTCGAAGTGTGTTCATGCACAATACTAAGACTATTTTCATCCTGTTGAAAGTACTGTAGAGGCAGAAACAAAAGGACAGGTAACATAAAGTTCACCTTGACTCCTAAATGCACATGCACGAGTAAGGAAAGGACATTTCCTTTACTTTAGCATTGATGAATGTTATCGTCAGAGACTGAGGTCTCAGCTTGCATTAGCAAAACAAACAGCTCGAGGGGTGCTCCAGGAATAACACCGTCAAGTGGTTTGGAAAGTGTGATCTGACTTGGTACCCCCTGTCACTGGAGGAGGCCTCTCTGAACTGGAGCAATATGGGCCCGCATTCATGCTAATTTAATTTAGAGAGAATCCGCGCTCTGGTATGCAGTAAAGATGACCTCGACCCCTTCCTCTGGGGTTGATTCCTCGTCTTAACAGGAAAGGCCTCTGCTTGATTCCTGCTTTTCAAATTGTTGGGGCTGCTAACACCTGACATTATGTAGGCCAAACAGTTGGAGAACTATACAAAATGTGTCATTCCAATGATCTCAGGAGGCATTAAGCACATACATGTTGAAGACGAGACTTTCCTCAACAACCACACAGGGTGGTAACTTAATCCACAGGGCTAAAATCTCAGAAACCACTGTGGAAGCTTGAACAGAGATCCAAGCAGCACTGCATTGCTGCTGTAGTAGCAACAAAATATCAGCTTTCTGCACAGCGCTGAAGGGCCTCTGTAAGTAGTATGTCCCAGTGGAACACTAGTGGTAGGGGTCAAGATCCAGAGCATTCCCAAACCATGTTAATCTATCCATTGACACATGTACACATAACAGGATCACCTAGACAGGACACTGTGTGAGGCATGTCTGCAACGACCACTGTTGTATTGTGTTATTGAATGAACACAACCCACAATTGGCATAGACCAACCCTCATTTGTCTAGACCACACGTGTAACAGGCAGATTTTTCCCCTCGCACAACTCATACAACAGGATCTCAGCTCTGTTTCAGTGTTCTAGCCACAACTTGAATTGTTTATCTAGGCTTCAAGTTTATTTTTAAGACAGTATGTGAGTTAACATGAGGTTGATACCCTATAACTATCTCTGGCCGCAGAGCAGCGGCAACTGAGCAGTGGCAATATTACTATATTATCTGTATCTAGTGCAGTTTGCGTCCCTTTTATCACTTTTCACAGCTAACTATTTTCCCCATATACACACATATACAGTCTCTGGCCACATATTAGCAGCTGGGAGTCGGCGATGCACTCAGTGTTGTCACTTGTGGCTCTTACTGGCCGGGGGGCGGTTATGAGTAGTGAGGAAGGAGTAAGCAGGCAGTCAATGGCGGTGTGAAACGTGAAAAGTGTGAGGCACCGCAACCACAAGATGAGCATGCTTGCCACTCAAAATAGTATGCAGAATGCACTGTGGACAGACTGAAAGGTGCACACTCACTGTCTCACTCACAAGTGATAGCAACTGGACACATACATCTGTAGTGAGACATCCGTTGGGATTTTTAGGAAAAGCACCAATTAAATGAACACTGTACAATCTACAGTAACTGGTTGGCAGCATAAACGATTCCAATTAATTTACAAGTTACACTAAACTCAGGCCATTTGTCAACTATATGAAGTCAAATGATTTAGATCACAATTTAAAGTGCAAATACTATATTTTGGTAATATTATTAACACTAACGTTAACTTACTAGTGCAGGAAAGTGTCTCCCTACTTCCCTCATGTCGCGTTACACGGTAACTTTAATTGAGAAGACTGTTCTTTCTGTAATTAATATACAGTTGCAAAATGCCTGGCAAATGAAATATGAAGGAATAATAATGAGCATCGTTACCTTGCTGTTGCTGAAGTAGAAGTGTGGACTCTGGTCAGAAATGTTGTAGCTCTTGCTTCAAAATTGTGTTGAGAAAAGCAAGTGTCCATCGCCATACAACGTTATCATCATTTGTGTAACGCAACGGAAGGTATAACAATGTTGTTTTCTCCTCCGTCTGCGTGAAACTAACATCTGTGTTGAAAATAATGAAAGATTATTAAAACGGATTATGGTGTATTGCTGAAAAGGGGGAAAACACTAAAAATGTCTGTATTGTGATTCACAGCAACATTTACAGTAAGATTCACCCGGGAATTAATTTTGACCATGATGCTTTGCAGATCTACAGTAAGAATATGGCCAGTATACAGTAATATTATCTGAAAACTAGAGAAACTTGTTCAATGCATATTTCCCCATTCAAGCAAATACCATTTTGGGCCTCTCAGACACATAGACATGACAACAGCACCACTGTACTCTGACCCCATGACAGCTCTACTTTTGGTGCAGCACCAACAACAATAATAATAATAATATATTTATACTATTATATTTATTTATAAATAATATATAAACAAATTATATAATTTCAATGATAATAATCTGTAGTTGTAGTTAAAGAGATAGAGACGAGTCAAATTATTTTACTTTTTCCCATACATAGACACATGGATTAATTTATCGTGCTATAATGAGAAGCCATGATTCTGGGATAATGAAAAGCAAATTATAAAGTATATTTGCGTTTTTGTTCACTATTTTATTATGTTAAAAAAAAAAATACTATTTGCTTTAAATGATGTTACATTGATAGACATTGCAGGACTTCTCCTATGATTAGTCCTTTGAGATAACGTGCCTCGAACCTCTCACATAAATCATGTCTCCTAGTAGAAAACAGCCTTCTGGTCGCATATGAATTGGAAGGACAATGGCTGATGGGAAGTGAAACAGCATATAGAAGGTTGCAGTGAGCATGAGTGTCCTCCACAGACACTTGAATTCATTGCAATGTTGAAGGACAGATATCTTATGCTGAAATTAGGTCTGTAGTGTTTTTCAATCACTGGCATACAAGGCTTTGTGTTTCAAGTGTTTTGTTGTCTTGTTTTTTTAATCACAGTTTTCATTGAAACCAATTATATTTGGTTCTAAACTGACCTTTGTACAAGGTTACGATGTTCATTTGTCATTTTACAACACACTGCCCAATCAAAATGGGAGTTGTGATCCCTTTAAAAAATAAAAAATTATAGCTTGCCAGACCATAAGTTAAACAGGTTGTCGCCGAGTAGGTATCGTCTTTTATTAGACATCCTCGGATGTGGCAAGCATAAATTCAAGTTTTACAGTAGGCTCTTGTAACGTCCAGACCTCTTGGGTAGTTTTGTTGTCACCGTCTGATTCTGTTGCATTTTCTGTCACTCACCTTGTCTCTCATTTCCGACACTGCCTTCCTCCTGTGTGATTGCAAGCCCCGCCCTCATTGTTTCCACCTGTGCCTGTACCAACCCTGCTTGAGTAAAGACCTTGTTTTTGCACCCTACTACCGAGTCTCGAGTTTGCATCTGAGTCTTGTCTTGGGTCCAAAGTCCTTAACAACTGTGCGCAGGCACCTCACTGATGCTCAGTGGATGGTGATGACGGGATACTGTTTAATAATTAGCCATGCTCTTCTGTTTGTTGAAGGGAGAGTGGTTCTTTTTGGAGCTCTTGAACAAAAATGGTTATACTGGCACATGCAGGAGTCTGAAATTCATATGAACCATGTGTGACGAAAGTGCGATGTCTGGAAGGAAACACAGCAGACATCGCAATAAAGGTGGGAGTGAAGCAGGATGATCCTATGTCCCCTCTCCTCTTTAACCTTGCGTTGGATCCACTAATCCAAACACTCAAACGCAAGGGCTGGGGCTTAACCACAGAACTGGAGCCCAATACTGCAATAGCTTTTGCAAACGATCTGGCAATTTTAAGTAGTACTTGGGAAGGAATGGTTACCAACTTGGCAATCCTGGAGGATTTCTCCAAGCTTACTGGGATGCAACCCAGTAAGTGTCATGTTTTCTTTATCAAGCATACCTGCAAACTTGTCACCTTTCGGCGAAATTCGCCGTTTTGAAATGAAAAGGTCATCCACGTGAATTGTGTAGATCCGAAGAGTTCTTGTTTTTTGGGGGGGTCAACTCACCCAGCGTTTCTGAGATCAGAGTAAGACACGAAAAAAAAAGTTGTGCTCTTTGCAAATAGAAGATCTTTGATGTGTCGAGTCTTGGCCAATCAGCGTTAAGATGTCTACAGCGGCTTCATTTCCCTCCTACCAGTTTTTTTATGGCAAGCTAGTCAGCTTGCTAACACGTTAGCTAACGTTGTTGGAGAGACAGCGAGTGAGATTACTGGCAGCGGCGAGTCCGTGGCAGCGTGTGACGTCAGATAGGAGAGCGGCGAGTCAGCAGCTCTGTTAGCTCTACCTACCGACACCTGACTACATATAAGGAGGATAAATGGAGATTTTATCCAACTTGTATTTTAATTAAAAAACAAGTGGCCGAAATGAGTTTCCTCCGTAGGGTGGCCGGGCTCCTGTTTATATTTAAGGGTTAAGAACCTACGCGTAAAAAGTATATCCTCCTGTTAATTATAATCTACATAGTTATGCTTATACATACATACATATGTTAGGCGGTTATAATCACTGTCACACAGAGAGGTGTGCATGTTCAGGTTTACTGGTGGAATTCAGTGTTTTAGACCAGGGATTCCCAAAGTGTGGTGCGAGCTGCCTCTAGGGGGTACACGATAGGAAAAATGTAATGGTGGTCTAATGGTGTAATAATTAATATTAAACATAATTTAAAAAATATTAAGTAGGATTTTTTTTAATTATAAAAATTCCCTTTGTAAGATTTAAATTTAAAATTAAAAACGTACAATTTAATAAATAGATGCACTTCCGGTCCGGCCGCCAGACTGTCTTTTACATACACACTAGCTAGCCTAGCTTGTGCGCCTAACGTCATTTCATTCATTCAGCAAGATCCATGAAAATATGTTAAACTGGCTGAAATCGGGGAAGCTGTCAGGTGGGACATCTGAAGCTATCAGTAATAAGAGGAGAGGGACAGAGAGAGTGAGGAACCGGAGGCGAGAGAAACGGAGAGGTGCGTTGGGGAGAGACCGGGAGAAGAAATCGACTGGGAGTCGGAGAAAGAGGAGACGGAGGAGACCGAGAAGGAGGAAGGGATATCACAGACGAACCGGGAGCACAGAGGCCCATCGTGGAGTCTAGGCGAAAAAAGAGGAAACGAGAGTGAGCATCAGACTGGGGAAAAAAAGAGGAAATATGATGACAATTATCTGGGTCTGGGCTTCACTTGGATTGGCAATGCAGATTGCCCGAAGCCACAGTGCGTGTTGTGCAGTGAGGTTCTGGCTAACAGCTGTCTGTAGCCTCTTATTTGTGCCGCCACCTGAACACCAAGCATGCCAGTGCAAGTCAGAAGCCCCTTACATTTTTTAGATCCAAATTGGAAGAGTTACAAAACAGCCAAAAACAATTGCAGTCTCATTCATGTGTTGGCGCTACACAAAACGCACTACGGGCTTCATATCTGCTCAGTTACCGAATAGCAAGGAAGGGTCTACCTCACACAATCGGCGAAGATGTGTGCTTGCTAGCTGCTAAAGAGATGGTGGAATGTATGATTGGAGAGAAAGAAGCTAAAAAGTTAGACATGATCCCGGTGTCCAACAACACTGTCTCGCGCCGCATCGATGCTTTGTCCGAAGACATCCTGGCAACGTTAGTCGGTCGCGTGAAGAAGAGTGAGTTTTACTCTCTGCAAGTAGACTTGACAGGCTGAGCCACCTGCGCTGCATGTGAAAATCCTCATATGGACTCCTCCTTTTTTATTTATATCTGTTTCTGAGCCTATGTGCCACTCTTTGTTCTTTACGTGGCTTACTGTGTTTAAGTCAATAAATGTGAACTGCAATTTGCCTCTGAGCCTGTTCCCTCACCATCCTTATTGCTCTTTAAAAGTGACGCCTTGTGTAACTGAAATTTATTCAGCGGACTAACTCTTGTAACAAACGCCACGCGCGAGCAAACAGTTCTCGCATTGGTCCAATTTTATGCGGCTATAAATAGGCTCTGTTGCGTTTTTTTTTTTTAAGGTGTGGGGGATTGGGGGTGCGTGAACCCGGTCGGGATGTAGAAGGGGGTGCGTGGCCTAAAAAGTTTGGGAACCGCTGTTCTAGACTAACTGACGTCTCCTCAAAGTAAAGTGGTATAACAGTATGACATAATATGGTCAAATAAAAAGGCTGGTACATTATACCTATTATGGCATATAAGTGTAATATTATGAAGTGAAATGTAGTAGTAGCAAAACAATATTCAGTATAGTACAGTAGTATTGCATATTGTAAGTATTAAGTCTACATAATACATTATATATATATATATATATATATATATATATATATATATATATATACACATATTACATATTACTGTTCAAAGGTTTAGGATAACTTGGAAATGTCCTTATTTTTCAAAGAAAAGCACTGTTTTTTTCAATGAAGATAACATTAAATTAATCAGTAATACACTATGCATTGTTAATGTGGTAAATGGCTATTCTAGGTGGAAACATCTGGTTTTTAATGAAATATCTACATAGGTGTATAGAGGCCCATTTCCAGCAACTATCACTCCAGTGTTCTAATGGTACATTGTGTTTGCTCATCGCATAGAAGACTAATGGATGATTAGAAAACCCTTGTGCAATTATGTTAGCACAACTTAAAACAGTTATGCTGGTGAGAGAAGCTTTACAACTGGCCTTCCTATGCATAGCATCACATTTGTGGGTTCCATTATACTCTCAAAATGGCAAGAAAAAGAGAACTTTCATGTGAAATTCGCCAGTCTGTTCTTGTTCTTAGAAATGAAGGCTATTTCATGGGAGAAATTGCAAAGAAACTGAACATTTGTCTGGGTGACCCCAAACTTTTGAACGGTAGTGTGTGTGTATATATATATATATATATATATATATATATATATATATATATATATGTGTACACAAAGAAGAAATAAAACACATAATGATCATAGTTTGTCAGCTTCTAGACGAGTGACGTTGTTCGGCACTGACATTGACGTTTTAAGTCCAATTGTGCAAATCCCTGATTGATTTGAATAGGTTTATATTTTAGACTAGTAAGTTTGGCTACTGGGCAAATAAATAAATTCAGCGTCAAGTTTCCACTTGCCATATTGCTTCATGGTTGTTTGTCATAAATCCTGCAGGATCGTACGTGTGTTAAACTGAGATTTAATGTGAGCTCAGAGAAGCTTTCCTCCTTCAGCAGATGAATGCAAAAACACCATTCATTATTCATGTGTCCACAACTAATTTTGCCATGGGCCCTTGTCATTTGTTGTGGGCATTTCTGAAGTAATCGGCACTACAAGGGGAAGATCTGCCACCTCACTTCCACAGTTACTCATCATTATTTGTTATTAGACGAAGAAGCAAACTGTAATCAGCTCACAGTTGGTTTTCGATGCCGGGCACGAAGAGGCCTGGCACTGTCACTTCCGCAGACTGATGGAATCTCTATCAGCGCTGTAGCATCAGCCTCATCTCCCGTGGTTATTGTTCATCAGCTCTACTGCTGTTGAGGCGCATGACAGCTTGGGATAAGATTCAGGGGAGTCCATCTTTATGGAAACACAATGTCCTCCACCTGTCATCCCTGATATTATAGCATGACAGCTGGGAAACACTGAGTGTGTGTATTTTTTTGTCTTGCTGCTTTGGCCTTTATTCCAGATTGTTTTCTGCAGTTTACAAAATGGCAGTTTAACAATGAAGGTCCTTAACAATGCGTCTTTGTCTTTACGAGTGTATGATTGAGTGACTAAAAGCGCCACAAGAGTTTCAGATAGATTCCAAGGAGTGGTGTTTACAGAATGTGACTGCCTAAAAAAATATTTATTTTAAGCTTAAATATGTATTAGAGTGGGTAAAAAACTGGCAGCTGGTAGAGAATTTTAGTATGCCTAGTGCTCATATCAAAAAAGTCATCTTATTTTTGTATGTGATTCTATCAGGCACTCTGGTGTTACTTCTTTTACTTCGTCCCATCGAATGCAGACTGGCCAATCAGCGCAGCGCCGCCAAGCCCAAACCAGGATCCGACAACTTTGCCACTCTTTTCCATAGACTCTCATGCAATCATATCAGATAGTCATCATTTTGTGGATTCGGAGAAAGTCATGGTTAAACGTTGTGTACACGTAAAAACCTTGTTAGCACGTAATTATGTCCTCCTCGCTTTTCCAAATCCCATTCTTGTCCCCCCCCTTGATCCTTACGGAAGTCTCTCCCTGCCCTTACTGTTAAACCGCCACATACTAATTTACATGTAGGAGTGAATTGGACACGGAAATGGTTCGGTCCGCCGTCCTGAAGACAAACTCAACATTCCAATAGTCATTCCAACATTAGACAAACTTAAAAAAAAAAACAGCAGCGCTGGTAGAGGGAACATTTTGTTATTTGAACAGTCTTTATGAATGCAATCACGTTGAGCCCAGTTCATCCCACTTGTAGCTCTGCACTAACAGAATGGCAGCGCTTTTCACATGAATATAATGATGTGTTTTTCAAGGTACCTTATGGACACAGGCGCTGGTGGTGTGTACATGGCCTTATAAGCCCGCAGCTCTTGGTTTTTGGACTGAAACTGCGTCCTAACATGTCAATGCTTATGTTTATTGTGATTATTATTATTGTTGCATATTTAGATGCTTTGGGTTGTAATCTTTCTAAAGATGTGCAGTATTACTCTGTGGGATGATGGGAAGGGAGCGAAGAATACCTTTTTTTTTAAAGGCAATGAGTTGTGGATTCGTTAGAGATAAAGGACAATAGGGTCTGGTATTCATATCTTGGTTGTATGAGCTACCACTAATAGCTCATCCTAGGGTCCCCTAATTAGGGGACCCTAGGACTCTATATAGTCTCTATCTAGACTCTTATCGTCCGCCTCCTCGGTCTTATTAGCGGACTTCACTGGCCCGGCTCTCCTGATATTAAATCCAGGGAAAAGAAGCATTATATATTCATATTACAATTGCACGTACACTAGACCCTCTGATAGGCCTTTCAGGCATTCAACGGTACTGCAGCATAACACACTTCCTTATTCATTAATCTACTATGGGAAAAGAAAATGCTTTCCTGAGTTGCATAATCAAAAGATGAAGCCAACTTTGTCAGCAACTGACAAGAAAAAGACATATCTTCTTTTGTCAACACAGTTCTTTGTATTGTTGACAAAAGAATATCATCTCAAGGTCCATCTCAGCTTTTCTTATGCTGTGTTCACACCGGGCGCGACCAGATTACATGCAAAATCAATGTACAGACGCGACAGCTTGCGAAGGCTCAACATTTCCGTTGGGCGACGCGTTTGAGGCGAAGGATGAGACGAGTTAGTAGCGCTGGTAGCGGCTTCATTCAGACGCTGTTGTGGGACTACGGATAATATTATGAACCCAGACACTATGGAGTTTGATGTTTCAAAGTATGTGGAGTTTACACAACAAGTATAAAGCAGAACTAGTGGTTATTTCCATGGTGGATGGCAGAATCGGTATCCGTTTTACGGAGATAAGCCAGGCGCAGTTCCTGGAGGAGTCGGTGAAATTCACTGAGCTGTGTGCGGCTACGGATGGTGTTATGAACCCAAACACGAGGGCGTTTGATGTTCCGACATTTTTGGGACTAGATGAGAACACGAGAGACGTGAATGCGCGTTGAGTATTTTTTAGGATGCTGATTGCAGGGTTCATACACATTTTGACCAATGGATTTCCATGACTTCCCTGACTTTAAACCAAATTTCCACGACAAACATTTTGTGAAATCTCGGTCTATACATGAAAGTGAGAAAATGTAATATTTAAACTAACAATGAGAATTCCAAAGCCTGTATGTATGCCTGCTTATATTTTGAGTGTCTTTTTTTTTTTAAAGCATATTCATTATTTCAAACTCAGCGTAAATGAACGTCATGAACACATAAATATAACACATTTCCATGACTTTTCCAAAACTTTTGGGATTTTATTTTTTTCAAGAACTTTTCCAGGCCTGGAAATAAGCATTTTAAAATTCCATGACTTTTCCAGGTTTTCCATTACCGTAAGAACCCTGTGATGGGCTAAATTGTATGTCCCTCATTTAAATCTTTAATCAGTGATTGGCTAAACTGCATATTAGACACGTCTTTCTTGGGCCAAAACAATTCAGCCCGGCGCAGCAGAGACGTGTACGGGGGCAGCTGATAGGTGCATAAGCGGAGAGGACAAGCAAGAAAAGCATATATTTTGCGCAGATATCGTATATTACATATCTCAAAAACACATATTGACCATTTTTATAATTTATTAATATTATAATTTTTGTAATTAATAATATTATAATTAATTAATTTGGTGGCTCAAGGAGGGTGGGACCAGGCCCCGTGGCCCTTTATTGGCCGGCCGCCACTGCAACACATCCTGAAATAGAAACTCACTGCAAATAGAGGAAATGCCACAAAATACAGAAGCGCTTCCCATAGTTTCACTTGCTTGTCCCCTATTACGATTTAATTAAAGAGCATAGTTTATGCTGCACTTCAAATGACTCTGTACTTCCGACCTACTAAAATACAATGGAACGCCACTCAAACCCATGTACTTCAACTTTAAGAAGCGGTTGTCTGATATCACAATAATGGTAGCGCTACATTGTAAATGGTCAACCATCTACTAAAGAAATCTGAGGTATTTTTGTCTTTATTTAATTAAAAGAATAGACTACTATAATAAAATACATACGATCATTTAGTAAATAATGGTGACGGTTCCCTCATGAGTCGTTTTTTTCCCCCCTCAGTTTCATTTTGTTAGGAGAAGGAGAGATGAGAGCACACTGCATGTGGAGAAAGCGACAGGTTTATGTACAGGTGCTCTGAAGACAATGGGAAGTTATTTTGCCCAATCACCAACACAATCAATAGCTGAAGCGGCAGCAATGGCTGTGAAACACGGGCCATGGAGGCAATTCAGGAACTTCAAAACTCTAAGCATCAGATTGTTGCAATTAGAGGCAGAAAATTGCACTTGTTCTCTGAGTCAGAACTCATTCAAATCTGAACACGCAGACACCCTGCGTGTATGTTAAGATTCAGTGTGACTGACATTGTCAGAGGATATGAGTATCTCCAATGACAATCGCAAATAATTGGACAAAGATGCTCTATATAACTTCAGAACTCATTCAGTATCATAGTAATGGGAATATTATAAACAGGAACTGGTAATGGCTAATTCATAATTTTACTGGTGCTGGACAGTAGAGAGGCAGCAACAGGAGGCAGGTTGTTACAAACGAATAAAGCAATCAATCTTATACAAAAATTACAACCTCAATAGCTACAATGTTCCTGGAGAAACAAACTCAGAAACAGTTGCAGGGATCAGAGACTATCGTTTGGAATGAGTTACTGAAGGAGGATAACGAAACGAGGTTGTGAAGTTTGAACCTCTTATGCAACTCATTCCAATCGCTTGGAGCAGCAGACTGGAACGGGAAACGGCCGAGGGCGGTGTAGACTTTTTGAATGACCGTGTGGATGAACTTGCTCGGAGGTGTGAGGGGCAATTAGTTCACTAAGAGCAGGCAAGGCACAGGCACTCGGTGAGAGAGAGGTTCTTTGAAATATTCATCTTTAAAATCAGAAACTCCAACTTTTTGACCACAGATTTAGATAAAAAGACAGAGCATTGCAAGCTGTCCTAACAGTACTTAGCAACCCCCCTCCACCCCTACCCTCGGAGGGCCGAAGATGTCGGAAATATTATAGCCAGGGATGGATATAGCAGAGCTGGGAACAGATTTCCTGAGCCAGGATGACTAAAACAGATGACTAAAACATCCGGATTCGCAGTATGTACAAATACTTTTCTCTCATCAAGCTTCCGGACATCACTAAAATGTAGAAAGACAAATGTATCAAAAGTTTTTTGATAAAACAGTTTCCATAGTTTTGCTGAGAAGCACAATGGATTCCTGCTCAAAATGTTCATGACTATGATCATATAGAAACCAGCTCAAATGATGTCACACATTGAACGTTTTAAACTTTTAGGCTAACCCAATAAGGACCACCTGATATTGCAAGACATTCCGCTGCAGTTTTTTTTAAGAATTGATGAGAAAATCAGCTCAAATTAAAATAAAGTCATAAATAAACATTTTTTTAAAAGGTTTGCTTAAATTTTCAATGGCCTCATGTTCAAAATGACCCTGACTGACTATCAAATTTTAGGTTCCTAGTACAGTGCCTGTTAGTTGTGTAGCCAATGGCTTGGCTCCTTGTACCCTTATGTGAAGTAGATGGAATAGTTCTTGAGATATGCCAAGGAGGCGGTGAGGCAGAGCACTCCTATGATATGAGATACATGTGGTATATTGACTTCATCAAATAATGATAAAATGAGAGCCCCTTACCTATATGTGTGTGTAAAGAATGCTGATATAAAATAGGAAAAACAACCAGTAGTCAATGTGCAAGCTGCCAATTGAATGGCGGTGGAACCAGTTTTGGTTCCAGACTCTTTTTTTTCCCCCATGTGTTTGGGTCGTTGTAGGAATCCCAAATTAATTCCAATATGTGTGTTTATTGTATGTATTTGTTCAGCAAAAAAAGTATATATGCAAAAAAATCCCTTTTAAAAGATATTTTGATCAAAACTATGAACATCCAGCACAATATGAGCAAGATTTCCCAAAAATGCCTCCTTGACCGGTCACCGAGTTTTTCAAACTGTTTTATGGTGCCCACATACTAATAAGACAGATTTTTGGAAAAAGTAGAACCTAAAGAATCGGAATCTGCAAAAATCATAGTAGAACACAGCATTTTGGTGTTCAAAGGAGTTTCAGTCAAAAAACTGTGTCGTTCGGTTAAAAAATTGAGTTTACGTAAATACTTAAACTTAACGGTTACTTGAATTATGTTTCACACGCGATGTATCTTCTCACAAGGGTTGCAGTATTGTAGCAATTTAAATGAAGTTAAACAAAAAAATGTGGTTCCGGAGATAATGTTATTTATTATCTGACAATAGCCGCAGGGGGAGTTTCGCACCCTGTTTTTAAAGGGTCATTAAGCTCCTCTATTGGGTTCATATATTTGTAAATCTGATTTTTTAATTTGTAAATCAGTGCCTCCCCGCACGTCACACTGCCAAGGACATACACACAGATTTCTGCCTTCATAGTTAAAAGGGAGCGTCATCATGTTTAAACTCTAAAGCAGGGGTGTCAAACTCCTTAATTAAGGGGCCACATACTGCCCATTTTGATCTCAAGTGGGCCGGCCCAGTAAAATCATAGCATAATAACGCATACATAATGACAATATTTCTGTTTAAATCATTGGTGAAGGTTTCTGGATGATAAACCCTATTTTAAAAGGTCTTTCTACAAAAAACTAGAAACATATAAAGACCAAAAATTCAGACATCAGCCCACTGTTTATCTGCCTGGGCTCTCTGCAGATTTCCTCGCAGTTAGGCAATATCTTTAGTAATGTCAGTGCTCCAATCAATTGCGACTGTGGCTCAATGGTTAGCATGCCCGTCTTACAATCAGAGAATCGGTGGTTCAGCTAGTTGTTTTTTTTCTTCTTTTTTCCCCATGCAATTTTAACAATTATCCCGCGGGCTGGACTGGACCCCCTGGCGGGCCGGATCTGGCCCGTGGGCCGGATGTTTGACACCCCTGCTCTAAAGTAAAGGGATTTTTTTACTGAACACATGCAGATGTTGAAGGAGACTGTTTCTGGCTTCCTCCGTCATATTTGATCAATCAGTTTGTGTTGATCCTCAACTGCGGCTGCGAGTCCCGTTTGGTAGAATCTCCATGGGATTTTGTGCGTCCCCCATTCTGCGCTCTGCCCTTCGGTGTGACGGGTACAGCTCGTTTCCACTCAGCCGGAGTATAAGCAGCTATTTATAGAGTGCACAAAGGCTCAGACATGACTACTGGTGCTTCACAGCGGAGGAGTTTTACCCAAAAGTGGTTTAAAGTGCAAGTGAGGTCAACTCCTTACCAGATGAAGAGGACACCTTTTTTCCCTCACTCTCTCCATCACCCTCTCACATAAGTGGATCCTCTTTTGCTCTCATCCTTCCTCTTCTCCCTCCATCCGGATGATAAATACTGCTGAGAAACGGTGAAACTGCAGCCTGTCCAGAGATTACTTTTTGTTTTGTACCACCTCCCTTCCACTTCAAGCGCGTCATGAACATGAAATATCCAGCATATTTTCTTGGCGGTGACTTTGAGTCATGTGCCCTGCAATAGATCAGAGGGGCAGAGAATGTGACAAATTGCAGGGTCTTTCGTCAAATAATTTTTTCCCCCTTCATTTAAGTCTGAGGCACGGTGACCGCTCAACAGCTCTGTCTCCAGTACTGCCATTGTAGAAGTTATCAATCATTTGATTTAGCTTGGAGACCATGTTTGGAAAGGCATATAGCTGAGCTGATATATATTTTCTGCCACATGATAGAGAATCATTTCAGCATTATCTCAGGGTCTGTTGGGACCACATGGTTTCAGGCCTGACAAAGCAGCCATGTGGAGATGAATAATGATTCTCTGATATCGCTTTGACTCATTACTTAGTCTCTGCTGGAATACTTCAGGAATCACCACCACTCATAATTATCAGATTTGGACTTTAACCCTTCGAGATCTTCGAGCGCGCGCACGCGCTATACGATACTGCCGTTTAACTTTATTTCAGTGAACTTAGTACGCGTAGTAGTGTTATATCTCTGTTAATCGTTAATGCCGTAGTGTTTACGTTAGCTGCTGCTCACACGGAGCTACCGAGCGAGCTAACGATCGCTAACGGGGTCACATATAGCTAAATGGTGGATAAAAAACTGAACGGTGGGTGTTCAAATATTGTCACGATCCCTGTTAACTTTCGTTCAGCGAACGTAGTACGCTTAGTAGTGTGGGATCTCTGTTATTTGTTTGTGAGACTGAGATGACCATGTTGTTAGGTTAGCTGCGCGCTAACCGGAAGTAGCTGTGCAGTACCTAAATGGGTACATGGTAGTTATGAGACTGAACGGGGCGTAATCAAATATTGTCACTATCCTGTTACTTTCTTTCAGTGAACTTATACTAACTATTAGTAATGTATTTTACAGAGAGGATTTGCAGCTGCCAGGGTCCAGAGGACAACATGCAGCATCGCTTTAGCAGCCTCCAGTCCGTCTCTGCCAAATCATCACTGCAGGCCACAACGCCAGCCACAGCTCATCACCTCACCATATAATAATACATTTGATTTTAGACATTTATTTACATGTTTATACCATTTTTGTATTCATATATTTCACTGCTTTTGTGAACCTAAGACCTTTGGTAAACTAATTTCAAGCACCAAAACAGTTCGACCTCCTGAGTAAAGCTATGTTTTCACAAGAGATTTTCCAAAAATCTAGATTACATTTTTCAGCTTTAGAGTAATATTTCTCTTTACACTTTTGCCTTATGACAATGGTGCCTCATTATATAGAGAGCTGAGATTGTTCTGCAATTTTAGATTTTAAACACATGGGTATCTATCATATGCAAGTGACTTTAAAAAGTGAATTTAAGAAATTATGTAAAATCAAGAAAATGACCCCCGACTCCAAAGGGTTAAGTATGGAAGTAATTCAGCTGATAGTTATCTGTACATCCAAAACGTTCTCACTCGTCAAACACCAATACAGGGTTGGTCAGTTCTGACGTACTGAGGCAACCTTTAGCATCTGTATGAGACACCAGGCTTTCAACTAACCACAATGCAAACACATTGGTGTTCATATTAGACGGTCAGTGACTGACGTAGTATAAAGAGTAAGAAATTCTGTGTCGGGTGGGAGCGAATAAAGTTTAAATGTCTCAAACAACTACAGGACTTTCACCCAGGATACCACTGTTTATGTCCCATGTTAACCCTTTGGGGGCGGGGCCCGTGGCGATACGTAAAACCAGGTGTTTATGTTTTTAATAAAATTAGATCTTAGCAATAATACATCAGAGATATGGTTTCAAATCTGGCGGATATGGTTTACACTTCCTCGTCTGAGCATCTAAACATGGACGTGTCTTACGACGTGTGCAAAGCTTCAATGTGAGTCAGAAGATGCCATGCAAAGAGTCCTGAGCAAAGCTATATTGGAATGGACAGACGACGCAGCTTCAGTGCCTGAAGGATTCGCTAACAAGGAGCTAGCCGGCGCTAACGGGCCAGATAGCTGGCTACAGTTTTAGTCATATTTTCTCTTTACACTTGTGCCTTGGGACAATGGTGCCTCATTATATAGATAGCGGAGATTATTCTGTAATTTGTGTATGTATGTATCATATGCAAGTGACTTTAAAAAGAGAAATTTAAAAATGATGTAAAATCAAGAAAATGACCCAGAGTGTTAACTGGTGTTCTTTAATGATGCCAGGTAGGTAAAATGTAAGAAACATTTATTTTAATCTAAAACATCATCTTTTCCTAAGCCTAACTTAATAACCCAATTAGTTTTGTTGCACAGCTAAATAAAAAAACTAAATAAATCTACGTTGGAAGTTTATTTTGAAAAGAGACTCTATGCATGTATGCCCTACTTCTGGCAACACACCCTTATTCAACCTCAGCTCCTTTTAACCTCAACTGTAACACTATTTCGATGAAAAGAATCTGTCCACAGAAAGTTACTGCGACAAGAAGGTGTTAAAACAACCACATTTTGGCATGATGACACACACACAGACTCACAAGTGGAAAACTATCATTGTCGCGGTCGGTAATGACTTAAGACGGAGATTTGTCAGTGCAGTGTACTTCACACCGTGTCGACAGCAGGAACAAGCGGATCTCTACATGCCTGTCTGAAGTATTTTGCATCACTCTGGGATCAGTTTTATAGGTTGCCCATTAAAATGGAGGCAGTTGTTGTTTGGGCATCGTCACAAACATGTCTTCCTTTTAATCCAATGTCCATGTTTGAATGCACACTGATGCCAGACAACATGTTATGGAGTCTTATCATTAACACCTAGAAGGCTGACCCACTTTGGAATGCTGACTTCATGTGCTCCTCATTCTCTCAGTCCTTTAAACTGTCTGCCCACAGGTTTCAAGGTCATATCCTGTCTATGTGGGAGGCTGCAGCTTCAAATGGAACATTTTTGAAAACACATATGCCTTCTTTCTCAGTGCCGGATGAGAAGATCAGTTTCATGCAATAAACAGAGAGACGGTAGATCCTTTATTGTGGCTTAAGCCACAGAGAGCGAGAAGGTGGACATTTGTGGCGTGATGGCTTCATCGGTTACGACAAAAAGAAGCCTTTCTGTGGCTCTAAAGTCATCTCTCGTACATGCTGCATTTTGTTTGCCAAACACATTGAAATATATATAAAATAAAAGGTGCAGTTATATTTTCGAGCCAATTCTTAGTGCGAATTGAACTGAATGCCCTGATACGTCCAAAACTGGAGTTACCCTAACTCTAACCCCGCCCAATTAGAGCACAAATTAAAACATGTATGTAGGAACAGGGCCAACGTTTAATCACTTTGGCACTGATCTACTGCGCACACAAATCTTTTCTCCTCCAGGTCATCTCAAATTACTTCACAATCGTCATTTCACAATTACTTCACAAGTTCTATATGGCCCAGATGTCAAGCAAACGTCAGACTTCTGCATGAGTCCAAGTCAGCCCAAAATGAATACAAATCTGAAAACATAACCTCCCCTGAAATACACAGATTCGGAACATGGGAGCACATATCAAGCTGTAATCAGGCTCAAATAAAACAACGCTGTGGCTTGATTTTCCTCCTGTACTCCCCAATTCCTCACAGCTGCCACCGGTCATGCACCGGAAACGCTCAGGGGTCGGAATTTGAAAATCTTTAACTGGTACTGCGACCTCCAACTGGAACGCAGTATTACCAAGTGTCTGGCTGTGCATTGGATTTGCAACTGATCTGCTCAAACTCGTTTTTTGCTGGACCAGAACGCGCCCGTGTGAATGTGTGGAACACAAAATGCTAAATTTCCTGCAAAATGCCCACACAGGATGAAACTGAGGCAAGACTGTGTAAAACGGTAAGAATATTTCCCCCAAATTGGTTCCTTTCACCTAGTTTACAACTAATGTAATGCATGCTGTTTTAAGGGCACAGTGTGGTGCCTGCCAGCTGCCAGATATGATTCTCTGCCCCGAGTTTTCTCTTCAACAAGGACAGATTGTTGTTGTTTGCATTGGCCAGCTTGTACTGATAAAGATATACAATGTCCCAGAGGTTCAAGGCCAAAGTTTCATGTTGGTGTTATTGCTATTTATGGAGCTCTGGATACAACTCAGCTGGAGCCAGAGGAATGCTAAAAATACACCAGTGGTGAGAAAATGCTCCCATGGACTGAGAAACGTAAAGAAATACTGACATATATGGCATTAGAATACCATGTCCTCTCAAATCATTCTTTTTGTGACTCATTCATTTAGCCAACCCCCCTCTGCTTGACCCCTCTCCTCATGGTCTAACCCCCTACTTCCTGTTGTATTTTGAGGAAGGCTCAAGTTGGAGCGTGAGAATGCTTTCGGGACAGCCCGTCTTAACCTAGTGCTAATTGAAGCAACATACACACACAGCTTCAAACAATTCTGTTGTGAACCTCACCCTGATGTGAGGACACAAGGCTTGGGATTCATTTAAGATTCAATAGCTTTTGTCATGTTTGATATACGATTGATTCTGTTCAGACAAAAAGGAAGAAAAAACATCTTTTCTTTAATATAAGGTGGTTGCACAAAAACAGTGGACTTTTTTCTCCACATGGTCAATGAAAAAAAGAAAAGAGAAAAAAAGGTTGATTGTTTTCACCAATTACTTCGCCACATACTACGTTTGGCTAATAGTGTCCTTGTGTATGCAGTGCCAGAGAGTGCCGTGGTGGCTTAAACACATCGACCAGCCTGCATGAGGGTCACTGGGACTGAGTCAGCACCGTGTATCTACAGCTGCACAGCTGTCAGTTATCATGCCTTCAGTCAAATAATGCCTCCCAGAAACAATCTGAAAAGGAAGTTGTTGTGGGGGCTGGAGGTGGGGTGGAAAAGCAGACCCTAGATTGGCCAATTTAAAGTGGGATTTAATGACTGGACCTCCCTGGGGTTTTTCGCATGGTAAACATCTCCCAGAGTGCTCCCACAGCCAAGCTGGCTCACATTCAGGACTCCCACGCCAGTCTCTTGCCTTCTCTGGGCTGATACCTTGCATCCTCTTCCAAACTCTGGAGCTTTTGTACAGCGTCCATTACAGGCTCTGGTTTGCAGACGCACAACAGTCTGGTTATATTGGTGGTTGTCCCATTGACGGCTGAGCCCAGTAGTGGTTGTATACACGCACACACACACACACACAAAATCTCCCAACCATTCCACACACTGTGTGTCCTCTGTCAGAAACAGTGATACTAAAGTCGTACAGAGTCAGAGTGATGCATTACATCCATGGACAAATTACAGAATGCGCCTACTGGGTACAGGCCAAGGGGCCCAAAGTGTCAGGGCTCTTCATCTACAACATGTCACTCAAAGAGACACATACCAGGAAGAGTCAAAATGACTACAAAGAAACACAAAAAGAGCTGCAAAGAGACTCAGAATGACTAGAAAGGGACACAACTACAAAGAGACCAATGCAACTTCAAAGGGGTCTCAAAATGACACAAGAGACTCACAAAAAGACTACAAAGAGAACAAACCAGCTTCAAAGGGACTCACAATGACTATGAAAAGGGGTAAAACGGCTACAAAAGACACACAAAATAACTCCAAAGGGGGCGAAAAACCATCAGTCAAAAACAAACTGGAAACAGAACATTTACAAAGTGACACAAAAACAGAGAGATGCATAATGACTACAAAGAGACACAAAAAGGCAACAAAAAGAGGCGAAGCAACTATGAAGTCTTTGTCTGTCCCCTGTGCAGGGGAGGCGTGGGGTCGTATTATGCATGTCTGTGCTCAGGGGCCCATTGTCTCATAATCTACTCACAATGACATAATACGAATGAAGGCAAAAGAGACTGCTCTTGATAAATGTCAGTCAACTCAGTTTGTCTTATACAGTTATAATTGGAGGTCGATGTGTATGAAGTTGACACCTATCCAGTTCCTTATATAGAATAACCTGATGAGGACTTTTTCCATCATACATCCATTGCTGACAAAACTATTTGCAGCTTATCAGAACTGAGTGTTTGAAATGAAAACAATACAATTAAAGAAGAAGCAGTGACGCAATTAAACACCTGCCAATGAGATTAGTAGCTGATGTTAGGGCGACCAACACACTTTACAGTTAATCAGTAACTAATTTGTGATTTTTTAAAAAAGTTTTCTAAATTGGTACCTGCTTCATCTTTACTACTTTCGGAATACGTCTTTTACTTTTTCAGTCAATGTCTATCATGAAAAGACGCCAGGCTCATTTGTCTCCATTTGCTTAATGCCACCACAGTTTTGCAACTTTCCAGGAATCAACTCAAAAGGTAGTCTTGGTTATGTACAAACAAACAAACTGCTTCTATCAATTCAATCTTTTCCCTTATTTATTAATCTGAGGACTGATAAACAAGTCTGTGAATTCCTGCCTCCAATGTCCTGCAGTAGATTAGACACTGTGTGCACAGTAGATTGTTGTTGTTGTTCAAGCCGTCTGGCCCAATTTCTTTCCCCCTGACTGCCATCACTCGAGGAGCTCCAAGCTGACACTGCTGTAAAAAAAAATGCAGCATAATAACAATGCGGATCATTCGTATGTGCATTCATTTTGTCTGTAAGTTTGTAATGCAGAGAAGATTCCCCCCAAAATGTTGTTTTGTGGCCACCAGGACTACCTTGGATTGGGTTCTCACCAAGTCGATTGGTATCATAACCAATACAGACCATCTGTCCTTGTTTAAGTTCTTGCATTTGACAATTTAACTAAAATAAATGTTGTTTGTCCTTTTATTAAAAAACAGATTTGTCATTATATAATCAGTTTGGTACTGCCTAAATCTCAAAGTAAGGGCCTTCACAGAAGCTTTCATTTCACAGCCTTCTCCACACTGAAAGTGTTCCCTGAAATACCAAACAGCAGTGCATTTTGGGTAGTTTTCCATTTTCTCTTGATTTAGTTTGGTAAAAATGGTTTTGAGTAGTTTGATGATTTGGTCAACTTCTTATACCATGAGGTTCAGCTATATTCTGTCAAGATTTCATCAGAGAAACTTGAATTTATTTGTAATTGTTTTTAACAGAACATATATATATATTTTTTTTACTTTTGAATTGAATGAACATAAAAGCCAAGAGGATAAAATTACCCTTTTGTAAAAGTGCAATCTTGGAACCCATCGTCTGATGCAGGGGTGTCAAACATATGGCCCGCAAGGGGATCCAGTCCGGCCCACGGGATAATTGTTGAAATTGGCAAAAAGAAGAAAAAAAAAAGTTGGGTCTCGATCCTCTGATTGTAAGATGGGCATAATAACCATTGAGCCACAGTCACAATTGATTGCAGCACTGACTTTACTAAACATATTGCCCAACTGCGAGGGAATCTGCAGAGGAGAGCCCAGGCAGGTAGACAGTGGGCTGATGTCTTTATGTTTCTAGTTTATTGAAGAAATACCTTCAAATAGGGGTTATCATCCAAAAACCTTCACCAATGATTTAAACATAAAGAAATAGTCATTATGTGTGCGTTATTATGCTATGATTTTACTGGTCTGGCCCACTTGAGATCAAAATGGGCAGCATGTGGCCCCTTAACTAAAATGAGTTTGACACCCCTGGTCTGATGACAAACAAATATCTGCATTCATATGGAGATGCTCACGTCAAAAGGTGCTGTGACTTACCACAAAAGACCAAAGAAATCTATGACAGTTTGCATTCATATGCATATGTCTATTAATAGAAATTCAAGTGTAACATTGTAGATAGAGCATTCTTGATACATTTTGCGTGACTGTAGACCGCTGTCTTCCAGTTTCTACCCCGTCAGCCATACCCGTTTCAGGTTTGTTGGCGTATCATGGCGATGGCCTATTTGAAAAGATTAAAAAAATACGTATTAATTTACTTAGAATAGCACAATTTGACTAAACAAAATTTTGAACCAAATATAATGAATACAAAGTATTTTCACCATAATGGATGATTATGCAGTGAATGTCTTCAAGTAGAAACCCGTCTGAAAGTGTGTGACCTCAAGTTGAAAGAGAATGAGCAAGCGAGGCGTCTTACTCTTCTGACCGCAACCTTTTCAATTTGCCTTACAGTGTGGCTATTTGGAACACTTAATATGCAGGTGTGAAAGACTGTGCTGGCAGGCATTAACAGTTACAGGTGGATTTAAAAAAAAGAGCAATTGACAAAATATGTAATTATGTCTGGTCAATCATGTTGAAGGTACAGGGTTTGTGTACGTTTTGAAAGTGAGTTTACTGGATTAAAATCAAAGTGGCAAAAACTAGAAAACAACTTGTATTTTTCGCTTCGTCCTCCTCTAACAGGAGACTACTTCACCTGCAGGACAGTGTGCAGTAAAAGCAAGCACATAACAGTAAACCATAGAGGATTTTTGTGTGTGCAGATAAGCAGAGGAAGACAAGTCTTTGATGTCTGGGCCCATAAAAGAGGTGGCCCTAACAGAACTTGGCACAGGCTTTGCTTACTTATCATGAAGTAAATAGAACTGCAGTGGGACTGCTAAACATTGTTTAGTATGTATGTATGATGCATGTATAAGTGTGATGTATGACAAAAGATATGTGTCATCATTTTACTCTTTGCTGATGTATGTGCAGTGCAAGAAGTCAAAAAGTTAAGAAACTCAAATGGAGAAAACTAATTAAGTGGAACAAATATACAGCTCACAGTAGTCCAGTATTTCTCAAACTGTAACTCTAGTGGGGCGCAGTGGTATTACTGGTGGGGCTCAGGGGGAAATGCCCGACCGCGACGTTCAAGATTCTTTGCGACTCACACGTGTAGCTTAGTGTGCAAAATGAAGAGACATTTGGCAGGGGGGAAAAGAAACGCAACCACAAGCGACAAACGGCAAGACGCCAAGAAGAAAATATGATGAGATAGGTAGGCGATGACGAGAGACCAGTGGCGGCTGGTGTACATTTTTTGTTTTGGTAGGGCCATCTAATCAATTTCAACAAACATCCCTGTATGATTCAATGCAAAAAAAGGTATCACGCATTACTACTTTGCAGTTAAATATTTAACATTTATTCCAACACTTTGAATTGTATTATTAAGATGTCCTTATTATGTCAGTATATATATATATATATATATATATATATATATATATATATATATATATATATATATATATATATATATATATATATTTATTTCATGTCGCATACCCCTCCGAAAGATAGGTCACGAGCCGCCTTCAAAATAAAAGCATCTCATCTTAACGCAGGTAAAACACATATGTAAAACAACAACAATTGAAGCCAGAACACAAATTGGGTTACTTACATATCATATAATAACCGGCAGCATGCTGTCCAACAGCTCGTTTTGTGCCGTCTTTAAAAACGCCTTTAAATACGCTGGCCGTCTTAGGGGCCGATCACGTCTTGGCAAAAACGCGCTGGGCAAAACAGCCACATTTGATTTAAAAAGCAAGCATGGAAAGTAAAATACGGCGTTAGCATGACTGCATCCAGCAGCTAGCTTAGCCAAACCTTCCTGTTGTAGCTTAGCCGTCTGCACAGAAGCTCAAGCTGCCCGCCAAAGGTCTTCTCTCAAACAGGTGTTGGAGGAGAGATTATACAGAGTTAGCGTTTGGTTTTCTTTGAAGAGCAGTGCTCCTACTAGCCGCTGTCATGTTGTTCAAATGGTGTAAGCAGGAGAGCCGATCACTGGGATTACTCTGAGCAGCATGATGGGAATAAAGTACAATATGATAGGTCTACGTGATTCTTGAATTAGTTGTTTCAAATGTTTCTATGCTGTTGGCTCAGTTATTCAGCCAAGCGTGACTGTGATAACGACCAGCTGCTAACAGCTAACGGTAACTAGCTGCTCACTTTCCAATTTTAATGGATTTGTTGTTCACAATTTTCAGTTTACTTGCCCCCTGGCCAGCGGATAAGCATTAATGCCGAGCCCGGATTAGTGCATATATATTTATAAATTTCCCCTCACACAGATCTTTTTTTTTATGTGCTCCATGTACCTGTTACCTAGCCCGTGAGACATAATATTAAAACACGATTGTTACTCAGAATTAGATGGCAATTGTTTAGCTGTGCATGGCTATAATGACATGTTTATTGTGACACTTGAATATACTGAATTAACTACACAGGAACCTTTAAAAGCTTATGCATTAAGGCGTTCTAACCACATACTGTGTGTTTCATGCATTCATGTATCTTTAAGCAGCTAAAGTAGTGGCACAGCTGCAGAAAAATAATAGCAAAGATATGTTGTGTGCAGAGAAGCAGATAGAGAAAAACAAGTCTTTGATGTTTTCTTGCTTGGTAAGGGCCTGTTTGATGTTTAGCAGGGCGTTTGTTAAGAGAGTGAGAAGGAAGATCATTGGTTTGAGGAAACCTGGAGGTTGTTAAAAACCTTTGTATTGAAACTAAAACGAAAGCAGGTCATTCTGAGTGGGAATAAAAGCTTTTATGTCTTGAACTTTATGTTGAGATTAATTCCATATTAAAACATCACAGTACGTATCTTTACTGTCCATTGTCATCATCTTAATTTATATTATAAGAAAGGAAAATTGTGTTATGGTGGCTGAGAAAGCTTGTAGTAGTTGCGATCTAAAGTTACAGTCACCATTTCAGTGCTCCCACATTGCAAGCCAAGTGGAATTTTCATAAGTACGCTGTAAATTGCCGTGGAAGTTCAGGTTAATATTTGATCAATGGATATGTATAGGGAGCTGAAGAGTATTATGAACAAACTTTAAAACTCAGCTCATTAGGTTTGTTCATTAAAGAAATGTCTGTGGAAGGTCAGTATGTATAGATATCCGTCCAACCTTGTATTTCCCTCCCTTGACTGTTGGTGATGGCGTCCCGTTCTTCCACTATGTTCGACCTCTGTTCAGAAGTCCTGAACCCCAGACTGCAACCCAGCGCCACAGGAGTGTCCGGGCTAACCAAACAGACCGGGGGTGCATCAGGAGTGCTCCACTGTTACGTAATCAAGGGACCAAAGACAACCGAATACTGGAATGAACACCTTAAGATCCTTGCCTTGACTCTTGTGAGGGAAAACATACAGAGTGCAAATGCGGGTGGACTTGTGGTTTCCTTCCTTTACAGTGCATTCAAAGACTCGGCAGAGGCGATCACCTCATTTTGCAAGACCCACCGATACGAGTTTCGAATACATCAGTACAGTATAACCGGCGGTGTGCTTGTGGCCATCGGCAAAGCCGATCTGGACAATCTGACCGTCAATCCCAACTTCCTCTTAAGCAACGAGGTCTACTGCATCGGGTTTGATCTGGTGACGGGACAGAACAGCGGGCTTCTGGGTGAAAGTCCTGTGTTCGAATTAACAATCCCCACTTCCTCGACAGACTTTCTGACTCTTTATACCATGTCCGTTGCTATTAGCATCTAATAATGACGTGGATATATTTACGTTGGAGTAAATTAAAAGCCTGGTGCGTCTCATACATGCTATATATACATACACTGTGTGTGTGTGTGTGTGTATGCATATATATATATATATATATATATATATATATATATATATATATATATATATATATATATATATGAACTCAATATTAACAATAATATTCAGGGACAATATTTTTCTGCATTGAGTACTTTTAAGTTAAATGTTCAGTGTTTGTAATGCAGTATTGCTAATCTTACCAACTTTCAATCACTAATGAAAACAAACTCAAGCTGCAATGTTTTCTTCCATACGAACGTCCCCGGTTAGGAAATTAGAGTCAGGGTGAGGACTTTTGTTCCCTGCAGCCAAAGAGTATTTAAATGTAAATAGTTAGTCTACACTGCAAATATATTCCACTAGGCCTGGCAATGTCACTGGACTTGGAATTTATTCTGTATTAAGTCCTGTTTAGCATCCAGCAGATATACTGTAGCTGCTGTTACAGTGAAAGTAGTGGTTCCACATTCTGACATCATACATTAAGCCAACATATCATGCACTGATTACACAGCCTTGCTTTGTCTCATAAGCTGGTAGGTTGTATATTATGAACTGCTCCGTGCCCATCCATTTGCCCACGTCTGGTATAAATGATAGGCGCTCAGGACTGGTGTATATGTGAGTGTGACCAAAGGGGCAACTCCCACCACTCAGCACTGAACCGCTCCTCCTTCATCAAGTCAATAATACATCTCCCGCTGACTGGAAAAACAAAGCTACAACTCCGTCTGGGGCTTTCCACATTCTGGCAATTAAAGCTGTGTGTAAAGGGGCGGAAAGACTTCCCAGTGTGTGTGTGTGTGTGTGTGTGTGTGTGTGTGTGTGTGTGTGTGTGTGTGTGTGCGCGCGCACGCACGCACACACACACACCTCCAACCTTATAAAGACCAAGTGCTCTCACAAGGCTACAATCCTTATGCTACGTTCACACCAAAAGCATTGCAAATTTTTGCAACGCTTTACTCGCTCGAGTATATGTTTATTTGCGTCATTCGCTTCATCCGGAAAGGGGGATTTTGGCTTATCTCTGTGGCTTTTTCTTATAACCACAATTTCTGCTTTACTACTACTTGTGGAAATTCCACTTTTAACGTCGGAACATCAAACGCCCCCGTGTCTGGGTTCATAATATTATCCGTAGTCGCACACAGCCCCGACTCCTCCAGGAACGACTTAATCATCATTCTATTATTACCGCTTGATATGATAGTTTTTCATGTTACTAGAAATATTCTCAAGTCTTCTTTTCTTAAAAATTAAACCAAATGTATGTGATGAACTGACCTGGTGCCAGAAATTCTGAGGTCAAGAGAAATACTGAGTCAGAACCAGGTAAATAATAGCAAATCACAGATGTTACTAATAACATTAACACATGACAGTGGTGTCCCAATAAGCCATGACGGTGTGAACAATTACAGGACCCTGAAACTGAAGCAGCTAAATATTCACACTTGTGCATTTCATAGACATGTGACATAAGCAGTGTGCTTAATGCAGCATACATCTGATGCCCTGTAGACGTCCTTGCAGAATTAATTCCAATGAGACATATTCGATGCATTCCAAATAGATATGAATGATTAAATATCTTTGTGTGAAAACAGATATCCTGAATTTTTTTTTTAGCATGAAAATCATTTAAATAACATAAAGATATATAGGAGGGGGCTTCCATACAAAAACAAATCCAGGATGGAGCTGGCTTCAGGAGATAAGAATGATTTTAGGTTTTCAGATTGCAAGCAAACACTGATTGCGTGAAGCCATTGTTTTTGCCTTGTAGCCATTACCACATGACAAACACATCCATTCATATTGGTAATGGGCTGCATTTGTTTACTCACTTTCTCATTACATTGTGCAAATAGCTGCTGACAGGGATGGAATTACAATGTATGCATATAGATAGCCAACACACCTTTGTGTTGCTCCCAAGAGAACAGTCTTTGAGGATATATGAAGGTATGCAGTGAAATGAGATAATGGAAAAAGATCTCATGGGGGGGAACCAGAATGATACCTCAGTTTTAATAATATAGACAATGAGCCAATTAGTTTAGGATGGTTACAAATGTTGCAAAGACAAAAGTTATAAATTATTTGACACACAATAATATGTGACCATCCACTGAGGAACATAAATACCCGCCCCAAAATTCCATGGCAATCTGGCTTGTAGTTCTGAAAGTAGGCACATTTCCCATCCTTCAAAAAAAAAAAAATAATTAACTGTAAATGAATGCCATTAAAAGTCCAAAGCCAACATACATTCAGGTAACAAGTATTTCCTGAGTCTGGAGAATAACAGAGTTCTAATTAAGGCTCTAGTGGTGGTGAATTATTAGTGTGTCAGTCCACTGCGCTGCCTTATTATACTAGTAATATGTACCATGGATGCACACAGGCTAATGCTTCCAAACAAAAGACAGATAATAATGCCTGTCATTGAAACATTCTCACTATTATTCTTTTTTGTTTTGCAGTGCCAGACGTATCTGATGTATTTGTATTGCTGTTGCATCTCAGGTCCTTACGATATGCAGAGGAACTAGTGATTGATTTTTCCAGATAGGCAGAGGTATTATATTATTTATATGGCGAGTTTTCCTCTATATCTTCATGCTAGAAACAAAATAAATAAACAAACAAAACAAATAACAAAAAAAGTTCACATAGTCAAGCCAACTACAAAACGTGTATATCTCATTATGTTTTAATTAATAAATGCAACAAATGCTGACAAACCAAACCTAATGCAATATTAGTGGGAATACAAGATTATGGGTGTCATAATGAGGCTCATACTTATGGAACAAACGGGACTTTTACTTATCAGACTGGTAAAACTGGAGTAATACTCATTATTGCGCCCTATAGGTTGGACTATATAGTCCAACCTATAGGTTGGACTATATAGTCCAATAGGTTGGACTATATAGTCCAACCTATTTTTACACTTAAATAAAGTCGTGGAAATTGGGTAGAATATTATGGAAAAGCTTTGAAAATTCACTGGTAAAAATGCATGGGGACCCTGTTCCAATATTTACCAAGTGATAGTACATAAGTGTTTAATTGGAGATCAAATCTGTCCGGAACATTCTGGCGGTGGTGTTATTTAGGGTCAGAAGGCCCTACTGTAACTCATACACAAAAGTGACTTTAAAGTTGTTATGTAAAGCGATCTTTACTCATGGCTGTTTGGTGACAAGCTGCATCTTATTAATAATTGGCACAACGGTAACCTACATCATTTTTCAGGGAAGAAATAATTACTTGTTCCCATTTCCATACATTTCCATACATTTCCATTTCTTCAGGGCTTCCAGAAAAGGAAATGGACTGACTGATACAATATATGCATGGTCCTGTACTTGTGCACCTTTGTTATATTGGAACAAACGTTTCTTCTCGCCTCCCACCATGATGCTCGTAGACTGACTTATAATGCAGTCTGCTCTGTCAAATAGAACATGTGTCTTTGAAGACAGAAGCTCATGGGGATGAGCGGTTGTCCTGAAACCCGCAAGGTAGCCGACTCGATCCCCAGTCTCCCCTTGAGTTTGCATGTCGAAGTGTCCTGAACCGCTAGTTCCATCCCGGGCGCCTTTCAGCGGCCCACTGCTCCTAAATTGCTAGATGGGTTAAATACAGAGACCAAATGTCATGTATTTATGTAATATGACCAATCACGTTTCTTCTTCAGATTTGCAGTTGAAAGCGGTCTGTCAGTTGAGGCCTGTCTTCACAGACCCAAAAGCAGCATGATTCACTCAGAGCTTCAGCCTGTAGCACATTCATTACCATGGAGACTCTGTCTGACCCTGCCATCTATGTGTAGTCTGACACTTGTGACCCAGGCCATGCCAGACTTTTAATTACGGCATGATCTTGAGTTGCTTTGTTTTTTCTGCTGAATTGTTGAGTTTCTTTATATAGTTTTAGATTCATTAGTTAAATGTATTTTATTCTGTTGTAAGAGAAGAAAGATGTTCCAGTATTTGTTAAACCTTTCTCTTCGTTTTGATTTTATTATCTGCATTTGATCTTGTGTCCTTTCTCGGGCCCTTTTTCCTCAGGATGTATCTTGACCCTTGGACCAGTGGCTGACATGCATTGGTTCTGCTACTAGCGTGGCCAAAAGCACAGATCCATGAATGAATGGCAACGTCAGTCAGTTGGTCGGTCCACCACTTTGATCCAGACTTAAATATCTGTCGGATGAGTTGGCATGAAATTTGGTGGAGCCACTGCCTTTAGTGGTGTTCTGGCTTTACCTCCAGTGCCGCCATGAGGTTAAAGTCTTTGGTTTTGAGTAAAAGATTTCAACAACTATTGGTTGGATTGCGCTGAAATTTGTTGATCTTTAAGATCCCTAAATGATGAATTCTTACGACTGACTTTCTATCGTTGGGTATTTAGTCTAAAGCTAATGACATTTCCATCAGCCCCAGCTGTAATTTAGTAATTAAATAGCAAATGGGCTGTACGTGTATATCTCTTTTCTAGTCTTCCGACCACTCAAAGCACTTTAACACGACAAATCATCATTCACACACATTCAAGTGTTTAAATTAGTAAGGTTTTAGTGAAGATGCATGTGTTTGGGAAGTGAGCATACGACTGGATAATCGAAACTTGTGTGAGAGTTTGCAAATGCATGATTAGATATAGCACATTACCATTGGTAACGTGGCCCCAGTTACACCAATTCATCCAGACATCCACGTTTGGATTCTTTGTTCACTGTGGAATCATGCGACAGAAAAAAAAGCTTCCTTCTAGGTAACACTGGGGGAGTAATTGATATACAAGGTGGGTGAAGTATTCATTTAAGGTTACCACTGTGATAACTCCAGAAATGTGGGTGGTCAAGGTCCTGCAGTAATAACCTCATTAGAGGTAATCTATGTCACTTTACCAGCCTATAATCTGGTTTGCTCTGAGGCCAATGGAGAGGTGTGGAAATGGCTTTGTTCCAGCTTTCACTTATCGGCGTTGTGTGATGTATTGAGAACAAAGCTTCTTCAGACGTTCTCTCCTTTTCACGAGGGCCCGCTACAGTCCAGTCTCCTGGGCTGAGCTCCACCCTGAGTGCCTGCAAACCCCCTTATCTGGCCCACAAGCCCCCTTTGGTGATTTTCAGTGGCCCAAGATTGTTTCATCTTCCAGCTCCCATCACACATTCCCAGACCCCATATAGGGCTGCTCTCTGAAAGTGAAAGCATAGCATATTGATATATGGCTGCAGTCATCATGAATATTTTCAAAGTAGATGAACAAGGGTTATTCTTTTAACCATAATCACAATCTCTCTTTTCTAACATCATATGCAGATGTGTTGCTCTCTCCCTCCAGACCTGTGGATGACCACCCGTATCTCTGGTTGGTTCAGCAATTCAAATCGGTGCTCATTACTGGGTGTTTCCCAGTTTGTAGAAACAAGAGACCAATCGGAGAGCTTCCAGAAATAACAACTCTTGGCTTATTACGTTCCCATACAACCAAATTGCATTCTCACTTACGTTTGGAGCAAAATGTTTTAAACGTTGTCACTACCTAGTTATGTTCAGTAAAACGTCCTGGTTTGGCTTCAAATAATTATGTTTATTACATTATTTAGGTTAAGGATATGAATTAAAATAAATCAATGTTCACTTTTGGTTTTACATGGGACATTAACTCCTCTGCACACGTACTAGAAAAGACGTTTCACGAGAAACGTTTTTGAGGATGCGGTTGCTTTTAACCCTTTGGGGCCGGGGCCCGCTTCGAAGCGGGGAAGACGTTTAAGCTTTTAATAAAATGAGATCGTAGCAATAATAAGTCACAGAGATATGGTGTCAAATCTGGCGGATATGGTTTCCAATTCCGCGTCTGAGCATCTAAACATGGACGCGTCTTACGACGCATGCAAAGCTTCAGTGTGAGTCAGAAGATGCCATGCAAAGAGTCCTGAGCAAAGCTATATTGGAGGGGACTGACGGCGCAGCTTCAGTGCCTGAAGGATTCGCTAACAAGGAGCTGGCCGGAGCTAACGGGCCAGATACCTGGCTACAGCGTTTCTGTGAGACTGAACGGTGATTAATCAACTGTTGTCCCTATCACCGTTAACTCTTACAGTGAACTTAGTACGACTAGTCGTGTTGGACCTCCATTATGTGTTTGTAAGACCGTAACTAACGTTTGTTTGTTGACGATAGCTTCGTAGCTTTAGCACGTCACTAGATAGCTCCGTGTTGGATGCATCTTCCGCGTCTACGACTGAACGGTGCATACTCAACTGCTGCTAACACGGCACGAGCTAACGAGAGCTAACGGAGATAGCTGACTACAGCTATGAACGGTGGGTAATCAACTGTTGTCTATCACCGTTAACTTTATTTCAGTGAACTCATATTGACTTGTATTAATGTATTTTACAGAGTGGATTCAGAGCTGCGAGGGTCCAGAGGACACTATGCAGCATCGTCTCCCTGTCAGTCTGCCTGCCAACACATCACCATAGCAGGCCTCAAATCCAGCCACAGCTCCACCCTATAATAATCAGAGCTACCAACTCTCACGGTTTCGCCGTGTGACACACACACACACACACACACACACACACACACACACACACACACACACACACACACACACACTCTTGCATGTTTTCACACGCACTCACGCCACACAACCAATTTCTCACGGCAAAAAAAAAAAATTCTAAATTTTGGACCGAGGCGCGTTCGTTCCTTTTCAAACTTCCCGACGATAGATGGCGCATCTGTAAACTTATTCGCTGCATAGACATCCTATTTACCTGAAAGCAGGGGCGGACTGGCCATAGGGGACACCGAGGAAGTCCCCGGTAGGCAGACTGCGTTGGGCCGGCCCACCTCCGTCATCAAACGGCCCTGCCTCTGAGATCGCCGACCACGACTATATTCTATGGCTCAGAGAAAACGTTAAATTTACTCCAATACATAATGTTGATGATCACTGACTGATATTTATAGTAGTCCTCGCGTCCCGACACACACTCACGGTTTCCACATCCAGCATGCAACACTACTGATCGCGATCTGTATTCACATTCATGGTTTGGATGTTACTTGCAGGTTTTCAGGATATTCTGCCATTAATTTAATCCAGAACACCGGCACTCCAGCAGAGTTGAAAAGTACATTTAGGTTTCATTTCCGGGGTAACGTTATCACGTAGCCTCTTGACATGTGTCAAGACTAAGAGGCTCAGACACACAGACGGATGTATCCGGTCATTCTTCAAAATAAAACATCTTTTTCGATTTTTTTTCCCCCCCATTCTTTCTGTGCGACCCGGTACTAAGGGGATCTTGCGTCACTCGCTCGCAGACGAAGCCGCTTTTGAGTGTGATTCAACAGCATGGCACCAACGCGTAAACCTTTAAAAGGAGTATACTGATATTGTTTTTATTACCATGTGACTGCACCTGGGCCGGCAGAGTTAGTTTAGGTTCTGTTACTTAACTTATTGTTTTGTTATGCACCTTCAACATCCCTACACACAATTTTTGATTTTGGATCATTTCTCCCTAACGGAGCAGTGCCAGACCCAACTTCCAGACCTCAAATGTTGTGGGCGGGGCTAAGTTCGGCTGGTACCAGGCTACGTCTTTAGCATACCACCCAAAAATCCACTAGAATGCATGATATAACATCTACCTAAACCAAAATGTCCTGGGGGTGGACCATCAGCTATGTCTTTGCTTCACAGAATGTAACCAATGTTGTCCATCTCCAGTAGGCCGCCCCTATCAACGACTTTGAGCCCCACAAACCACCAGAATGCAGGGTACAACGCCAAATGAATTCCAATTTCCTGATATTTGAGCCACCAACGTGTGTGGCTGTGTGCGCGAAAAAATGTTGGTCACCCCCGACAAAAATCTCAAAAAGTTGGCAGCTCTGTAATAATACATTTGGTTTTTGACATTTACATGTGTCTACCATTTTATTCATATATTCCACTGCTTTTGTGAACCTAAGACCTTTGGTAAACCAATTTCCATCACCAAAACTGATACACCACATGAGTAAAGTTATGTTTTCACAACAAATATGAAACATTTCCAAAATCAAGATTACATTTTCCAGCTTTAGTCATATTTTCTCTTTACACTTGTGCCTTGGGACAATGGTCCTCATTATATAGACTGCTGAGATTGTTCTGTAATTTTTGATATACAACACATGTATGTATCATATGCAAGTGACTTTAAAAAGGGAAATTTAAAAATTATGTAAAATCGAGAAAATGACCCAAGTGTTAATGGAAACATCATTTTTAGGAGACGAGGCTGGAGAAATGTGAGCTGCTTCCTACCTACTGCAGATGTTGGTGGGATGAATACGTCACTAATATTTTCCTCTGGAAGTGAAACAATGAGCAAAATGGCTTTAACCCAAGAGACGGCTGTTCATGTCCTGTTTCCTACTGACAGGCAACAGGTGGTTTTTATTGTAACCATGACAACAAAGGTCCCCAAAGCTTGCAAAGTAATCCAAACCACGATGTGTCCCTCAGATCAGATTAATGCGTCGTTCTGGAGAGCATACACAAACAACGTATTTATTTCATTTGGAGGAAGTGTAGCTAAAATGTTTCATTCATTGGCTACATTGTGAGGCGGGCAGGTCAAAGTTGAACCAGAAATGACATCAGTAAGATTTAATTGAGGTTTATGGACAGTTTCAGTTATAACTTTAACATGTCAATATATACACCATTCATGAAGTTGGCGAGTTATGTTCCATAGTAACTCAGACTCCTTTAAATATGCACTTTAGTCCAATCGTGTTCATTGGAATGTTCTGGATAAATTACTTGTGAATTCCAAAAGAAGTAATGTTTTCATATATTCTAAATTGTATCAGTTTGTTGTTGTGATTTTACCCAAAATATTACCTTTTATTTCAACATTATTGTGGTTGCTCTTGGGCACTGTATGTGAAGCACTCTGCAAACATTGTTTTTAGAAACGTGCTCTATAAATAAAGGTTATTTTAGTGACTTGTTGTAAAACAGTGCTGCAGGAAACTTCTCTCTGGTTTGGTAGTCTAAACACACACCGCTTGCCAGGCCTGAGACATGACAGACACCTCACGGAGTACACACACACACACACACACACACACACACACACAAGCCCTGCAGCAACATAATCACACATCACCATTCGACTGTGAAAAAACAATACACAGTGGAAGAGGCCTCTGCAGTAGTTCTGCTCGCTGGTGCTTTAAACTGTGCAGTCGGGCTATTCATCTCCTCTCACAGCTGATGGTGTGTGTGGTCTCTGGGTTCTTTCCCTGCTCTGAGATGCTGAATGCAGAAGACTGATTTTAGCTGTACGTAGCCGAAGGGGTCAGCGTGGATGAACTTCAGTCTGAGGACTGTGGGAAAGTGTCTGATTGGACTTATCTCCATTTACATTCAGTGATGGAGGACGACCCCGGCAAAGCCAAGACCTTGTTCTTATCAATGACACATTAAAGCAAACCTCCATATCTGACCTGCTGGCTCCGACATACGTCTCATAGCTAAGCCTAAAGAGCAGAGAAAGTTTAGTGGTAGTGATACGACTAGTCAAATCCTTTAGGCCAGATGTGGCTTTTTTTCAAGGACATTCATATGATGTTGAAAACGGGGAAATCTGGGTCAAATTGGCCTCATGGGCTGTTTGAAGATTATTGAGTGGATAAGAATTGAATAAATGTGTTTCAAACTCCACATCTACAGTTTGTAACACATGCTTTCTATTATAATTGTATCCATCTCAAAGAATACTGCTCGATAGGAAGTCTGTCAAAGCAGCTTATCCATATTTACGACCCATATTTACTCTCGTGGCTGTTGTAAAAGAGACAAGCGCAAATGAGGGAATCAGGTTATGTTGTATAGAGAATGACAGTCTGCAAAAGGAGGATGGTGGGTCAAACAAACACAGGACTTTGACCCAGGAGACAACTTGCACACACAGGGGACATGAACAGTGAAGTTACGCAACATAAGTTATGTAACAGACATCCTTTTTTTTTTTACTCAAACCATGATCTTTTCTTAAACCTAAGCAACTAGTTTTCGTATCAATTCACAACACTAACAAGGTGTTAAACTGTCGTTTGGGGAGTATTGCCCCAAAGCCCAAATTGAGATGACCCTCATGACATCACAATGTCATCTGCAGGGTTATTTTCTCAGACAAAGCTCCTCTAGAGCTACAGAAGAGACGATACGACTGGTTCCAAGGGCTGACTCGTAAAAACCACGAGTAGTAAATTGTAAATTGGTGGTGGCCATTTAATGGATCAATAACTGTCACATATCCACCAAATTAGCAGTTTCTCTCCCAACCTTGGTTTCCTAAAGATAAATATGAATTAATACGAATTAGGGTTAGCTACACAAAGGATTTGAATACAATTGGATTTGAGCTAATATTCATCAGTTTCTGTGTTCCGTTTCTTGAGCGTCAACCCAAATTTAACAACTCATTCCCAGACATGGAGATCTTATCATCACAAAGTCACGCAGGTCAGTAGAGATCATTTATTGGTGTAAATTAGAAGGTCAGAGACAATCAGTAATGTCGTGAATACTCCTCTCCGACAGCTAGTTCATGTGCACTTTCCATTTATCCTAATGAAAAGGTCTCATGTAAAAGTAAGAGTTCAGTCACAAATTGTTGAGAAATTATTTCAATATGCATCGTCAACAACAAAGTGATTCAATTCTACTCCATTAGACAGGCCAGATTTCTGGTTGCTTTGAATCGGACAGGATCCAGGAAGTGCTTTGGGTTCCACCCGGGGGGAGGAGATAAGAGCTCTGCAACTCCTTGTTGATATGCCAACCTAATGACCTCCTGAGTGACTCAGGCCTGCTCCAGACCAGCTGCAGCCCCGCTGTCTGAGGAGCAGACTTTACAAAACAAAACCCCCCACCGCAGAGTGTCTACACCTCTCAGTTCAAAATTGAAGCAGCAGATGCAGAAGTATACTGACTTTTAGTCCCTAGTAGGGGGTCAATCTTCAAAGACACCAGATCCAACATTTCCCATACTGCAACAAATGGCATCTGTTTGTTTGACCCCTTCTGTTGGCTCTCCATTTTATAGATTTGTGGTCATCCTGTCCAAGCCACCCTGGTGACATCACTATGACAAAAAAGCTGAATTCATGATGCACTGTAGTTTGTGTCAGTATTTGTGGATGATGATGATGATGATGATGATGATCTTTGGAGGAGAGGGAAAAAGTATTAAAAGTCTGTTTACCCTGGCTTTAAAAGCATTGGATCTGGGCCCCGTTCCTCGTACGTGGTTCAACTAAATCGATCAAATGTCCTATTATCCAGCTTAAATTACCCCGATGATTGACATCAGGCTTTCTTGGTTTCTCAAAGGCTGATCTGCACTCAAACAGTCTCTTTAATTCGGACCAGACATCAGTCATCAGAATAATTGCGCGTGCCCGTCCAAATTCAAAAGGGGGAGTCGCAATTAGTATCGAACCCTTGGCCCAGCCCATCCGAGATTATAATAAAATGGAACTGTAATACATAAAGAGCATAAATTATCCCTTTATGCTGATGATATATTATTATATCTGACGCAACCTGCATCAACAATACCACATCTAAAAAAGGAACTCATCTCACAGTATGGATACAAGGTAAATGTGGAAAAAACAGAGGCTATGGATGTCAACGGTAACATCTCAAGAAGTGTAAAACTCCAAAGTGGATTTAAATGGCCAAAAGACGGTATAAAATACCTGGTGCATGATGGGAAATGCCTGGCTGTCACCATATCAGAGAGCTGATTGGTTCTTAGATCTGACAGCAAACACCACGTGTTGTAGAAAATTCTTATTTTATGTGTAGTTGTAATACTTAGCAGCCTAAAACTGTCCGACTTGACCACAGTTTATTGACAACGCCTCCTGCTGCGGCCGCCTGCTCTTTCTGGATTCCAGGCGAGGCGCAGCTCTAACAAACAGCTTCTACCAAACGAGCCAAGTGTCACTGCAGTTACGCATGCAGGCCCGCTCCACAGGCGCACCGGGCTGTTTTTTGCTATTTTAACCACTTTGACGCGAGGGGGGAAAAAAAAAAAAAAAAAAAAAAGCGATTTACAACGCGACGGTGTCCAAAACAACAAGTCACATTTAGTTATAACAAAACAATCCAACAAAACTAAAACACTGCACACACACGCAGCTGCTGCACCAGCCGACCAGCAGCAACAACAGCGCTGTGGCTTGTTTATGATTAAATACGACTGCAGATGTAAAAAAAGTAACACGACAAGCATTTCACTCACCACATGCCCGTAAACCCTCTGTGCGAAAGGAGTCATCAGTAAATCCACCAGCAAGTCCGTTTCTCAGGCTTCAGCCTGAGCTTCAAGGTAGGTATAGGTAAACGCTAGAAGTCACGCTGCCCCATTCAATCACAGCGCATGTTAATGGTCACGCTGGGCCACTGAACAATCATATACGTCCACGCCATGTCGCTGTGCAATGAGAAAATAAGCTGATAGGGAGAAGTAATTATAAATACATGTAGTGTATTTGTGACAAACAATTCAATTATAAAATAGCTATACCTTTGTGATTCTGTTTTGGCCAGCAGTGAAAGCTTAGCAGGCCCTGACAGCCCACCACTGTAGCAACGTATGTCACGCTCCCGCCTTTTCAGAGGCTGTATGTAGTAAAGTAGTGTGTAGTTGTACAGCGCGTGCATTTTTTTTCCCTTGCCTCTTGAAGCAAATCATTCTGAGCAAAAATTCCATAATAACCTTTCAGCATATTGCTGCCAGCTGGCAAGAGATCTCGAAATATCAGCTGCTGTATCAGACTACAGAGCAGCTTATTTCCTCAGGCTATAAGACTGCTGAATTTATCTTTTACCATCCACCATAGGTTTTTTTATTTTGTATGTGTTTTTCTTATGTAGCAAAATAGGACAAACTGCATTCCGCTGCCTGTCCCGGTTGTGCAATGACAATAATGGACCTTGTAACACTAACTTATATTTAGGTGGTCTGAGAGAAAACTAGACGTTTGAACCTCCTCTTGGCTCTGTTTTCAGGGTAACTTTGGCCAATCACAGGTCATTTCAGTGAGAAGGCATTCCTATTGGTTCGCCCACAGCAACCCCAAAAAAGGTAAGATAAAAAAAAAGTGTCACACAATATCGGCGAAGCATTTCAGAGATAAAACATTTTCTCTCCATCTCTAAAGGCGCTTCAAATATTGAAGCAAGTTAGTCTCACATCACAGTTTGTAATCTTAACTGGCCCACAAGGTTGCACGGAGAACAGGATGGTTATTCTTATAGAATTGCCGCTTTACATCGGCCTCAGGATCATCATGGGCATGACTTTTGGTATGAATGACTAGTACAGGTAACTGAAGCTCATAAATATGCCCATGCTCGTCTGGTGGGAGGGGCTTTTTTCATTTTTTTGGCCTTGTGGATTGATGTTACCTTGGACAATAGTGTCTGTCAAGTGCTGCAATGTGAATATAATTATAGTTTTGTCCCAAACAAAGATTTAACCTTTGAAACTATTATATATTCTGATTCAGATGCTGCAGTCCATGGAGTACTGGCTCTGACTCGCTACTGGAGATTTGGTGCTACTTATATAGAATTGAGGAAAAGGGCAGTGTTGTTGGATGCCCTCAGTGTTGTTGGATTCTCTCAGGCGCCTTAATACAACTTTGACAAAAGTTGGAGGTATGAAAGTTTGGACTTCTTCCCCCAGCCCCCCTCATGAAACTAAACCCTTTGCCGGTTACTTTCACTTGTCCTGTGTGATATATGAAATGGAAAAGCAGGAACCGCGATCCTCCCCCACGGAGACCAATAAAGAACAGTGATCTTGCCCTGCTGCTTCCGAGGCTGGAAGCAGGGCTGAGAGGACACACCATGACCAAGGACTTTTTATTACAGTATGATTAACTTTATTCTAACCTTCGTTTATATAGGAAAATGAAATCATTTGCAAAAAAAAAAAAACGCACTTTTCAGCACAACTTGGTCCTCAGAGCGATGAGTTAGAGCGACTGAGGCGCTCCATTTGGTGAGAGGTTATAGCTGGGTGTATCTGTATGGAATATTTAGTGGTGTGCGTGTGAGAGAGAGAGTATGTGTGCCTGGTAACCTTGGCTACAGCACAAAGTGAAATACCTCTCTGGTGTGTGTGTGTGTGTGTGTGTGTGAGAGAAGGCGAATGCGTCACTGACAGACTTTGTCTCATGAGTATACTCGGGTCTGAAGAAAGCTAGGAGAGAAGGAAGAAAGCGTTTTTTAACTGAACACTGCGTCACATGTGTTGAAGAATGTTTAATGTGCAGGTGATTGGGTTAGAAAAAAAGGCCACAATTCAGTTAGTGGTTCCAGTATCTCTCCAATTTGCTGTGACCTTGGAAAGAGTTTGAGTGATTTGACTGGAGGAGAGCGATTCAAAGAGATAAAAGGCTTGAGGGAAGATCAGGGCTACACTGAGCCAGGGGAGTGTGATGTGCAATAAAATGTCCAGGCATTAAAAAAAAAAAAAAAAGGATTAACACTAATCCTTGAATCGGCACTGTGGTCCTGGAGCTCATGGTTTCCATAAAAAAAAAAAATAAAAAAAAAAATAAAAATTATTGGGTGCCCAAAACTAGAAATCACACACACACACACACACACACACACACACACACACACACACACACACACACACACACACACACACACACACTTATTAAGAGTAAGAGTATTTTTGACAGGTTGCTGCTGCTACCAGAGACGTCACTTCTCCACATTCCAAATATGTTCACTTCTGTTCATTGGCGGCAAAAAACAACATGCGACGAACATAATCCAAGATGGCGACGGCAAAAATTGCTGAATTCGAGGCTTTAAAACGGCAGTCCAGAAAACCAATGGGCGACGTCACGATGACTAAGTCCACTTCTTATATACCGTCTGTGGCAGTGACGGGCCGTGGAAATGTGATTGGACAAGAGCGCTTAAGCAGAGCTGCACCAGCGCGCTGGCCAGAAGCAGACAGACAATGCAGGAGGAACAGACAAGAACGGTCAATGAGAAAATAAGCTAATGGGGAAAAATTATTATAATACATGTAGTGTATTTGTGAAAAACAAATTATAAAATAGCTATAACTTTGTGATTCTGTTTAGGCCAGCAGAGAAGGCTTAGCAGGCCCTGACGGCCCACCACTGGTCTGTGGTCCTATTACAGCTAGTTTAGATTTTTCTTCTTTATATTCTTAATACTTCCAGACAGCAGTGAATAAATCATAGAAATCCACAGACATTGCGCTCTACCAGTCTTCCACAAGCTCTAGTAATAGCCATGTTTGCTGTTTACATAAATTATCAGTTTGGGGAAGTGGCTTTGGAGACTGCTTTTTTGCTTAGTTTGATAATTTTCAAATCTACGCACTCTTGTTGGTTTCTCCAATGTTTCCGACGCTAACCCTAACCTTAGCTCACTGCAGACTAGTGGTGGTAAAAATAATGCGACGCTGTAAATATTTAGTATCTCTGTTAAACCGTGATAAGCTTCCTGCTGCAATATCAGTTAGAATTTTCTCTGGCTCTTCGGCTCTCCTGTAAAGATATGATAAATTGTAGTATATGGATGGGAAATAAAGCAGCAACACATTTTGTTTTAGAAATATGTGGTTTCTAGCAAAGGGCTGCTCACACTGAGCCTCAAAAGCTGCACTGCGGAAATATTATTCAAATCGATTCAGTCTCACACTCTATGCTGTCCAGCTACAAGAGAGCCTACTTCAGCATTGCATGTTCACCTTCAACTATAACACAAACCTGTAAAGCCATTCTCTTCTCCTTTGGAAATCCCCTGTTAGGATGAGAAAAGGGTTGGTTTTGCAACTGTAGAAAATAAAAAAACGCAAAAATATGAGATGACAAACAATCTGAACATGAATACATTTGCTCTGTGAGGCCTGAACAACAGATAGAAATGTATAAGAATTGTCCTTTTTATATTGTCATGTTATCTTTAGCCGTGCTAGCAGCTAAAGTATCTTAAGTCTCAGACGGAGTGACTGATTGAATTCAATCAGACATTCATAGTCCCCAGAAGATAAATCCAGCTGATTTCCTGACATTTTGCCAAATTTGAGTCATGGCTTTGCAGACCAAGTCGAACATGTTCACTGCAGTGGGCCATTCATTTTCACTGCTGAATGCTGGACGTTACAACCCAACTCTTTTTCACTTCTCTGGTGATGGGATGATGGTGCCGTGTTCGATCCTCGGTTCAGCCAGGGCCTTTTCTATAAGAAGTTTGCATGTTCTCCCTGGCCGTTTCTCAATCAGCGTTCTTCTCTGTACTTGTGTTCTCGTGAAACGTCATCAGTCGCGGCCCAAGTACTGTTCCAATTCAAAAGTCCGCTTCTTGCCAAGAACGGTGAAAATGCCCGGATGTGACTTGATCCGCCCATTTTACCGGGGATGCATCAGAGCAGACTTGAGCGTACGAGAGAGCCAATATCCCAGAATGCATTTCGGACCAGCAAACGGGGAACAATGACGGATGAGAAAACTCATAACTGAAAGTTGACATTCTCTGAATACTACCGTTGTTGAGTCACAAAATGTAATTTTAGGATGTTTTCAGGCGAGAAGTTAGTTGTTTAAGCATCAAATATGTGGTCGCTTTCTCAAGAATCGGCCTACTTAAAGAGATACGCCGACGAGTTGAGGTCCTGCTCGCGGGACCGTGAGCCCCGCAGCACCGGGCCATCAGCGCTCTGCTGCCCGCCGAGAGCAGCCTGATCTCGGCTGGACTTTTTGAAATGATCCGCTGGCTCCGTATCGATTAAACATGAGATATCATTCAGTTTCGAGGATTTAACAAGCAATCATTATTATTTATGCACAGTCACATTAAATCAGTTTGACTGAGGGAAAGGTTAAGGTTTATAACTTAAGATTTTAATTTAACTTTTACTTTGAACTACAGCGGTGTCTTATTACTTTTGACCGAATTGTTTGCAATTAATTATATATCCTTTATAAACATATTATATGTGTATCTAGATAAGTATTTATATAAAATACATATTTATAAACACAATGAGATGTGCATCTGTGTGTGTAATATATATATTACACACACACACACACACACACGTATGTGTATGTCTGTGAAACCAGTACAAAAAAAAGCAGGGTTGTCATATTTTGTTTGACTGTAAAAATACTTTACAGTGAAGAATCAGAGTAACCATGACAACAACAGCTGAGGTGGTGACGTCATCAAGTCAGCTGCTGTTCCAATTGCGGAAAGACCGTCCTGCGTTCTCCTGTCTTTGAGAGTCTGGACTCTAAGTCCAGACTCCCAAGACCAGACTTCAGAAGTTCACAAGCCCAGACCTGTGTACTTGGGTATTGAGAAACGGCCCCTGTGTTCACATTGGTTAAATCGGGATTCTCTGGTTTTCTCCCACCATCAAAACACGTAAGGCTAAAGCCCAGTGGGTAATCCAGCCCCGTTCCCAAAGATTGGTGCTATGCTGCATGACAACATGCTCTCACTCACAACTTGTCAAAGACGACAGCTTGTTCAGCGGCCCTATGCTTGAAACCATGATGCTCTACACACCCCTCTGGCATCAGTTTAGCAAGTGTCCGCTCATTACATGTAATCAATGTCTTTAAAAAAAACAAAAAAACATCTGTGTTCAAAGCAACCAACTTTGTTAGGTTTACATACGGAACTTACACGGGTGCCCAAAGATTGGATCCACGTTTAAAACATAAGGCTAGTAATATTCTACATTCTTTGTATTGTCACCATTACCATGAAACCATAGAATCTGAATTTATTCAGAATTCCATACTATTTTTGTATTGCTCTCAGGTGTAGTTTTTTAGCAATGTTACTTCAACAGGAGGAAGTAGTGGATTTTTGGAGACTGTTTTCAGTAGCGAATTAATCCACATTTGGTGCTCTGGGGAGTATTTGGGGCAGCAGGATGATGTATGTGGGATTGAGTCAAAATAAAGTGTGTGTGTTAGTATACGTCAGGCTTAAATGCACACAATGTCTGTTCGTAGAAACATTCATCAAGTGTTTGAGTCTACACGTGAGATGTGTTGACAAAAAGCAAAGTATAGAAAATCAGTTCAGGGGAGTGCAATTACTTTTCCTAGTAGATTAAATCATAGAAAACATACTGTGCATTTATATTCCACATGTATTCTATTTAAAGTTACCCAGAACAGCATTTCATTATACATATACAGGGCTTACTGCTTTGGGTTAAAGTGTGTCCATTAACTAAATGAAACTAAAACTCTCAGCATGCCAAAAGATACAATTGGCAGCCAGGTTTACAAATAAAATCAAAGAAACCGTTGAACAAAAAAAAGCCCCCTGCATGCCGTCTTGACCTATACACACATGCATGTGTTATTTATTTTCCACAATTCCTTAGAAACACAACTGCAGATTGTCAATGCCAAAATATGGGGAAAAACTAAAAAAAAAAAAAAAGTTCTACATACAGGACATTCGAACATGCAATATGCAGACGCTTCTAAGGACACAACCCATCCTGTATTCCTCGTATTTTTGACAAGTTATCTTAAAGTTAATTAGTCATTAGTCATCATTACGATCTCTGTAATGCAAATTACAATCCATGGGTAGTTTTGCTAATTTACCCCGTGGGAGGAATTACGTTTCTGATCAAACTCGTGAATCAAGACTTGTTAAACACTCTACATGATGTGTCACCATTATGATTTATGGCTTCAAACATCACTTGCATGCTTCAATATCGACTGTGACAGGTAGAAGAACAGTCAAGACACATAAGATTGTTTAAGTAAAAGCTAATTTAGGGAATGTCATTCTATTGTTTGCTTTACAAGTAAAATTGCATAGTTTGACTTAGACCTGTTAGCAAGGCTGAACCATCACATGGGCCGTATAATGCCCAGGTCTGGCCGAGTCCTGAGCTCCATTTTTGGGGACCGAAGCCCTCTTACGACCAACCTGACTGTATCCTAGGCTGCTAAATATAAAAACAAGTAGTCTGCACCGACCATAATCTCAGATATGTAGTAATGGTTCATATTTAATAACCTTTGTCAGAAAGGCTTCCACAAGGCTCGAGTCGAAGGTGCAGGCCACCTCTAAAACAATTAGGACTCTTCATTCACCACTACAATATCAGGTGTGTTTCTATACATCTTTAGCCTCACACTGCCCGTTTGGTTTAGTGCTGTCCGATTGCATTGGATTAAAAACACCAAGGGGAAGCAAGACTACCGTGTTTTGTGTTGAGGTGTGACGTTGTCGTGGATGTAATTGCATGGAGGGTTGAATGAGTGGAGGTCAACGGGTCACAGAAGCAATATATGAGGGTCAGCGTGGTGCGTCTGGGCTTTGTGCTGCTTAGAGCTCCCTGGATGTTCGGGAGAGCGGAGCAAGCGGGATGCAGAGGCCGAGAAAACAAACCTGGGAGCAGACCTTGATCTCCCGTCCTCTGATGTGAAGCGGCTGAAGCGCCAGCGAAACAGCAAGATTAGTGGCATGATTTATGGGTATTTGGCGCACATCCAAAGTGAAGAATGGTTTATGCTGGGGTTTATGTTTGGGCCGGAGCAGATTAGTGCACAGTGCTGGAGTCTTATCATAGTATGACTTTCCCAGGAGAGCAGGGTAAGTTCTGTCATTAGGCAGCCACTCTGCTATAAATAGCACTAATATAATGTTGATACAAGCATGAGGTCAGCGAGCCAGAGTTATCCTAATTACATGTCAATTTACAATTGAATAATGGGACTTGATGGAGTGAAGAGAATGCCAGCCCATCTGGTCGATACCATACAGATAAATCACATCAACCTTCCAAGTATGGAAGTTAATTAACAACACAAGTATTGAGCAAGTATTACAAGTTTTGAACAGAGTCTTGGGAGGATAGCGAGGACAGGATTGTAGGCGTAATTGTTTGGATTATTTTAAATTAAGCAGAGTTACGAGAATGCCTTTTGATAGCGTTTTTTTGCAGTTTGTTTTCTATTGATGCAGACGACAAATTATTTCATCTTGTTGATAGTGGTCATCAGATCAGAAAACAGTTCTACTGGTCATTCCAAAAAGGCATGAGCAACCAACGTATCTTCTCATGGAATTTGGAGAACTTGTTGGTTAAATTCTGCAATAAGTCCCAGTATGTTCCATCAAGTCCTTCAGTTACCTCTATTGCCAGACAAGAACATTCATAGTGGACCATGCTGTTTTTTTTTATGTATAATGTCTGAAAAAAAAAAAAAAGTGAAAAAATTGATGCTGCATATCAGCAAAAGTGTAGGGTGTCACTCCATTAGTAAATAAAACACTAGAGCAGTGGTTCTCAACTGGTCTGGCTCTGGGACCCACCATCACCCCAGAATGACAAGCCGCCACCCAAATCGAAGAACATTCTCAACTTCTCCAATTTATTTAATGAAAAGATGGTGCATTTTTAACCTGAGAAACGAGCAGCTGGTGGCGATGATAGAGAGGGAACTATTCCCTTTTACACTCAATTAGCTGCATTTTAATTAAAAAACAAAAACTGCATTTTCAGGACACAAAGTATTATAACATACATAACAATTCAGAATCTTCAGCTATTTTTAAACAGACTCAACAGCTTTCATGCACAAACTAAAAAGTCCAACAACTAAGAAGTAGTTTCAAAAACACTCAAATGACCTAACTTTAACTGAGAACACACTCACCAAATCTATGACAAACACTTTACTATGGAACAAGTCACTGTCTTAAGGAGCAGCTTTTCTACTAACTCAAAATAAATTAAACAAAAGTGGAATTCACACACATATACATATACACATACATACATATATATATATATATATATATATATATATATATATATATATACACACACACACACAAACTTCTCTTGTGATTACCTCATCAGTAGGTATACTGAAAAACATTGTGCTTTACAGAAAATTAAGCAGCACTCAATTCTCCTCCCAAACCCAAAGTTTTTTCCTGTCATGCAGGCAGCAGCAGTAGTAGTGAATTTTATATTCAGTAGGCCATTTAATTAAATTATCCTAAAAACCCACAGTCTCCCCCATATCAGGATGGTTTGACCCAACCACACGCTGCTGACAACAGAGGGACAAGTGCAAAACCAGTTGAAACCAGAGCCGGCAAAATAACGACACGCCACTGCATAAAAAGTCCTTTCAAAATAAAACCACAGGCAAAACCTGCAACCCACTGAAAACGGGGGTCGCGGACCCGCGGACCCACCAGTTGAGAATCACTGCACTAGACTAAGTAACGGGAGGTGGATGGACCCAAATGCAATATGATGGAATGGAGAGCAGAGCTTCATTCAGGCAGAACACACAAGAGAAACAGACAAGGAAGAAGGCAGGAATCTCGGGGTCGAGGACTGAATACTATGGTGGTTACCAGGACAGGGGCACGGTGGAGAAGTCCAAGCAGACAGGTGGGGAGAAGCGCTGGATGGTCTGGCAGAACACGGAGAAGGATCTGGCAGTGAGTGAAGCTGGGGCTTAAATATCAGAGGGAGGAGCTTATATACCAGAGGGTGCAGCCGAGTGGACAG